>NW_015558630.1:750952-770998 GCF_001515605.1 Sinocyclocheilus anshuiensis
TGCATCTTTAATCATGACAGTTGAAATGAAATGGTAACACTTTAAAATAAGAGCCCAGTTGTAACATTAAGATTAATGAAAGCTGTGTAAGTACTGTTTCCTTGTTAGAGTGGGTTAATTTCAACATTTACTATTACTATTATTATTCTTTATTTTACTACTCCTACTAGTATGGTTCAGTACTGTTTTTGTTAATAAAGCACTATTTTTTGTTCAGTATGAATTTTAAAACTATCGGTTAATCGGTATCGGCCAGTGTGGTCCAACCTAGCTATCGGTATCGGCAAAATCCACTATCGGTCGACCTCTAGTCCTCACCATATACATTTCAAAACAACAACAACATAATCTGGCAAGACAGATGCAAAACAAAACTAACACCCAAATCTCGATCTCTTCAATTATAATTAAGCTGTCTGGAACACCTCTTTTTGTCATGCTGTAAAACTACCATCTACTTGAATTTTTTAAAATCGTACTGCAGGTCTGACTGATTGCTATGAATTTTATTTATCATATCAAATTGATTTCTACATTAGACCCAGTGTTATTTAAATTTTATTGTGATACTTTTGTGTTTTTTTAAATTTTTTTTATATATTTTGAATTAGCTGTTATTTTATTTTCAGTTTTAATTTTAATTGATTTCTTTTTTTGAAATATTTATTTTTAGCTTTAATTTATATTTGTTTTATACAATTTTTTTAAACTTATTTTATTTCAGTTAGTTGCTGGGACAATTTTTTTAAGTTGAATGTTAATGTTGATGTTTTTACATCATTGTTTTAAATACATCATACATCATTATTTTACATCATATTTTAATTAATGTAAATGAGTTTTAATTATTTTAGTTTTAGTTTCTGTAATTTTTTTCAAATAAAAACTTAAACTTGCCTTGAAATAAAATGTTTGCGTTTAGCCTAACTAAAATTGCTAAAAGTAAAACAAATATAAATTAAAGCTAAATAGAAATATTTGTTGAAAAGTTTTTAATCGTTTCAGCTTTATTTCAATTAACAATTATCATTTTAATTTTAGTGGTAGTTAATAATAATAACAGCACTGCATAGTCATGATAACTGAAGAAATGCAATATTTATATTGGGGTGCTTGATTGAGATGCTTTGGATCATTGCTGTCCTGGCCCAATAGGAGGCTGAACCGAGCCCTGTTGGCTCCTCATGATGACACCTGATGCTTGTTGTGTTCTACACTACTGTCACACATCCCCTGATGTGTAGACCGTGACCACCATGTATTTTTGAGGTCTAGCTGTGACTTGACATAGCAGAACTACCACATAGATAATAACAGTTTATTCCTGCGTTTCTGGACACTGTTTTCCTGTTTGATGTGTTTGTTTTTACTCCTAGCTAATTATTATAATTTTTTTTTGGTAAAGCGTTAAAACTTGGACTGTGTGAGGCAAACTCACTGTGACTGTGAGCACTGACAGCAGGAAATTATGCAGGGTCTAAAGCACAGTCCGAATGATGATGTCATGCATGATCATGAGCTTTGGGATGGTCGTGCGAGAGAGAGAGAGATTTGACACAGTAAAAGAGTTCCGCAGACCAGTTCTGCCAAACGTCCCAATATTGTGCACATATCTTGTGGATGCCTGCATGCACCACTGACATAACTGACAGACTGCCAGAGCCCAAGCCTGTTGGAGTCTGAGAAGTGGATCGGAGTTTTGTAAGATTTTGGAGCTGCAAACATCAGTGTTGTTGCTTTGAAATTCTGGCTACACACTCTAAAGGCTCCAGACAGAGTGCAACTAAAATGGCCAGAATGAAAATATTTCAGATTTTTTTTTAAATGTAGTCAGATGGAGCAACTTTATTTGCAGGTGTGTGTTTGTAAGATTTGAATCGGTCAAACAGGTTCACAAATCTCACAGACTCAAACTCATCAGTGAGTACATTGAAATGATTACGGAGTAAGTGACTGAGTTTTTATCTATTCTTTCCATTCATATCTGACTTAATATGAACCCTATGAATTCATAATTAGAGTTTTGTGTTTTTATTGTTAGTTTTCAGGCCATTTTATATGTTTAGGTTTAGTGGGAAAATGGTGGTAACTTTTTTTTTTTGGACTTTGTTTCATTATGGACCTATGTATTATTTAGGACCTGTGAAATTGGTTTTATTTTTGTCATTTCATTACATGAAGCAAATATTCAAAGAGTAACTATCACTTTTATATAGTCACATGACAGACTAAAAAATGGCTGAGGATATAGTAGTGCTAATAGCATCCAAACCATTGAGTTTTTCAGTAAACAGTGGGTGTTGTGAGATGTTGAATGAATTTGCTAGTTGGAGGGAGGTGCTTGCTTTGTTTGGTGTGAAGTAGGGGGCTGAGGAAGGGTAGCATGCAGCCGGATTGTGAATGCAAAGGAGAGATTTACCAGAACAAAAACATGTTATGGAATTGGCCCCAATTTACCAGATCGTTCAGCACATCCAAGTGTGTTTCCTCTATGAAAGTGTTTCCTGCATGGTCTTGATTTAGGAGAGAAAATAGGCCCTCTCTGATGTGAAAAAAATTCTGATCACAATGGCCTCTCAGCTTTTGTCACTGTGTTTTTCCTCTTTGGTGAGCAGAAGGGCATTTGTTACTTTTCGATGGTGCATTTGTCACCTGGTTCCTCATGAACACTTAAGACATTAGAGTGCAGCGATCCTTGACCCTTGAAGCTTTGATTTAATTTAAAGGGGTCATATGATGCAATTTCAAGTTTTCCTTTCTCTTTGGAGTGTTACAAGCTGATTGTGCATAGATAAGATCCCTGAAGTTGCAAAGACTAAAGTCTCAAAACCAAAGAGATATTCTTTATCAAAGTTAAGACTCTGCCACGCCCCCCTAAAACGGCTCGTTCTAACACGCCCCCACATATCTACCTCACTATTCTTTAAAAAAGCATCATATGACCCCTTTAAAATGCACTACTTTTATGCCTCCTCTTTGAATGATGTTTGATCTGAGTAGCCAGAGGGGCTGTAGTAGCTATTTGTGTTATAAATGCTTTTCACTTGTCAGACATTTATCAGTAGTCCTTCCTGTGGCTTTGCACTGCCTCCATCCTGTTTTAAAAGTGTTTGTTTTCTTTTTGGCAGTCAAAAACACTTACACAAGCCTTCTGTGTTTACTGCTGTCACTACTTGCTATGGAGAAATTTATTTTGCCTAGACAAAACATGTCATCCCTGAGTTTCCCAATTCCCATTCTCTGCCTCTTATTTTATTCCTGTACCAATGGTTGTGGTGTCAAAGCCTCCAATTTGTAATCTATTTGTATTCTCAACAAATACAAGTAGAACATAACTCATCCTGTAAAGCCAGAGGAGAACTGACTGATTGAGTCTGGTTTCTCCCAAGTTTTTTTTCATGCTATGAAAGTCAATGGCTACTGTCAACTGTTTGGTTATGCTTTAAACTACTGAATTCTGAAACTGAGTTTTGTGACATTCACACTGATTCACAACTGCACCAAATCAGCATATTAAAATGATTACTGAAGGATCTTGTGACACTGAAGACTAAAAATTGGCTGCTAAAAATTCAGCCTTGGAATAAACTATATTTTATAATGTATTCAAACAGAAAACAGGCATTTAAAATTGTAGTAATATTTCAGTATATTACAGGTTTATGATCAGTTTATGATATTTCAAAAACATGTACTAATTTTACTTCTTGTTTTAACAATTTTAATCTTTTTGGCAACATTAACTGTTTTGTCAAAGGTTCCTTAATGTCTTTTTAAATGAAAATTAATTTTGTGGCAGATACCTATCAGAATATGAAATCCTAATGAATAGCTGATGGTTCTCTGTTCTGAAACCTTCCTAGGTGGGCATGGAGTCCAAGATTTGGGGAGAGTGAGGCGACGTTACAAGGTACAAGACACAGGACAGGACAACTCCCATGGCTGCTACAGCCAGTAGCAGGACTGAACCCAGACCAGGCTGGGTCGCTTTTTCAGATGAGGGTTCACAGGCAGGTCAGTACAAACATAGTGTTTACTTAGAGTAACAAGATGTTTTATGGGGTAAATTCCCATGGAACAAACATAACTATTGAAACGTGAACCCTGAATCCTCTGCTGATGAAAGTCTGCGAAACAAATAAATGTAAATGGAGGTTTCTATTTGACCAGTCAGTGATAGACCTTAGTTAGGGCAGACACCGTACTGAATTTTACGCAAATGAAGGCTGTGTGGGATAGACTACAGTCTTTACAATGGTATGTACTGTATAAAGGTACTAGACTAGGTAGTGGATTTCAAAACTCCCAACTTTCAAAATGGAGTTTTTATAGAGAAACTACATAAAGTTTCTTTGGGAAGATGTTTTTTCAGCTAAACAATTGGCATGTTGTTAAACTATAGTACAAATCCACCAAACAAACTGTACTCCTATCCCTCACAGCCTTGTTTTCATTCTTGTCAAAAATTAAATACCCTGGCTAAAGTCTGTCAGTTTTAGACAGTTGGGAAGCCATGTCCGATGTTGGATAGGAGGATTGTTGAATTATGCTTTAGATGGCAAAGAAAAAGTTCAAGAAGTTCTTGTGTGTAACTGAAAATAGTTTCAGGACTTGCTGAGTGGATATCAGTTTGTTTTACTCTGTCTGAGTTTGCATTCAGATCTTTCTGTGAGATTCCTGCGTCCTGAGGTCATTGCTCCATAGTGATTACTTGGGAACGGTCCACAGTTCTTGCACCCTACTAGATTTAACATTTAACTGTGACCTTTTTACTGAGAAGAGGCTGTATTTCTCCAACTGTGTTTCTTCTTCTGATCCAAAGATGAGGACCACCTCCAGCCTTCTTTAGACCAGCCTGTGCTGGACTCCTCTACTTGGGCAGAAGTACCATTTGTGTCTGGTCAGAAGGCAGAGCAGCCGAATTCCTGGGTTCAGTTTGATGACAAAGCATGGCCACCCTCTCCTCCTCCCTCATCACAGGTAGAAGGTATGAGAACTACTTAAATATATGTATTTTTTATTATCATTATTGCATGGAAGGAGAAATCTAACAATGAGATTTGCATAATGTGCTTCCAAAGTCATGTTCAGGGTTCAGTACAGTACAATACAATCCATCATCCCTCAGTTCATTTAAAAAAAAAAAAAACACTGGCAATACAAGACAACAGAGAAATGCAATGCACACAGTTTCAAAAGGGGTCATATCATAAGGAGTCAAATAAAATTTTCTGAGAAAAGAGTTTGGTTTAAGATTAAATATTCAAGTTTAAAACCTCCAACAAATCTTTCTGCTTTTATACCCTCAAGTGCATTTATTATAGTTGCATACTTTCATAATGATACTCAAAATAAACTCAAAGTAATGGGTGACAGATGCTTCCTCAACAAATGAGTAAATATTCATGTGACTTATGATATTGACAATTCCCCTGGTGCAACCTGGGATTATGCCTTGCTTGAGGGCACAATGGCAACCTTCCGGTGCCAGCCTTGAGCTTCTAACCATTACACCACACCCATTTCAACAAGAATGTCCCAATGTTTCCAGTTTTCCAGAGAAACATTATTTTACTGATTTCTACAATGAGTTGACTCAGTTGGGTTGGCCTGAAAAAGGACTGTGTCACTTCCTCTAGGCTTGATGCTTGGTCTAGCCTGTCTCTGTGTTTATCTCTGTCTGTCTCTTTTTTGCACACATTGACTCACCCACCCCCACTCTTGTCGAAACCCAGTTTCGTAATGTGTTCACTAAGAGATCAAGCCTGGGTTTGTTAAAGAACTACTTATTTAGTCTAATTACAGGGGCTGTCCAAAATATGATTTCAGGTTTGATGCCTTAATTTCCATGTGTGGTCTAGAGGAAGCTTTAGCAGCCAGAAAGCCAGTGTCAGATGTAGAGTTTATCCAACCGCAACATCTTAAATTATTTATATTCAAAGGCATCCAGATTCATTTAATTTTAGATCGACTGAATGCTATTGTTTTTAACGGGGAAATAAAACAACATAAAGATGGGAAGTGAAAGCAGTGTTTCTTTAATGCTAATGCAGCAGAAACTTCATGTTGCCATTGTTATATTAAATAAGTATATTGTGAACATAATGTGTTTTAATTGACTAAAAATGACTAAAACATACATCAGAGCACATATGGATCCATCTGAAGTTGTTCGTGGTGATATCAGGGGTTTGGGAAGCCTCAGGAAAAGGAGTGTTAGATGGAATAATCCCACATGCACACTTGTTTTCTTTTCTCATAGACTGAGAATATTATTCAAATCTTTAAAACTATTCACTTGAATCATTGAGATTTCACTTATTACAGGCAAGACAGCTATATGAAAATACAGAGATTGAGTAGTTGGCATTAGTTCAAATTCAGTTAATAAATTTGAGGGAAGACTTTTAATTGTAATTATCTCAATTTGCATTCTCATTCATGGGTGCCATTGAGAACCAGAATTAACTTATAAAAAAGGGGATTTTTAAAAAAACATTTTGTGCACATTAGTTACAAACAGGTCATTGTTTCACTCACTGCATCTTGTGTTTCACTTTCTGTCTGTGTGAAACTGCATTAGTTGTAAAGACATAAGTGAAGGCATTATAAATTATAAGTAAAATCAAAAAATCTTTAGACATCTTTCCAATTTAAGTTTAATGGTACATTTTAAAAGGTATCGTTCCATGTATGTTGCCATTCCTAATAAAGTTACCAACCAAGGTTATTTTTTTTTTGTGATAAGTGATAATTTGTAATCCTGCTTGTGCATTATTCCTCTTAGAGTTAGTTGACTGTACTTTTATTTTCAACCTGATGATGCAGTAGTGTCTTGCTTAGACTTATCATCATCATCATCATCATCATCATCATCATCACCATCGTCGCGTCATCATCTTTTTGTCTTTATGTAATACTCAGATGATCTAAATTCATTGCATCAAGCCACTTCTCTATTGGTTTTTTATACCTTGTGTAAAGACTTACACAATTGATCTGTTGTGCTGAATACCCCAAAATGTTTATGTTTTACTTGTAACATTTCAAGTCCTTCTTAATGGTGAACTTTATTTATTAAGTAGGTCATAAAGTTTTAAATAACTACTTTTGTGAACTTTTTTAATTGTGCTCCAGAAAAAAACAACTGTGCGGTTGGATTTGTTACATCCTGTGTTTGGAATGTTTTTGAATCCCAATTGTTTAATTAGGCATCAGCAGTGTATTTAAAGAACTGGAAGTATGTCATCTGATTTCACATATTTATTCCAACCTGAATCGAAACCATCATCTGTGTAGTACTGCTGTATTCTCTCTATCATTGTTTCAAAGCGTTCTTCTACACAGTAATTCATAACATAAGTAATATGTCCTCTGATAGCAATTACAGCAGTGCTAATTAAAATCATTGAGTAGATTGATTCGATTGTTTGACGAGGCTGATACACATCAGTATGCTGTGTTATCTCGCCTCACCCTTGATGTTTAATCCTTTTACTAAAGCACTTTTCCCCACTGTGAATATTTAATAGTCTCGTTCCTAATTCAATGATAACACCTGTTCATTAGCGACACACATTTACCGTATTCACACATGCATACCGAGTTGTGTGCCATTCTGAATAAAAAATGACAGTGCCTTTAGTTTCAAATTCAGTTCCAGTAATAAATAGGAATAAATAAGAGGCAGTTATAAATAGGAGCCAGACTAGTAATTTGAACTTCAGTAGTTCAGTACCAGGAAAATTATTTCAGGAAATTAAAATGGAATAAAACCCAAATAAATACATGGTGATAATTATCGGCACTACCATTCAAATGTTTGGGGGCAGTAATATTTTATTATTTTATTTTTAAAGATATAAATACATATGAATTAATACATATAATAAGAAATTAAGTTATTCAGCAAAGATGCATTAAATTGACCAAAAGTGACAGAAAAGACTTCCTTAATTACACTTAGACTTAATTAAAAAGTTAATAAGAAATATTTTTTGAGCACAAAATCAGCATATCACAATGATTTCTGAAGGATCGTGTGACACTGAAGACTGGAGTTATGATGCTGAAAATTCAGCTTTCACATCACAGGAATAAATTACATTTTAAAATATATTAAATTTGAAAACAGCTGCTTACATATGAACCTGCATAAAGGATGTGCATAAACATTTTTTTGGGGGGCAAACTTTTCCTTTTTAAATGCAGAATTTTGCCTGTTTGTGAAGATGGCAGTAATTTTTATGACTATGTATCCTAAATTTATATCTCTAAAGACATTTGTTTTATTGCAGGTCCCAGGCACAGCATTTGCTCTTTGGCCAGTTTCTGGAGTGCCGTTCCCCCATCAGAGAGCAGCTGGACCACCCAATCAGAGGAGCAGAGCTCCGTGAGCATGGGGGCGTCTTCCTGTGACCTGCCCTCTCTTAACACTGAAGAGCCACCCAGTCAAACACCCTCCTGTCCCCACTCTCCTAGTGAGTACCACACGCACAGAGTCATACCTACTAGTTAATAAATGGGTAACTCTCCTCAGTCGAACATCTGTAAGTGGCGGTTTTATATCCATCCAAGCAGTAATTAAAGTCTGTCCCTTCGTGAGAAGATTGAAGGAAGTGAGAATCACACAGGAAATGCTTCACACGCTGAATTATCCATCAATAAATCCCTTCCGTTGCTCAGCACAGCCTCCAGGGTCGCGTTCAGGAGCGCAGGCGGAATGAAAAGACGGCAGGTTTAGGAGTAAATGATGGACGAATCGGGACAAATAAATTCACACGGTCTGTGACAGCTGCTCCTCAGACGCTTCTCTCGTGTGAGTGATGGTGGCTCTGAAGGAACGCTGTGCTGATTTGAGGCAGGACGCTTTCTCTCTCGCAAGTAATTTGTGGTGGAGCGGTTAGCGCTCCTACGCGATCCATCTCGGGCCTCCAGCGATAGCTCACTCAGACCAGGGTTTCTATGGAGACAGGAGAGGGTGAGGTACTTAAGACGGTTTTATTTATTAAAATGTAGCATGCTTCATTTCTCAGTGTGGGAAGTCACTGCAACAGAATTTTCACTTGAGGCAGGAGTGAAAAGAAGTGCATGATATTGAGTGTTAGTTAAAGGGTTAGTTCACCCAAAAATGAAAATTAGCTTTTTATTTAACTTCTTTTGGACTGATGCATGCAACACCCGCTGAGTGACATTAAACCGCTTGAAAGATCAAAGACAATTTTTAATATAACTCTGACTGGATTTGTCTGAAAGAAGAAAGTCATATACACCTAGGATGACTTGAGGGTGAGTAATTTGTGGGCTAATTTTCATTTTTGGGTGAACTAACCCTTTAAAGCAAATGTTACACTAAATAGTCACTAAATAGTGTGTAATTACGACAAGCTGCACTGGAGTTTGATCATGTCTGAGTCTGTAAGAAAAAAAATAAGAATGTTCTTTAAAAATTATTCCTTGTTCAGGAATGCATAAATATTTGTAATTTTTTTTCTTAAGTTAGAAAAAGAAAACTACGATGGGTTTTAGTGCCATGTTAAAAAATAAAAAAAATCGAAGATTGCGAGATTAAAGAAATATTTTGAGAAAAAAAAATCACAATTATCTGAATAAAGTCTAAATATTTTGAGAATAAAGTCAGAATTATATAATTTAATGAAACGAATGAATACAATCGATGATTGTAAAAGATGATTGATTCTATGCTGCTTAAACTGAGGTGAATAAAGCGGTCTGTCACCCCACATTAAAGAGCATGAAAAACACATTATTGTAAAACGTATTGTTTGTATTTCTATATAAAACTGACAGAATTTGAAAGTTGAGACTTTGTTTTATAATAAAAGTACCAAAAGCACAAAGCTTGTTGCTATTATTGGGTGGTTGGCGCTCTACAAATAATAAATGCATTTGAAGATGTGAAATATTATTTCCAAGCATACTGTCCCTGCGAGTATGACACATGGTATAATTTCAGCTAATAATCCCACATATATTCAAATCAGTTGCAAGGCCACCAGAATTGATTTTATTCTCAAAATATTTTTACTTTATTCTCGTATTGCTACGACTTTATTCTTGTAATTTTGACTTTATTCTCAAAACATTATGACTTAAATCTCATAAAAAAAATTTCACAATAGTATACACTACCATTCAAAGTTTGTGGTCACATTGGATAGTAGCTTAAGGGAATGAATAATTTGTGTTGATTAGTTTTTTACTTTTTTTTGAGGAAGAGTAGAAAAAATTGCTAGATGCTAGAGTGTTAAAGTTTGTTGCCAGGGCATTGCTATGTGGTTGCTAAGCTGTTCTTTGTGGTTGCTTTGTGGTTATTTACTCAAAAAATGCTATTCTCAGGTCTCTGTTCGTTTGATATGGCTTGGGTTGTTCCTTCAGTTCAAGTCTGGGATTTTTTTCATCCGTTGCATTGGCCTCTTGGTGAAAATTAAAAGTCAGATGATATTAAAATGTAATAGTGACCCTCTCCTCATCAAACCTGAAGATTTGAGATATCATGCCTGTAGTACAAAAGGTCTAGTTATATGAGAATGTTTAATATTTAGGGGTATGTATGAGCAATAGCAATCGTTATGAATAAGTCTTTGTAGAAGTATTTGTTTTTTTTGGGATTTTCCCTACTGCCTGTCTGTGGGAGACACCATTAGACGTCAAATTGTTTGAAAATGTGCTTACTCTACCCACTTTCGCCCTACCCGCTGGCCTTTGCTCCTGCTCTCACTGTGTTGATGTGCACTCTGCTAAAACCTGGCAGCAGGGTGTCGTTCTGTTTGTTTTCCTTTCAACATGTGACCCTTGGGTGTTGTTCCATGATTGTTTATTTACAGCTGAACTGAGTGTAAATGTGTGTGTAATTGCTGATTATTTGTGTACATAGTTATTCTCTGCTGTAATTTCTCTGAGTTGCATTCACTGTTTATACACATTGCACGTGGCTTGTCTACTTTAAGCACTGTTTGTCAGATGTTGTCTTTAGAAGGATTCCTTATGTGATTTACAGCGTATATTCATGAATGATACATTATAGTTATGAATGTGCCATTGTAAGCCGAGACTATTGGTTACGAGTGAATATGAGTGTTTATGCAGCTGTATGGTGCAAGCCAGGTCTTTACGAAAGCTTTGTGTTGGGCTAATTTACAGGCACAGATGGCTGATGATGTTTTTTTATCAGGACGTGCAGTGCATTTGATATACAATGCACATTTTCATTTTCTTCTCATTACATTTCCGGTGGTGCATAAGAATGCTGTTGTCCATAGAGATGCAATGGGTGTGTGTGTGCGCGGTCAGGAGAGGAAGAGAAAGCGTGTGAGAATGTGGTTTTGTCATATCCAGTGGAGTCCACACAGAAGGGCATTGTCGTCTAATCTCTACAGAGAACAGCAGAATAGTGTTGTCAAAAGACCCGGTATTTCGGTACCAAGTCGGTACTAAAAAAATGAAAACGTTACGGTACCAGGGTTTCTTAAGTACCGGTGGTACCGAGTACCCGGTCGACCCGGTTCTTGATGCGCTATCCTGGTACCGAATACTGAAATTTTGGTACCGTGACAACACTACAGCAGAAGTTACTGTAATCTCAGATCAGCAGAGGTTATAGAGTAGAGCAACAGCTTGTTTAAGAGCACATCCTGCTGGGAATCTCGCACTCTTCCTCACCGTCTGTGACCTTTGACCCCTGCAAAAAACCCGCCTCCTGTGACGCCTGCAGCTATCACTCCGCTTCACATTATGGGAAAGCTCTGCCTGTCAGAGATGTCTCTTGTGTCTTCTCACCAACATGGTGTGGTGAGTTTGGAAAGCAGCATTTCTCTTGCTTAAATAGTTATAATTAAAATAATGAAATAAATAATAGTTAAAATAGTTAAATAAATACTAGGATCCCACTCATTTACATATAGATAGATGTCTTAAAGCTAACATTAAAAAATGAACTGTGTGTATTTTCTAAATTTAGTATACATTCAAAGTCTTGTGAATGATACATTGATGCACATTATTCCAATAAAATAATTAAACTAAAAAATATATATATAATAATAAATAATAAAAAAATGTTTGTCTCTCAGCAAAATATAATACAGATAAAACTTTTCAGGTTCATTCTCTGTGGAAAAAATGTTTCCATATTTCTGATACTACCAATTTGTTGTTGAATTACATTAGGGAAGTGAAATGGGTTGTGAACATCGTTTCATGTTAATTCTAAGGTTTAGAGCGATGGTGAAAAATTATGATTCAAAAGTAATATTACAGTAAGAGTGCCAATCTAAAATCAATAAATGCATTTGATGTGAACATTAATGCAAATGAATGGGTGCATAGTAAGGCTAATTCTGAAGTAATCCCCAGTTAATGCTCTGGTTTTGTTTAGAAGGACTGATCTGAAACCAGCAAAATAAAGGTCAGTAGCTTAGTGCTAGAAAGGATTGAGAGATTTCGAGGCAGATCAAGACATCAGTGCAAACAGTACCGCCGCTCCCTATACACAGAGTACGCAGTTTGCGTAGGGCACCATCCCAGATGCTCCAAAAAAAAAAACTTTCGTTCTATATTAATATTAACATATACATAAATAAATATATATACTATTGTAACATCGTTCGTAGTCACGGGAAGAAGGAGATGGGAACCGGCGAACATTTAAAGAAAACTTTAATAAAATAAACAAACACAAAATGAAAGTAAAGCGGCAGCCCCTCGCGGACGACTCGCTCTCACCTCATGTTTGCGGCTGAATACAAATGATCAATATAATTAATGGACAACTAGGCTATATCAGGGAAAAGACATCAGTGCAGTCCGGCGCAGAGAAAAGAAAAACAAAAAAGCCCAGGATGAAGCCCGTGCATCACGTTCAGGTAGCTATGTTCATAATCCTGTAAAACTTTTTTGACTGTTGACGTTAGCAATGTGTTTTAATGTCGATAATAATTTCACCACCAACAACAACGTATCTGACTTAATATTCTAGTTTTCATGACTTTAAATGTATTATATAAAAACAATGAGGCAATAATGATTGGTTAATTAATAATAATTATGGTTTCATTGAATAACACTGTTAAAATACATAATGTAATACAAAATAAACAATTTGCATTATCACAAATGCCTGCAAAGGGCACCAATAATTGCTGTTGTTACACTTACAGGACGATCAAATCCTTGTTTAATATTGACCAAACATTTAATTCAAATATCCACATAATTTTTTATTTTTGGCCACCTTTTTGCGATAGAAATGCTACACCCTCTTTAATTTCTTCAACTCCCAGATGCTCCAAAAAAAAAAACTTTCGTTCTATATTAATATTAACATATACATAAATAAATATATATACTATTGTAACATCGTTCGTAGTCACGGGAAGAAGGAGATGGGAACCGGCGAACATTTAAAGAAAACTTTAATAAAATAAACAAACCAGCAGCGCAAACATTACCTGTCAACCATTTGTCTCAGCTCTTAGTTTGCAGTCAGATGGCAGTTGACTTGCACATTTTGTAGCTGTAAAAAATAGTTGTTTATTGCACACCATCGTGTTATTGATGAGTCAGTTTCTGTATAACATTTCCACATTAATGTCTTCTCTTTTATATAACAAATAATCGGGATATTCAATGGACAGAATCACTTCTCCACATGGTTACAGACAAACATGAGAGAACACACACAAGTGCGGATGACTTTCTGACATTGTTTTCCACCAATCATATTTTAAAGAATGCCTTTCTGTGTGAGTGTTGAGGTATGGTTTCTGTAAAGACAACTATCTGTCAAAGTTTATACTCCTCCTGTGAGGGAGGGAGGCAGGCAGACCAACAGGCATGTACATGTCTGTGCTGGCACTTCACGGACAGAGGAGGTCATGTGACCTGCTTCTTACTGCATGCTGCCGTAGTGAAGCCTCACAGTTGGTGTCCCATCTGTTTCCTCTCTTTAGCACCTGGACTCAAATCTGCTCTACTGGGGAGAGTTTTATTCCTTGCGCTGTTGCTTTTACAGAGTTTGTATGAACGTTTTAGCTTATGAATGCTTATGGTTGTTGCAAAGTTTTCGTTTAGCCATTTTTCCTTCCTCTTTTAAGAAATATATAACGTGATCTTTTAATGCTGATTAAGCATATATTCATCTTTCAATTCTGTATTTTAAGACTGGGTAGTCTGGAGGGGTGAAGAGGGGTGAGAGCATTTGTTGGAGTCTTCACCCTGGCATTTCTTATATAGCCTGGAAGTTTGAAGAAATACCAGTAAGCTGATGCTTAGCAACAACATTTTGATTTCACGATTTACTCCGTTAGCACAGACTCTCTAGACTGCAAAAAAAAAAAATTAATTCTTAATATTTTTTGTCCAGGAAATAATTAAAATAAGATAAATTTACTTCAGAAGCAAAGCTGTGTAAGATCATGTTCTTGTTACAAGCATAAACCTCAAGTAAAAATGTAAAAAATGGCAGTTATGTTAAAGGGGTCTTATGATGTTGCTAAAAAGAACATTATTTTGTGTATTTGGTGTAATGAAATGTGTTTATGCGGTTTAAGGTTCAAAAAACACATTATTTTCCATATACTGTACATTAAGAAAGGAAAAATTGAAATCGCATCATATGACCCCTTTAAAAAAAATCTTCTCAGAAACGTATTCTCAGAAAACAATGTATGCAGTATAAGTAAATCAGTCTTGGATGTTTAGTTTTTTTATTCGAAAAAAAAATAAAATACTGATTAATAACTATTCTTGCAATGTATACTTGTGTTCTGAAATTAAACGGCATCTTTGTTAGAACAAAAAAAAATGAGATAAGTAAAAATATAGATGTCAATTAGTTTTTTTGTGAATTTAACTTGAACGTAATTGAACCTTGAACATTTGTTCTGATGGTTACAATTTGCATCTAACACTCTGGCTGATTTGATGTATCCCTTGTAAGAACATGAACAAACTTGCTTTGGAGATACTGTTCTTAAGTATTCATGTTTGGGAGATGGCGTTTTTTCTGAGCTGGGATAATCTTTTAACCTTCTCCCTCCAGGGCTGATAAGATATGAGCCTTGAAATCTGAGTCTCTTTATGTTTGTGGCCACTTCTGTGTGTGCACATGTCTTGTATTGTAGTCTTGTATTACTTTCTAGTAACGGTTAGTACGTTTCAGTTAGAGTTGATTTGTAGTGTGATGAACCCTGTTGAACTAAAATGAGAAGATTAACAAAGCCACAAGCCATAGTACACACATTCTCTGTTATTTAAAAGTCGATGTTTTAAGAGACTGGAAAGAGTTAACCCTTAACAATTCAAGTATAAATTAGGTGCATAGCTTTATTATTTGTTTATTGGATTTCAGTTTCTAAAAATTGTTGTTTGCGAGTTAGTGTGTCAAAGACTGTGTGTACATATGTATGCTCTTATTGCATAGTGCAGTCATGCCAGTTTTAAGCATGCGAGACAGACCATTCACTTACTGCTTTGTTGCATTGGCAGAGAAAGTAGGTCTGAGGTGGGGAATGCTGGTTCCTAGCAACAGGTAAAGACTGTCTCTCTTATTTGGCATTGGAGAACTAGAAGAGACAAGAGTTTGAGCTTGGTTCAAGAGAGCAGAAGGATTCATTAATGAATGATAGTTTTGCTCTTACTTATGCTTTTTTGGCAGGTTCATTCAGAATCATTGATCGTTCCAGTAAGTAGGTCTGAGGTGGGGAATGCTGGTTCCTAGCAACAGGTGAAGACTGTCTCTTATTTGGCATTGGAGAACTAGAAGAGACAAGAGTTTGAGCTTGGTTCAAGAGAGCAGAAGGATTCATTAATGAATGATAGTTTTGCTCTTACTTATGCTTTTTTGGCAGGTTCATTCAGAATCATTGATCGTTCCAGTTTCAAATGAAAAGTGTTTACATGACATAAAAAGCTGTATTAGTGGGACATCGACCTCTTAAAGTGCATGTAAACATACTTACTGAGTCGAGGTCTATAATCTGAATGTGGTAAATAGTCAAATTGTTAGCAGTTAAGAAGTAGGGGAATTGCACAAATTAATTCAAGCTGTTTTCTGTGACCTTATCACAAAATTTGAAAGAAATTGATTGTTCAGCTATCCCATTGTTCCTGAAATTAGATCCATTTTGCCTTAGTGCAAAAAAAAAAAAAACAATTCTCAGAATGACAAATTAATTTCCGTGTAATCGCTTACACTTCTTCTCATAAAATATTAATATCAATATAGAAATGAATGCGTAGCATGTGGAAAAAGAGAATGTATGTGAATGCATGCTTATGAATCATGGTTGATTGGAATCTGCCTCTTTGCTGTTAGTGGAAATGTCTTTCAGTCATTTCTTGATTTGGACCAAAATAATCCAACCATTGTGACTCCCATTAAGTTTCAGAAATAGGCTCAAAGGACACTGGAAAGACCAAGGAGGTCATCCGTTTTCTTGTTTATAAGATTATGTCTCTCATATACGACATGTGCCTTTCTTTCTGCTCAAATTTCATCTAGAAGTGTTGAAACAGCTCTGTCTTATTTTTTTTATTGTTAGATTCTTCTGTGTGCCAAGAGGATGAAGGAATGAACATGGATTCATTCAACTGGACAGCAAACAACCAACACAGTAATGGCCAATCTTATGTCACCTCCAACCGCTTTGCCAGCTGGGTTACTTTTGATGATGATGAGGACTCGGTTTTCCAACCTCCAGGGAGACAGTCTAATATAAAACTGGATAACCTCAACAATTCTCCTCTGCAGGATGCCAATAGCAATCTGATCTCCTCTTCTTTTTGTGGCCAGAAGACAGAGAGAGACATCCTGGGTTTAACCCCTGATGGCACCAATGCCATCTTTGTCTTTAATAACACACCATCGAACAACAGTGTTCCTTACAACAATAAAAACCCTTTCCTGGATGATGAGTTCTCAAACCTACAACCTTCTCCTATAAACCCTTTCAGTGCCTATTTTGACAAAACAGACCTGAAAACATCCCAAGGCATTGGCTTGTGTCAGGAGGCATCAGATGTGTCCACCTTCTGCTCACCATTCTTTGAGTATCAAGATGCTGGTATAAAAAGGGAGTCTCTATTGCTTTTTTCATCTAAGAAAGACTCTGTAGTTGCAAAAGATAGTATCCCATCAGGATTTCCTGTGGATGGTCTGGATCAGCTCAGGAATATACACATCTCTGACCCTGACCATGACGGTAGTCTTACTCTACCAGATGATTCAGTAGAGGTAGTTGACTCCGATGATTCAACCTATGAACCAGACCATATGACTCCTCGGGAAGGCTGGCCCATGCTCCTGCGCATCCCTGAGAAGAAGAACATCATGTCCTCACGTCACTGGGGACCAATATTTGTCAGGTTGACGAACAGCGGCCAGCTGCAAATTTTCTATGAGAAAGGACTGGAGAAGCCCTTCAAAGAGTTCCAGCTGAACTCCCAGCATGAAATATCTGAACCCAAGCTCCAAAACTACGACGAGAATGGCCGTGTTCATACCATCAGTGTAGACCATGTGGTTTACAAAGAGAAAAGGAAGATCCAGTCCAAGGTCACTGTGGTTCATATGCCTGTGAGAGAGCAAGTGGTGAAGCTTGGGACAACAAACTACCAAGACTTTTTGAGCTTTCAACATGCTCTGCAGGAGAGGCTTGTGGGTCTCTCAGTGGATCAAGAAGGTCTAAACTGGCCAACGACTTACACTGAGGAGGAGGTCCATGTGGAGGTGAGGGATAACTTCTATGGGATTGTCTCCAAAGGGGACAGCCGTATCTTGGAGCAGCAAGTTTTGACCCGCGTGTATATGCTTGCCTTCTTGAATGGATCCCCACCTTGCAGTATCGGCCTCAATGATGTCCAGGTCAAAGGTAAAGAGGTGGTTTCTCGGCATGACATAATTCCTAACTCAACGTCACGTTGGATTCAACTGCGGGATAGTCGACTGCATGAGTGTGCAGACCAGTTAGAGTTTGCAGAGTCCCGAGCCATTACATTTAGCCCACTGGTTGGTCGTCACTTTGAACTGCTGCGTTTCCGTACGGCGTTTGCCGAAAAAACCCTTCCCTTCACTCTGAGAACAGTCACTTGCGTCAGGGGTGCGGAAGTGGAGGTGCAGTCCTGGCTGGTGATGTCAACAGGGTTTTCATCCAATCGGGATCCTTTAACATTAATACCATGTGAAAATGTTGCTATCCGTTACCCCATACCGGAAATTTGGGCAAAGAACTTTAAGCGGGAGAGTGTGACAGGAGAGAAGTCCCTGAAAGCTCGCTTTAATAAAGGAGCCAGTTTTGGTTCAACCAGTACATCAGGGTCCGAACCGGCCATGAGGGTCACGCTCGGCACAGCGAAATACGAACAGGCCTTCAGATCTGTGGTGTGGAGGATCAGTCGCCTGCCAGACAAGAGCTCAGGTGGGAATTTAGGTTTGATTTTGAGATGGCTATAATGTCAAATTGTGTAACAACAGGAGTTAATTTAAGAGTTTTTGAATGCAAAAAAGGTGTCCTGTGTTGTTCCAAAGTTTAAAAGTAGTTTAGAAGTCAAAGAATTATTGTGTTTTCATAACCAGTCATTGCTGTCACTTCTGAGTACTCCTGCTCGCTCATCCCTAATGTTAAAGGTTTTTGTCAGTTTAGTGACCTACAAATCAAAATAGCTACATATAGCATTAGCGTAGTATAGCCATGATATGGTCTCTATAAACTGATCTTGTTCTCCTCCCTTACTCTTATGCAATAGCATATGCAAATAGTTGTTTAAGAGCTGTTTTATTTTATCTAGCTGTTTCATCACATGGATGTTAAATCGATCAAGTCAGTAAATTCACCTACAATTTTGACTTTTTCTTAGTGTCACTGTATAATGATTTTACTGTTGCTCTATATGAACATTTTTTAAATAATGCCAGTATTTGAGAATGCTACGTTTATTTTAGTGCGTGTTATTCAACTGTAGTCATGACGATAATAATATCAGTATAGATAGTAGATTAAAGATTTTTACATTTTGGTGCTGCTGATAAATGCTCACAAACCCCTAAATCACAGTGCTGTGGTAAAAGCCATGCCTCTTAATGCAGTATTGACTCACAAAGGAAGTGCAGTGGTTTAGAAATAATCCATAGAACCGCAGCTCAAGCCTGTCACTTTTCTGTTTCCAGTCCACAAATATTTAGATCACTTCTGAAAAGAATAAAACAACGTTATGTGAACATAATGCATTTTGGCCGTTTACAATCCAAATAAAGCAATCGCTAAAAACAGCGGGAGCGGGACATTCTAAAACGTTTAATGTGAAAACACTTAAAGTGCCTTTAAAACAGTGATGTTAAAAGATCAAATTCAGTAATTAGCTTTTTTTATTTTATTAAATCTTGTCGCCATCAAGATGAACACAAATCAGTGCTGTTTGGCATCATTCATCTGAAGAAAACATCTTTCTCGTTGTTTTCTTCAGTTCACTTTAGCAGAATCAAAGCCAGTTCTATGCAAATCTTAAATTAAACATATTAGGGATGCACCGATACCACTTTTTCCAGTACCTGCCCGATACGATACTTTTATTTTTGGTACTTGCCGATACAGAGTACCGATACCAATATTTTTATTGCATTTGTACATTTTTTAAATATTGGGTACAGAAACCAAAAGAGTATGTATAATGTTAGTTGGTTAACTTCATTTATTCATCAAATAGATACAGTCAAACCAAAATTTATTCAGACACCTTCAACATTTCTCACATTACATCACAGTTTATTTGCTATAGTTTAGAAAATGGTAATAAAATATGACAAGAACTCGGAGTTAAACTGTGTAAGAACAAATTCAGCTTGATAATGTTAGATAACTTTGATAGAAAGGTATGTAATAGATTACAATCAACCAAAAATTATGCAGACAGCTGTTAGTATGACAGTATTTACACAACTATCAATACTTAGTCGGGCAACCCTTAGCCTTAATGACAGCCTGTAGTCTCCTGGGCATGCTGTCATCCAGCTTCATGCAAACCTGAACT
>NW_015558630.1:771454-782343 GCF_001515605.1 Sinocyclocheilus anshuiensis
CTGCTCCATTGCAGCAGCTTAGTACTGTAATCACGCGCTTTGCTGTAATAATGCAGGGAACCACTCATTATAAATCTCCTAACTGTGATATTTTCAGAAATAGAAGTCGCGTTTTTTTCGTCTGAAACGTGCTGCGATTTATTTTCCAAAGCCATATAATGCAGAAACACTCAAGCAAGCAAAACGCGCGCAACGCGTGCACGTATTTGTACTGGTGCAGAATGAGAGGGACAAGTCGTAGAGGCTAGATTCACTTTCGCCTGAAAGTCGTGTATGCCTAAGATTGAAAATAAATGTTGTTTATAGTGAATGCCCCTATAAATGGTCTTATTTTTATGATTTAGTTTTAATCCAAATGATGCGTGTGCTACAGAAGTGCGCGCGTGCGCTCTTTCTCTCTCTTAACTACCGTTAAGTAACTTGTGCATTGTTTTACTTGTTTTTGACATATCCGACCGAACTACAAGCTTTCCAGCAATGTTTGTGAGAAAGGTATATTCACTCGACAAGCTGGCGCATCTGCGCCGCCGCGCGCTCAATACACTCAGCATACTTTGCTTATCAGCTCGCGCACATCAGCTATACAGGCGTTAATACTGAATGTTTAGCATTATATTCATTGCATACATATACTTCGTAGTAGACATCCTGCTGCGTTAGACACAGTGCTGCGTTTGATACTATAGATCATGATATACTCATAGATCGATTACAAAACTATACAGGTATTCAAGGGCAGGATTTAAGATGGTTTAGATCATACCTGTACGATAGCTACCACCTTGTTCATTTAAATTGGGAGTAATCTCAATTATCACCAGTAAAATATGGAGTGCCACAAGGATCTGTCCTAGGTAGTACGAGTACAGGAGCTCAGTGTCGGTGCATCCCTAAAACATATCTATGCAGCTCAGGTCCAGTGGTTTACTTCATCTAAAAGGTCCTCAAGTGATTTGCATTAATTAATAAATTGCTTTAATATTGCACACATTACATTAATATGGCTGTGAATGTTTTTTTTTTTTTTTGTAGCACTGGGACATCCTCATACATTCTTCTGTCATTTGGAGCTGGGTTCAGATTGGGAGGTGCCTGCTAAGTTTGAGTGCCTGGTGGAGGTTGAGTTTGACATGCCCTCTGCTTCTGCATCCAAAGCCACCGTTCGCTCTCTGTCCGTGGGGGACAGAACTGACTTGAAGAAATGGATCACCTACAGATCACATTACTCCTATCAGGTAATCTGTCTGTGTGTGAGGGGAAGGTGAAGTAGCTGTGCCACCTTTTACTTTAAGTTGTCCTCCAGGCAAGGAGGAATGAGGTAAAACTGAAAGTGTGTGACAGGACCATAAAAACAAAAAAACAAAAAAACAAAACAAAAAAAAAAACAAAAATTATTATATAGAACTATAGTATACATATTTTTTGCATAATATCACTTTTCTCATGTGCTCAATCAAGAAAATGTATATGATGGGTGCTTACTAAATACTATATGTGGTCAAATAAAAAACATTATGTACAGTTTGCAAGATTAAGGGTTGACACATCATACCCACTGACACACCTTACCCCACTGTCCCCTAAATATGTGTTAGCGCGATGGTTATAGCTACCTTTATCTTGTGTTATATGTTATACATTTGTCCTCACCCTAAAAATTACACTTTAGAAAACAGGTAATTTAATTAGTTTATTTAGTGGTGATTTTCAAACCCTTCGGGGCGGGTCTGAGCTAAATGTCATGGACCCTGTGACAAAGCCACTGAAAGACAAGTTGTCACACTCAAGCAACCCGCTGTGTCAGCTGCCATAGCTTGTTTTCCCTACTGCATTCCAAACATGTCATTAAGGTGGCTGGAGCTGTTTTCTACAAACATCTGTTCCCATTACTGTTCAGCAGCCACAGGGAGTGATTCATCACTGAGCAGAGGTGCGCAAATAACAGCAGGGCGGCAGGAACAAGATGTAAAACTCTGCCTGCAACCTTAGTATAGGAATGACAGAGAAACCTGCTGATGAAGCAGCTTGCTGTATATGATAAATGCAGCATAGCTGTGGGGCAGGACAGTGGCAGCAGGTGTCTGAACCCCGGTGAGGTCAGTCATGGGCAGATTGAATTGGGATGAGCATGTGGAAACAGGTGATGCTTGAGATGAGGCTGTTCTGTTTGCACTAAATTCTTAGTCCCAACTTTCTTTTGTTGTAAGTGACTGCCTCCTTGTGGCAAACATTTGCTACTACTCAAGTACTCACTCGCACTTGCTTCTGTTGTCCTGTAGGTGGCAATGGAGCAGAAGAATGAGAGCACATTGGACAGCCCTCAGAAGGAGCAACCAGGCCAGTGCGCTCAACAGTGAGGAACCAGGAAGAGAGGGAGGTTTATAGCTTGCACTAGTTGAACAAGAGAAAGTTCAACCCTAAACCGGGGTAGTTTTCGTTTACATTTCTTGCTCATTTGGACAATTTTTTTTTCTTTTTTGCAAAGGTTACGTGTAGTATTGAAAGATTGCAGATCCCTTGCAACACTACAGTATATTTCCAGATCTCCACAGGCATTGCATGTCCAAGTATTTCAAGAATATGATTTGCTATTGCAGCAAAGTCCAGAGCTTTTATTTTACGGACATGGAAATCTGGCATTGCCCACATAGCGAATAACTCGCAATCATCTCATAAAGTAATCCTATTTGCCTAAACCGATGCAGCTGTCGTGGTTTGTCTTAACTGCAGATATCACACAAATGTTGTGTAAATTTTTCTGTATATTTTGGCCTATGAAGAGTCATTTGTGTAGTGGTACCAAGTAAATTTTCTTGCTATTTAACTTTGTACAGAGGATAACGAGGGACTCGTTTTTTAAATTAGAAGACAATTAAGTACACCTCACTAATTTCTAATTAAAAAATACATGTTAGTAAAATGAAAGGTACCAGCAATGGAATAGTTTACCTTAGATTTGTGTTTATGAGTCTTAAATGAGCACATTTTAATTTGTTTTTATGAATATTTATTAGAGCAACAAAAATTCCAAGTGAAAATGTCATTCGCATTGAATTAATTTGTTCACGTTTTGTTTGCCACATACACGGAATCAAATCTGAGTAATTGCAAATGTGTTCAAGTCTTAAAGCGTAGTACTGCAGTGAGGGAAATGGTCATGAATGTCAAATACACTGTACTTTGCATATCTTGATGAGTTTAAGCGAGTATGTTTTTTTTTTTTAAGTTTAACAATTAAGTATAGGTTCAAAAGTAGTGTCATAATTACTAGAGCTTAAACTTTGTTAAACTAACAAGTACTGCTGTGATTTTTCTTCGCGTTTCTTTTCAGGTTTATGTACTGTTCATTTAACATTTTAACTGTTGTTTAACTTTTTTGGGGAGTCGCAGTTGCTATGATTGTTCGGTGCACAAACTTAGTACTAATCAAGAATGAGTTTGAAAATGACATAACGCATGTTTTAATCATATTTAAAATGATTATGATTTAAGATTGCTCTATTTTGTCCTGTAACACAGAGGAATACACTAAACAGAAATATCAAGTGCCTCGTGATGTTTAATCTGACCTGACCATGATCTCACACTTGTGTTAGACTAAAAACAAAAAATGATTAAAAAAAAAAGTGGTTGGCTTTTCTTTTTCATTGTGTTAAAGTAGCTTGACACGTTGAGTACATTTACTTCATTTTTTATAAAATGCAATAATGCAATATTTGAATGTTTCTGTTAATACTGACACTTTAATATTTGGCAAATATTTTTGCTATAGTGTCCTCAATTTCATAGAGTTTATGTTTTAAGGAATGTTTTGTTTGTTCCAGGATTGATTGATTGATTTTTTTTTATGTTTGGGAAATATATCTAAATAGTAAGAATAATGAAAGATATCTAACAGTATATATATATATATATATATAACAGTAAATGAATTGTATCGTCTTCCTCATAATAGTAATAGTAGTAATAGTAGTCATCAGCTGGATGGCATGCACACAATAAAATATTTTTTATTGAAAAAAACAAAAAAAAAAACAATCTTGTTACTTAATGCAGAAAAAGTTCTCACTTTGGAAATTAGCTTATATTTTCATGTTGTGGAGTTTGAAAAGATAACATTTGCTATATGATCACAATGTAATGTATGGAGTTATAAGTCAGAGGAGCAGAATCCCTAAACTCTCACATGTACATTATTAAATATTCATTTCTTGTTTTTGTACTTAGGTGCTGAATGGCTTTCCAAAATACTGTCAAGTGCTTCACCAGAGTTTTTTTCTACTTCTGAATCAGGGGTCTTTTGCCTTTTTCAGGACAAAGACCACTGTTTCATATTGCATACAACTGAATGTTAAAATAACATGCATATAGTACCATTTTACATATGATGCTTACATTGCAAAGCCATTTTAATCATAATTTATTGATGAATGATATACTTGTTCATTGTTTTATTTTTATCATTTAATGTGGGCGTTTTGTTTCAAATGAATTGAATTTACCTTTGCTTCACTTTTGTTTAAACACATTGCTATTTTCACAGAAATTAGTTTATTATTTTGGCAGACCCCTTTCTTAGGACCAGTGCTCTAGGAAGATGTTGGTATAAGTCCCTTTAAGGGTATTCTATAGTCTTTGGTATAAGCACAGGAAGGGTTTTTTTTTTTTCCACTATAATTTCTCTATGACAGACAGACAGCCCAAATAACTTATCTTTTGTACAGTGTTGTTTTAAAGGCTTGATTCACCAATTTGCTGGGATAATGATGTTAGAGAAAAACCGCTTTGGATGCTGGGCTATTCAGCGACTGGGCTGCTGTGTTGGCAGTCATCAGTTTGCACTAAAAAGAACTGTCTAAAACATTAATTATTGTACAGCGGTAATAGAACCAGGGCTTTACCTTTCATAACTGTCTGCACTTTCACATTTATCCTCATATTTTCTGGGTAATGATCAGACTTTTTGCCTTTATATGCCCCCTTTCATATTATTCATTTTTGTCCTGCATGGGTCTTTTTGTACATGCTTTGTTGCTGCTATAATTTACATAATCTGTCTGATAGGTTTGTGAGAAATATCATGAACCTGTACTTTTCCAGTCTATAACCTGAATCGAAAATGTGAAGAAAGTATTAGCCCCTCAAATTATCGTAGTCAGCAGTTCATGAGTTTCCATAGTTACCATGTCAAAATTTGAAATGCGGCAAATGTGAAGGAAAGGTCCACTCGAGACTAGACCTGCAACTTTATTGTATTTTCCTACACTGGCGATACAGAGAATCCTGGATAGGGTTGAGCCTGCTGAGCCCGTGATATTTTGGAAAAGTAATAGCTTTGACCTAGAGAGAAATTAGGAGGACTTTTTTATTCTGCAGAGCAGCAATTTCCCAGCGCTTGTCAAGAGACACTAGGTGAAGCAGATATTGATCTAGCAGAGGTTTCTCTCCTGCAGGGACAGTACCTGTGAGGATTCTCCCATTCTTAATAATTCATCCTCTGTCTGCACATGCATAAACGTGATAGGGTGAGACTTCTCCAGGAGATGCAGGTAAACTATAGTCATTTGAATTCAATATCTCCAAACCTCACAAGGACTGTTTTATAGGTACATAGTTGGATTGTTTTTCAGTTACTATTATTTTCAATTCATGTCGCACCTGAAACTATAAATTTCTATTTCTGTAATAGAATATATAAGGACAAAAGCGAACAAGTGGTTTGTTGCAATCTAGTTTTAGATAGATAGATAGATAGATAGATAGATAGATAGATCTTACCCAGCAGAGGGCGCCAACAACAAACTTTATTTAAAAATGGAGAGAGATGACTCAACAACAGCTGCTTCACCCTAGTCCTCCACACACTGACAGAGATGCTTTTCTTGGCCTACATTTTAGAAGTGGTTTGTATTCATCTGCAGAGTATGTCATCGGGATATAATGTTACCATATGCTCAATAAGGTCCTTTCAAACTCAACTTGGCTCAACATCTGCCGTAAGTCCTATAGATGATGGCATAAGAAAACTGAACATGTCCAAAATCTCCTCTGTTATTTCTTCTTTTTTTTCTTTCAAATTTGTCAGTTTACGCCACATTGATGTGGCATGCAGTGCGTGTGATGAATCCACATTTTTGATTTAATCTCTGTGGGTTAGGGTTCTGCCGGTGTGGGTGGTATACAATGTGCGCTGCCAAGATGGTTGGCACAACCGTCTGGCCAGCAAAGCCGAGGGCACTGTAGCGGATCTTAGCGTGTTCAGATGTCCTATCAAGCTGTCTGTATGTTTGTTTATCAGTCTTTTCATTTGTCAATTTGCTGTCTGTCTGGGAACAGAAGAAGGCCAGGGAAGACTGCCAAACCTCCAAAATGACCCTGTTGACCAATAAAGTGCCAAAGCTAAAACTCAGATCAAAGATTACAGTGTTCCTGGTTGCATCGGTTTCACAATGTCTTAATTTAATATGAAAATTCTGTCATTTATTCACACTCATGTTGTTCCAAACCCATCTGAGCAAGAATAAAAAAAGAAAATAAAAAATAAAATTACTGGTGCCTTTTTTCAATGCCATTATAATTAATGCAGGACTTAAGTTCTTAAACTTCAAAAATGGCACAAAAGCACCATAAAATATTGTAAAAGTAGTTCATACGACTTATGATCTGTATTCCAAGTATTCTGAAACCATACAATAACTTGAAGTTATTGTATGGTTTTTAGTTCACACAAAAATAAAAATGTTGTTGCCATTTACTTGCTTCATGTTGATCCAAACCCATAAGACTTAATCTTCAAACACAAATGAAGATATTTTTAATGAAACCCAAGATGTTTCTGTCCCTCCTTTAATAGTCCAGATAATCAAATCTTTTCAAAAAAGTCATAAAGTCATCGTAAAATTAAGCCGTATGAACTGAGTGGTTTAATCCAAGTCTTGTGAAGAGATACTATTGCTTTATATGATGAACAGGTTTAATTTAAGCTTTTATTCACATATAAACATGCATACATACAGAGCATCACGTATGATAAATACAGAAGCTGTCATAAGCTAGAATAAACTTCAATGGTTCTCGGCGCATTATGCGCACATTTGAGTTTCTGTGTTTACCATATGTGACGTGCTTTATGATGAATGAATGTCAGTCATTGTTTAGATGTAAATAAAAGGCTAAATTAAATCTGTTTCAAAGATGAACTAAAGTGTTACAGACTATTCCTTAACTATCCCTTTAACAAATTATTTGTAAATAAATTATTCCGGTTAGTTTTGTGAACTGTATCAACCAATTCAATGAAAAGGTTTGACTCGAAAGTATGCGAGTACTGACTTATATTTCTGTCTGTTATTTGTACAGAGCTCTTTGAAAGACTTGGACCACTTTAATGGGTCTTTTTTGTGTCATTTCGGATATGAGTCATTTATTTGGATGACAGGAAGGTTAAATGATGGAATTCTCATTTTTGGGTAAAATATTTCTTTAAACCCACATAAATGTTCAGAGACATCCTTGGTTTTCACAGGGAGTTAATCTGAAGGAGCCCCTGAAGGCATGTTAATACCATGACAGATCTCGACAACACGAGGAAGCAGTCTGCCCTCCTGAATCGAAAGAAAACAGAGAATTGCCCGGATATCAATCCTTTTATAGGTCTTTGAATCTGGCCTGTGACCCACACCTCCTTGCCACTTAAATGTATTCGTACGCCCTCCCATCCCACCCGCTGGTTACTCCCCATTCTGGTACTGCATGGAGGTCTGTGCTGTACGTATGTCGACTAAGTTAGACATTCACACATCATTTATTCAGGCCAGCTCCATACTGGTTTGTTTCTCTCGGGTGTGTGGCCAAGTCAGACAGCCAAAATTATCCATCAATCACATCGTCCATTGTATGCAACCGCACAACCTTTGTCTCAGAAAAAGCGACATGCTCTGAATCAACCTAAATCTGAAACCTTTACTCATCTCTGTGATCATGTTCACAAAGTGCATTACTTCGTGTTCCTCCAATGTAAATATCATGTTGGATCATTCCAAAGGAATCGAGATCCTGTTGATTTTGGCCCAGTGTCTGGCCCCGTGTCTGTGTGGCTCTGTGCTTGTTGTTCTTCTTAGAGTTTTTAATGATTTGTTAATGCAAGGTGATCCAGGGGAATGTTCTGTTCTGGTTCTATTAGATCTTACCGCTGCTTTTGATACTGTTGATCACTGGACAGTATGTTGTATCTCTGGAACAGCCTTGAAATGGTTTTCTTCTTTCTTATCACAAAGGTCTTTTTCAGTTAGAGCTCAAAATTATGCCTCATCAACAGTACTCTCCTGTGGGGTTCTCCAGGGTTCTGTTTTGGCCCCATTGCTTTTTGCTTTATATTTGCTGCCTCTGGGGGAATTGATAAGTACAAGGTATATGCTACCTGCTAACCAGATGATATTCAACTTTATATTTCTTTTAAGCCCCATGAAATTAAAAAATGATCTCTTCTTTTAAATTGTATAAACTCTATCAAATCTGGATTGCAAACAATTACTTGCAGTTAAATTCTGAAGAAAAAAAAGAAAACGGAACAACTTGGCTCCTGTGTTCTCCCTAAGGTGATGGAAAGTCTTGGCCCCTTATTACATTCTGTTAAACCTTCCCTTCGGTGTTCATATGGGACAAGCCTTGAGTTTTGATCCACACGTTAAATATTGAAAAATACATGCTTTTATTTCATTTATTATTGTAATTCTCTTTTTACATGTCTTAGTAATTCATCCCTGAAACAATTACAAGTGGTTCAAAATGCTGCTGCTAAGCTTTTAACCAAGTCATCAAAGAGATCTCACGCAACACCAATTTTAATCACAATTAATTTACATTGTCTCCCAGTCAAATTTTGAATTCAATTAAAAATTCTTGTGTTGGTGTTTAGAGCATTATATGGTCAAGCTCCCGTTTATATAAATGAATTGTTGCAACCTTATAATTCCAGCAGGAATTTGAGACCCTCCAAACATATCTTGCTAGTTGTTCCTCAGATTAAAGACAAAAGGTGACTGTGCCTTTGAGGTAGTTGCTCCCAAGTTGTGGAATGCTCTTCCCTTGAATCTCAGATCTGTGGACTGTGGACACTTTAAAAAAGTTGCTAAAACCTACTTGTATAAATTTGCTTTTTAAATATATATATATATATATATATTTTATTGTTCTCTTTTATCTTGGATGTAAAGCACTGTAACGGTTGCTCTAGAAAGATGCTATAGAAATAAATTACTTATTTACTTACTTGTTGTGATAGCTCTGATGTCATAAGAATTTTACAATGGCTCTGCTGTTTGTCTTCGACGCTCCGTCTCCTTAAAGCTGATGACCCCGCAATGGCCAGATAGACTGCTTTAATCCAGAAAAACTCATGTATTTGATAGTTGGCCACAGAGTAGGCTCTTGCTTTCCTAGAGAATGCAATTGTCTTCTCCGAATGGACCGGCCTTATTCGCTGCTGTTAAGCTCCATAGTTCACGTTGTAGAACAATGGCTATTGTAGAAAGGTCACTTTAGCACACGCTTGCTCTCACCAGGCACTAAGCCTGACAAAAGCTTCTTTGATTGAGTTTTAGTGGCGAGCTAGGTAATCTTAAGAGGCTTCAGAACCTCTTTGAAGAGGTCAGGGTTTATCTTCTTTCATGGAAGATCAAAAAAGAAAAATATTCTATTTAAGCTATTTTGAGGCTTAAGGAGGCATTGATGAGCTGTATGGTGTTTTTCTTGGAAACTCTAATCGAAATATGACAATTTACTCTGAATTTGGTTGGAATGAGATTATGAATAAATATAAATGGGTATGTTCTGTTGTTAAGATATGGTTACTAATTGGTTGCCAGGATGTTAGTATTAGGGCATTGACGTTACTAGGACTTACTGACCAAAGTGAAAAAATTCCCACCCCAAGTCTCTCATTCTTGTATATATATGTGGAGACTCACTGTTTTTTTTTTCCACCTTTTTATGAAAATTGCAAGCTGGATTGCTTAGAAAAATCCTAGCTCACCTTTTCTAAAGAAACCATGTGATTTGTCATCGTTCATGCCGGTAATGCAAACAGTGGCAAAATTATGTAATATGGCAGAATATACAGTGCCTTGCGAAAGTATTCATACCCCTTCATTTTTTTTACATTTTGTTATGTTGCTGCCTTATGATAAACTTCTTTAAATTACGTTTTTTCCACATCAATCTACACTCCATACACCATACTGACAAAGCAAAAACAGAATTGTCACAACTTCGTAAATTTATTGAAAATAAAAAACTGAAATAAGTACATTGCATAAGTATTCATACCCTTAACTAAATATTTAGCTGAAGCACCTTAACAGCCTCAAGTCTTTTTTTTTTGTTTGATGCGACAAGCTTTGCTCATCAGCATTTTGCAATTATCTGCCATTCTTCTCCTCACCTCTTCACCTCTCAAGCTCTGTCAGGTTGGATGGGGGCAGATGCACATTTTCAGGTTTCTCCAGAAATATTTGATTGGGTTCAATCCCAGGCTCTGGCTGGGCCACTCAAGGCCATTCACAGAGTTGTCTTTAAGCCACTCTTGCTGTGTGCTTAGGGTCATTGTCCTGTTGGAAGGTGAACCTTCTGCTCAGTCTGAGGTTCTGAATGCTCTGGACTGGGTTTTCATTAAGGCTATCTCTATATTTTGCTGCACTGAGCGTTTCTTCTACTCTAACGAGTCCCTCAGTCCCTGCTGCTGAAAAACAGCCCCACAGCATGAGGCTGCTACCAGCACCCTTTACTTTTGGGATGATACTCTGCAGGTGATGAGCGGAGCTGGTTTCCTTCAAACATGATGCTTAGAATTGAGGTTCATCAGACCAGAGAATCTTGTTTCTCAGAGTCTG
>NW_015558630.1:782359-794197 GCF_001515605.1 Sinocyclocheilus anshuiensis
TTTTTGCTCTGATATGCATTATCAGCTGTTAGACCTTTTATTAAGACGTGTGTGCCTTTCCAAATCATACCCATTCAATTGAATTTGCCACAGGTTAACTTCACTTGAAGTGTAGTAGTATCTACAAGCAAAATGAATGCTCCTGAGCTAAATTTCAACTGTCCCAGATAAGGGTATGAATACTTATGCAATGGAATCATTTAATTTTTTTATTTTGTAATAAATTTGCAAAGATGTTAAAAACCTGATGTTTTTTTGCTTGACAATTATGGTGTATGGAGTGTAGATTGTTGTGGGAAAAAAATAATTTAAAGCAGTTTAACATAAGGCAGCAACAACAAAATGTGAAAAGAATGAAGGGGTATGAATACATTCGCAAGGCACTGTATATAAAAAAACATTGCTATTAGTATTGGCATGCTAGCCTTGATAGTACCTAAAAAGATGTAATTAAAATGTACTTCCTTTATTTTATTATCAGGTTTGATTCACTGAATGTGAAAAAAATGAAGGGGTATGAATACATTCGCAAGGCACTGTATCTAATAGATAACTAAAACATATATATGGAAATGACAAACATATGTTAAACTTTATTTAAAAGAGGTACTATATGTATTCATTCTATATCCATATTCTCCTCCTCTGGGCCTCCATGTGTGCATGTAATAAACCACATCACTTTTCTTTAGCAGGCTCACCCTTCTTTCTGGGTTCTGCTGAACCTGTTGCACCTTGGTTCACCACGGCTGCGCTGACAGCCTTCTTGCCTCTTTGAATCTCCCCAGCCGTTTTCTGTAACCCTGACCTCTCTTAGGGAGTTTATGGCCATTTTAGTGTCCAATATGTTTCCATTCCTTGGATGTACAACTTCCTTCCAATCCCCTTGGCTCTTGGCTCCCACCTCTCATTTAGTCTCCTTTGCTGTCCCTCTTGACTCATGGTCCACTTCCTCTTTTCATCCCAGTCCTCCAGTCACAGGTTAATCATGATGTTGACTGTTAGGTAAGTACCCGTGACATCCCACCCCTTCTGATCCTCTGTTCTGACCTTTTTTTAAATGTCTTTTACACCTTATTTGCTACTTCCTGTGATGCTTTGTTTCTTCTCATTGCACATTGCATTCTACTTTGTTTCTGGTTTGTTTTTATATACTATATAGACACTTTTTCATAGGCCGTTAGGAAACATGAGTACATTATTTGTTGTCTTAAACAGCTGCATACCAAATTAATAAATATGTAAACATTAATTATTGATTTGCATTGTTAGAAATTTTATAATCTTACCTGTCTATTATTCTAAGATTCCACTAAGAAAAATAGTCCATTACAATGTAGCTAAAAAAAAAATTGGTCTTGAAAAGGACACACGGAATGCATTTTTGCACTTAAATGAGAGATAAAAAGTTACAATGACCTTTTTCAAAAAAAAACAAAACAAAACATAGATGCAAACTCAGAATTCTGAGAAAAAGGTCTTTACAACTAAATATGTGAGTTTACATATTTTTTTAAATCGGAATTCTGAGTTTGCATCTCGCAATTCTGTTTTTTTTTTCTTCCAGAAAATAAAAAATAAAGTAAGGTCATTATGAATTTTTATCGCACAATTTGAAATCCCCCCTCCCCCCACACATTTGCAAGTTAATATCTGCATTTCTGACTTTTTCCCCTCAGAATTGTGACAAGAAATTTTCGGATTGTGAGATGAAAACTCAGAATTCTGCGAAAAAGTCTTTACACTGCAAAAACTTTTCTTAGAATTCTAAGTTTGCATCTCACGCTGTATTTTTTTTGCCACAAAATTACAAATAATAATAGTAATAATAAATAAACAAAAACGTAATTGCAACTTTTTTTCTTCGAATTTGGACTTATTCCCCAAAATTGTGACTTTTTAGCTCACAATTCTGACTTTTCTTCTCAGAACTGTGGGGAAAAAATGTCAGAATTGTGAGATCACTAAGTAATTATAGGAACAATAGGTCCATACGCAAGGTTTGTATTCATTTAACACCTTTTTATTATCTCACGTCATTTCTATATTCTGTTCAATAACTAATTTTATGTTCTTTAGTTCTGGATTCATATTTTGTCTCATTCAGTTGCTATCTTACAAGCACTTATTTTGAGTGTAGTATTGATTGAATGTTTGCAAAGCTGCTGTGTAGCCTATAATCTACAAGCAGTATTTCTGTTCCACTGCAAGTCAATTTTTATTATAATGATAGGATTCCCAATTGAGACATGAAACTTAAAAGAGTTTTGGTAAGTCAGCCAGACTTGTGTTACTGACTATGAGAGCTTTTGCAATAACCTCCAGGTGGATGGAAATCTTTGATTTGTTCAGAATGTTAAATGAAGTACATCAACAATTCAGATTACAGATGTCCAATCAGAAACTGTATTCTGGAGCAAGTGTTGCCCTTGTGAGTGCTTGCAAGGTGTAGTTCAATAGAGACACAAAACAGTGTTTCTATTGTATTACAGCTTCATGCAGCATGATATAATCACCCACAATTCCTGTCCACTCGCTCACCGGCTGTCATGCCACTCAAGTGTGAGACATTAATTGTCGTAAACTCTTTCATTGAATCTTTCTCTTTCAGCCAATCCATTCATTTTCCTCCTTTCTCTCACTATTGCTTTTGAAAAGTACTCAAAGTTTTCTGGAAGCTCAGCTCATGGGAACATCATAGCTGCTTTTGTGGGGGCCTATGTTTAGATTATATTTTTTAGCCCACTTAAACCACTTTAAAAATGTATAATTATTTAAAAGAAAATGTATTAAAATGCTTTACAATTACAATGCTAAATAAGCTACAAGTTAAATTGTTTAGTATAGTTGAGACCATCTACAGCATCAATAAAATATGTATTTTGTTTTAATAAAGGAATAGTGCTTTAAAGCATTTTGATATCCTTTGCTATTCAATTTTAATGTATTTACATCTCTAGTTTTTTTAATGGGGGCTTCTGAGTGTTGACTTTGACAACGGGGGGCCTTAAAGTTACAAAGGTTGACAAGCACGGATCTAGACTAGAGCTCTTGTAATACCATTCTTGATGTGATGTAATTTAATGAAACATGGTTGTTATGTGCATTATTTAAGATTTATTGAAATTGAATGTAACTAGATATAACTTCATTCAATGCTTGTAAAGAGAACATTCAGTCCCTTGGTACACTTAGTTCTTCAGCAACTGCGGTGTTGCTTGTATTTCAAATGTTTCAGTGTCAGCACTACTGATATTGACTTTTAATAGCTAGCGTCTGTCTAGGAGGGGTCAAAGTCAACATCAGACTGACTGTTTGGACGGAAAGGTTTTTTAAGCCTTACACCTCTATTATGCAACATTACAATCTCTCTTGCTCTCTAACCGTCTTCCTCTTGGTCTGTTACACAAATAGACTTTCTGGTGAAATAATAACATATGACTAATAATGATCTATGAATGACATTGAAACTTGTAAATTGTTTTGAATTTACATCCATTACTTTGAAAATCCTGTATGTGCTGTATTAATTTGTTATTTTGGTTTTTACAAAATTAGAAGAGAACAAAAGGCCCTTCGTATGACACATACTGACTTCCAGACCAAACCATCTGAATTTGATACAAGCCCTCAGTTTTATTCTACAGGAGGACACTGAGATGCCAAGAACCGAAGGGCAATCTGAAGCCACATTTAATCCCTTAAACGTTGATGTCAATCACAACATAATCCAGTCTCTGCCAAAAAGACCCTCTCTCTTTATAGGTGAGTTTTGGTTGAGAACACAATGTTGTTCAAAGGTGAAAATAGGTAATCCCTTCAATACTGTGGCAAATGATTATATCTAAACAGAAAAAGAGCCATATTATGGATTTGGATTTATAGACTCAGTTGTCCAATAGAAGGCTAAAATGTCTGTCACATAGAGGATGAGGGAAAACTCACACAAAATGTGACCCTGGACCACAAAACCAGTCTTAAGTCGCTGGAGTATATTTGTAGCAATAGCCAAAAATACATTGTATGGGTCAAAATTATTGATTTTTATTTTATGCCAAAAATCATAAGGATATTAAGATTATGTTCCATGAAGATATTTGGTAAATTTCCTACTGTAAATATATTAAAACTTAATTTTTGATTAGTAATATGCATTGCTAAGCAAACTCCTCTACATCTTGGATGGCCTGAGGGTGAGTAAATTGTCAGCAAATTTTCATTTTTGCTTCGTTCCTTTAAAAATAATGTTCCACTGACAATCAAAAGGGGTTTACAACTTTTTTCCCCCATAAAGATTATTTTACCGTATTCTCTAGTTTGTAAGAAAAACATCAGTGGAGCACTACCGATGCTTTTAAGACCCCAGAAACCATTATGTTGATCTGAAAAACCTATAATGTGACATCAATAACTTTTCTAATCTCAAAAGAACCGTATAGCAACTCCAGACTGCAAAGACTCTCCCAGGAACCTTTATTTTTTAAAGTGTACCGTTAACCTACAGTTAAGAATATGTGGCAGCACGTCACCACCTTACAGAGACAATTAACTCTTCATTTTCAGGGTAAAAGTACACATTTACTGACTCTGAAACCCCAAGTTTCGGCCTGATACAGCTGTCTTTGTCCATGAGACATGTTTGGCCTCAGACCAACACTCCTAACTAGCTATTTCTCTCAAGCTGGGAGGCTTTAGCATTAACAGCCAGAAGGTGTTATGGATGGATCTCTTGATTCCTGCTTTTGGCAGAGCAGAGCATATTTGCCTACGTCCCATGAACAGCTGTAGGATAAAGAACTCACTATTAAAAACATTGAAACTGGGTGGAATTCCCCTTTACGTATTTCATTTGGTAACAAGATTTATATCGGCACAGGCATGACTTAAGTGAAGAATAGCTAAGAACAAGGGTTATGAGCCTCTACAACCCATAAATTTCTCACACTTTATCTATGAAACTCTCAATCCAATAGGTATTCTAAGCTACACACCCATTGTTATTGCACAGTTATTGTTATTGCAAATATATTTTTCATTTGAAATTAGTATATTGTAATGCATTGATAAATTTTTCTGCAATAAAAAATACTTAAAAGCAGTATAGATTTATGCAGTATTGCATGCAGCAACATGCAAAGCAATGCATTTATAATGCCTGTGGTTTCCCCACGAGGTTTGGAAAATGGATGGATGTCAGCCCCATGAGGATAAGCGGCTTGAAAAATGGATGGATATGAATGTGGGGTCTTGGGGATACTGGAGCCTAATATGTATGTATGTGTATGTATGGATGAACATGTTTCACTGCATCAGTTTTAACTGAGGTTAAACACAGAATTTATTATTAAAGATCCTCAAAACATTATCAAGACCTGTGGTTGAACCCGCCACGTTTGCTCCCTCACTGCATCAATTGTTTCCTCTTTACACCAGAGCAGGCCAGTTCTCATGATGAGAAATATTTAGCAGTTAAATTGGAAGTGTGTTATGTATAATGTCATGCATATATGTTTTTTTTTTTTATATATAAAAATTGATAATAAAAAACCACCCAATCAGCATGTTAGAATGATTTCTGAAGGATCATGTGACACTAAAGACTGGAGTAATTAATGGCTGGTAAAAATTCAGTTTGCTATCACTGGAATTAATTACTTTTTAAAATATATTAAAGTAGAAAACAGCTATTTAAAATCCTAATATTTCACAATTTTTCTGTTTTTACTGTATTTTTGATCAAATAAATAGCCTTTGTGAGCATAAGATACTTTTTGACCACACACTTTTGAATGGTAGTGTGTACACTGTATATAATAAAAACAAATACATTTTCATATTTTACAATGCATGCAGGTTTGTATTAAATCATCACCCTTTCAGTCTGATTATGCAGCATACTGGCAATGTTAACGGCTGTTACACGATAAAATGCTTGTATGTTTTTAATCATTTGGGATAAAAATATTTTGCCACTGACCCACAGAGATCATTTTACCCTATCTCTATAGGGATGAGACATTAAACCAGTTAATATCAAATCTGGCCAGACTAATCTTATCACACAGACTGCTATTTATAGGTGGGCTGACCCAGGTTCAAGTTTAGAGTGATGCTCTGCTGTCAGTTTTGTTGAGACATAAACAAAGGCTTCACGCCATGATCGACAGTCTCTGATCTTCTCCTTTTTGTTTGCTTCGTTCCAGGAAATGTGAACCTGCGACCTCCAGGTGTCAGGCATGCCAGTCAGTGGAATAAAGCGCGGCATTCAGCCTGTTCGTTAGTTGAATTGCCATTTGATGCCCAAGTGTCTACCACAACATCCTACAGTAATTGACAAACAACTTCTTTACACACCCCTTTTCTCTCTCTTAAAATCTGCTCTTATTCAAGCCCAAGTATTATTCTGACAGACTTCACTTTGTTCCAATCGAGATTTGATGAACATTAGAGATAACAACAGACTTTGTGCAGCAACTGTTATACACTGATAGAGCAATAGCAAATTCAGTTTGCAGAGGAATTCATCTTTTACTGAAAAAAAAAAAAAAAAAACACTGTAGATAATCATCACCAGGAGTTCTCGTTATTGTACTTTTGTTGGATTGTTGATTTAAAATGTATCATGTATGCTACCAGATGTTATTGCTAGCTAGCAGGCTCTTGGCTAACAAGTTAACAAGAGTAGTTCATTAGGAGCCAAAATAGGTTTTAAAAAAAAGGAAAATGTAAAAATATCCAGTTAAATTTGAGACTGTTGTGCTAGAAATTCACTATAAAATTATGGTAACAATGTTTCAGGTATTATGAAATGGCATATTGCTGCCTTATTTCATCAAACTTATTTCATCAAGTTATAATGATAAAATGTTAATACCTATCGACTAACCTTTTTTTTTTTCTTTTTATTAAAATCACATACAGTTTCCTGCAACTGTACTAAAGAAAAGGGTATTTTTGAGGTGGCCTGGGTGAGATCTAAAGGTAAATTAACTTTGAATAGTTAAACGCATGGGCTGAGGTATGGTATGGTGCAAAAAACTCTTCATGGAACTTATTTGGGCCATATGTGTTACGTAGATCTGAACTTACTCACCCTTTGAAAGTCATGTCTGGAGGATACACTCAGTGCCCTCAATGACCTGCACTTGTAGAGATTCTTGATTGTGTTGCTTTCTTTAAACCAGCTTGCAACTGTAACAGATATGTGAGATAATGGACTTTAACATTTTAATATATTAACCTTGAATTCTTCTTCATGACTTAGCTAGTTTATGAACAAGGCTAATTTTAATTTATGTTAGAGAAGTCTGTTTTAATCTGGACCATCATAAATAGAAAGAATGTTTTCTGGGTGTTTCTTGATATGGCAACATCTGCATTTATTTACAAACTGTACTTTGCTGTGTTCATTTCTTATTTATTAAAGGAATAGTTCACTCAGAAAAGAACATTTGCTAAAAATGTACTCTTTTTCAGGCCATCTGAGATAAGTTTAGTTTTCTGTTCATTAGAACAGATTTGGAGAAATTTGTAGTAAATGGGTGCCATTATCAGAATGAGTTTCCAAACAGCTGATAAAAACATCACGATAATCCACAAGTAATCCACATGAATTAGTCCATCAATTAACGCAGTGGTTCCCAACCCTGGTCCTGGAGGCACCCCAACACTGCATGTTTTGCATGTCTCCTTAATCAAACACACCTGATTCAGGTCATCAGCTCAAAAAACTGAAACTGGTGTGTCAGAGAAAGGAGACATGCAAAATGTGCAGTGTTGGGGTGCCTCCAGGACCAGGGTTGGGAACCACTGAATTAACGTATTGTGAAGTGAAAAGCTGCATGTCTGTAATAAACAAATCCATCTTGAAGGCATTTTTGACTTCAAACGAGCTAAAATACGAGTCCTCTATCCACAATACTGCTTTCTCCAGTGAAAACGTTGTCTCCTCTGAATCAGGAGAGAAATACAAGCACTGTTTGAAAGTGAAAACAGTCTGAAACAATTCTAAACCAAAAAGTCAGTTTTCATGTCCTCATGAGAGGACAACAGGGGATGAACATTTTCAATGGAGGAAGCATTTATTATTATGGATTATGGACATATTTACCAGAAGCTACGGTTTGCGCAAGCTTAAAGTTAAAATGATTTAATGTTGGATTCATACAAATGTGCAGCTTTTTGCTTCATGAGATGTTAAAGATGGACTGGAGTCGTGTGGATTATTGTGATGTTTTTATCAGCTGTTTGGACTCTCATTCTGACGGCATCCATTCACTGCAGAGGATCCATTGGTGAGCAAGTGATATAATGCTAAATTTCTCCAAATCTGTTCCAATAAAGAAACAAACTTCAAGAACCAAACAAATGGCCTGAGGGTGAGTACGTTTTCAGCAAATTTTCATTATTGCATGAACTATTCCTTTGATTGCACTAATGTTGAAATATGCTTGTAACTTGATCATGTTGTGATATACTGACTGTTTATGTCTACCTTTATTTACGAGCTGCTTTTTTTATTTTCTGTTTATTAATTTTCCTTGGCCAAACAGGAACAATGTAGCCCTCAATGCTTAATTTACCAGAACTTCATGTTAAATTCTTTTCAATGTGGATTAAATGGGAAAAAAGGACACAAGATTAAGGGGACAATTCACTACCTTCCAAACTTTCAGGCGACTTGTTCTTCTATAGCAGCTCACCCAGGACAGAACGTTCTGTTCATTGTAACACAGGCTCTGACCACAAGAACAAAGCCTTTTGTACACAATCAGTGTATTTTGGTGTTAATGAAGGCCTTTATAGAAAAGAAAGGGCCGTGAATCATGGGTTCTGTGTACGTTTTAGCGAGTCAACGGTAATGAGAGGAGAGGGTTATATTCCTATAGATGGATAATCCATAAACCTGGCATGAGTGTGGACTGTCTGGATTGCAGAGGAAGATCTGATGCCTGGCTGGAGGCAAAGGGGAGACATTGTTCTCGTTCAGGTGCCGGTGCCAGCTCATTACTATAGCGCGCTAGTTCATGGGTTCATGGGTTGTATGAGAGGTGGAGGATCATCTTGATTACTGACAGATTAAAGTAATCGATCAATGATTTCTTGGAAGTCTTTGAGGGTGGAGGGGTTAGACCTCTGTTGCATACATGTTGCTAAAAATGAAGGGAAAAGTCAAATGTTTTGTACGTGCTTGGATCGTATTTCTTCAATGGCGGTCATTTTATTAAGCTGTTTCGAATTATTATGTAAGGTTATGGTCTTCTTTGTTTTGGTGCAGTACACTTTTCCTCCTGCCAAAAGGGTTTTGTAAGTTAAGCAAAGTTATGTAAGGCCTGTAACAGTTAATTGTATCCTGTTAAGTGTCTCCCGTGGGTTCATATAATAGCTTGCCTTGCTTGCGCACATGCTTTCTCCTCTATTCATGGAAAAACACTAAGACTTGATACTTGGAAGCACCGCATGTCCTCCGTTTAACCATTTGGAGTAGGTACAAAATCAATGAAGCGTGACTATTAAAGTTCTTGTGGGATAAAAGCATGTTTTATTGTTCACAATTGGGGTTTAGGATGTTGTTACATAACAAACGCTGTGATGATTTGTGTGATGCTCTTTAAAAACATGTGGTGTTTTTATCCACAGAATTGCATCATATTTCATCCACTTTTGAAATTGAATGCGCTATTTTATAAATTCTCCTTAAATGTTTCTTTTCTATTGTGGGGAAAAATAAACCTGCGGTTTTGACCTGGATTTCATGTCCTCCTAAACATGGCTTGACACAGACAGACGTGTAATTCTGTGGACTCTTGATAACACAAACTCGACTAGCAAACAATGTCAGCTCCTCCCACTCAACACATATTTGTGCTCAAGGCACGGCGTGGGATTGTTTTGCCCGTTCATTCAATACATTTTGTATGGACTGTCACTAAGTGTCCAGCTCCAAAACAGAGTGTAACTGAGTCTGTGTTGGTGTGGTGAGACATTATGCTTGCTGAGTACACAGCGTGCAGTGAACACTCCTGTTAAACTTAAATCTTTTCACAGAAACCATTGAATTCCTGTGAAATAGCCGTACGTGGAAAGCCCAGATTATTTTGATGTGTTAAGGGCTTGATAACAAATCTAGAAAGACACTTTGATCTGAATTGGGTGCGGGGTCATGGTGTAGTGGTGTGGTAACTGTTCACAACATGCACACTAGCATCATGGTGGTGAGTTTTGCAGGGCAAGCATTACTATTAATGTTGCTCATATTCAGGGTTAAAGTATTAAACTTCACGGCATAACTCATCTTGCACCATTCATGCTACAGTCATGAATGACATCTCATATCACACGGCTTGTCAAGAAGAGGTGTGCTGGTACTCTTCTAAGATATCAGACAATTTTCTCATGACAGCTGATAAGGTAGGTGAAAAAACATACACTGAAGAAGACAACGCCCTAAAAAGCACCCAGAACCTCAAGGAATCGCATAGCAACATGTAAATAACACAAAAATAAAACAAGAATTACTAAATATTAGAATAAATATACAAATCACTAATTTTAATAAAGCAACACTGTCCAATATAGCCGTTTCACTGGCTGAGGCTATTTTTGGGGGGTTATTCAGTGCTTGTATAGCACTGAAACCATTAAAATATGGTAAAGTATTACCAAAGCTTAAATTGGTCGAATTGAAGAGATATTTCACCCCAAAATATAAATTTGCTGAAAATATACTCACCTTCAGGCCAAACAAGATGTAGTTGATTTTGTTTCTTCATCAGAACAGATTTGGCGAAATTTTGCTCATCAATTGCTTACCAATGAATCCTCTGCAGTGAATGGGTGCCGTCAGAATGAGAGCCCACACAGCTGATATAAACATCACAATAATCCACATGAGTCCATCAGTTAATGTCTTGTGAAGCGAAAAGTTGTGTTTGTAAGAAACAAATCCATTATTAAGGAGTTTTAACTTTAAACCATCATTTCTGGATAAAACACGAGTCCATAATCCATGATGAACATGTTTTATAGATTTGTTTTCTTACTGATAGTGTATGGTAAATGCTGTTCCTTATAGCTTTTACTATTACAATTTTTTAACTATGGATATAAAAATTAAAAAAAAAGGGCATTTTAAAATATGGATGGATTTATGAATTTAGAAAGGTGAAAATATAGATGGATTTATGTAAATTATGTATTTATTTTGGACTAAAAAAAAAAATGTCCTCATTTTAGGAATCTCTCGGGGCATTGGAAAGTGACTAATAAAATCTGTTCTGCATGGGCACACCATTTGTTTTTATTTTAGCTATGACTCGAAGACCACAGAATAAAAACATTGTGTCATTGAGTAAGAGTTCTATGCCCCCTAACACATATCAGAAAGTAATTTATTCCACTTGCTTATAGAAACATAATTGTACACCGTTTTTGGATTCAGTAAATAAATATCCCATGAAAAACAAGGCACATCCAGAAATCCTGCATTTTGAGTAGAAATCGACCCCTGAGGTGATGGGGTTCAGATTGGTGTGGAGAACAGAGATTAATTTTCTCACTCTTTCTTTGCAGTCTAAAGAGAGTCATTTTGATTAGCTTTTTGATTTCCTCACAGTCGTGCAGTCCAGTCTAAAAATGGCACATGATGCAGCATAGAGATGTGCAGATTATTATGATGAAATTTTCTTTATCATATGTATCTTTTTATTCATTAGGCTTATATGTACACTATTGCTCAAAAATTTCGGTTGTTATGAGTTGTTAATGTTTTTGAAAGAAGTTTCATACGCTCACCAAAAAAAAAAAAAAAAAAAATAAAAATAAAAAAAAAAAAAATTA
>NW_015558630.1:795602-814893 GCF_001515605.1 Sinocyclocheilus anshuiensis
AAATGTTATTGCAATTTAAAATAACTGTTTTCTATTTTAATATATTTTAAAATGTAATTTATTCCTGTGATGGCAGGAACTCCAGTCTTCAGTGTCACATGATCCTGCAGAAATCATGCTGCCGATTTGCTGCTCAAGAAACATTTATTGTGCAGCTGATGTGTGATCTCTCCTTAGTACTCGTGGCCAGTAATGCTAAAGTGAAGTAGTTTTGCTTTTCTGTGGTTTTTCAATGGCTCTCGGTCATACCGACGACATTACCTGAGCAGTCAAAAGCTGCGTATTTATTGCATGGATGCAGCAAAAATGTAAGTGTCTAAAAGCATACGCACAGTTCATTGAATGATAAATGTGTTTTAACAATGTCCTTCAACCAAATGTACGAAGCAAACTATTAAAATAACCACAGCATTAACAACAACCTTGAAATAAGAGCGCGAGGTTTATCTGATAATCAGATGCATGAAAGTATAGCGTTCGGTGCTATAGCAAACAGACATCAGGCGCGTTTTCTTTCAGAATCATCATTCGCTGATGGAGAGGAAAAGTTAAATACTATAGCACTTTATTTTATGAAAATGAGATAAAGAAGTTCTCGCACTGAAAGAGAAGTGATCTCGCGCTCATACACGTGCCAGGCTATATCTGCAGCTAAACTGTATAAACAGCAGAATGAACTGAAACGTTAAGACGATAAACACAATAAATAAATACAATTTATGAATGATGCAGTGCTAATTGACATATCATTTATTACAGTACAGAAACTATAAAGTATATGTTCTACCTTGTTCTGTGCAGAAAATTTAAATAATTGTTTGTAGTATATAAAACAATCATAAAATTGCCATTAGGAAAAAATGATAGATTACAAATGATTGATTATTGTCCAGCAGTGTATTTGATTTCTTATAGCAAATTCAAAGTATGAGATAAGAAAATAACTCCTTGTAAAAAAATATATATATATAATAATAATAATAATATAAATAAAATAATATAATAACATAAAATTATGAAATATTATTACAAATAAAATAACTGTCGTGATATAACTTAAAATCTAAATTATTCCTGTGATGCAAAGCTGCATTTTCAGCAGTCATTCCTCCAGTCTTCACTGTCACATTAGCCTTCAGAAATCATTCTAATATGTCGATTTGCTGCTCAAAAAGCGTTTATTATTATCAAATGCTGAAAACATCTTTTAAAATGGTTTTAGAGGTAGTAGTATGACGTATATTGTTAATTTATATATATATAAAAAAAAGAAAGTCTGGTTTCATGTGACTGAATGAAAATGAATGAAAATAAATTTGTGGAAGATAAATGGACATATATCATGATTCATGAACCACTAGTAATGCAGAATGACCATCTTGCACCTGCTCTATTATTACACATTATTATACAAACTGGTGCATATGGATGGCATCTGGCTAGATTTTGAATCTTAAGTGCTGGACCTACAGCAACATGTTTAACAATAGAGCAGTGGTCCAAAAGCCATTATTCTCAAGCAGCAGCAGTCTGTGTTGGAGGGTATTTGTGTGTTACTGGATTTGTAATGGACAAAGATGACGTGTATATACATCAGTTATGATAGCAAGGGCTATACAGGCTGTATGTTTCATTGTTTATGATTATTTGGTCACCAGGCAGTGTTTATTCTCAGTGGAAAGAATGTCCATATGCGTTTTTTTTTTCTCAGAGAGACATTATTCCACCCCCAGCTGTCTCAACCCTGTGCATTCCGCCCCCCTCAAAGGCAGCTAAAAATACAGGAAACAGTTCAAACTGTTTATATATGAGACTATGCAAACCTTACTCAAAGACGGCAGGGTTCCTGGGATTTTCCACCTTCCATTTCAGACCTATACAAAAGCCTATATTTCGCTGCAAGAGTTTGGGTTTGGTGTTTCCTTTCAGTGAACATGACTTGTGGCCAGACATTTGAACTCAAGCCCAAATTAGGCTAGTTCACCAAAAAAAAGAAAAGACAATTCTGTCATTTATTCACACTTTCAAACCTATATGACTTATTTTTTCTGTATATCACAACAAGAAGATGTCTGTGCTGCTGTTTTCCATGAAATCAAAGTGACAAGGCTGCCAAGCTTCAATAAATAAATAAATAATTAATTAAACGTAAAAAGACAGTGGTCTAGATGAGCCATGCGCTAAGTCTTTTGAACCTATTTGACATAAGGAATAGAACGAAATTTAAGCCAATTGCTGATAGTCTTACCCTTTGCCGTAGCTCTCAAATCTCACTGGTGCAATTTGAACACACACATTTTCATACCTAGGGAGTCATGGTCGGTTACAAGACACAAATGGACCAATGACGATTGGCATCTTTGACAACAAGCCTATAGGGTGAAATGTTGTGCCATATTTGAATGTGCAAACACACAGATCACATGAACTAAATGGTTCTTTTACGTTGACATTCTTTGTGGTGTTGTACATTTACAACTCTTCTGAAGACAAATTAGTATGTTTTTCTGTGATCAGTTTACACATTGATTAAATTCAAATTACAGTCTCATGACATACTAAATTACTCAACAATTTGTGTTTTTCAGTCCTATGGTTCCATTTATGAAGCTTCTGGATCATTTCAATGTGCTTACTAACAAAACATCTGCAGCAACATTCCTGCACCTGCCAAACTTGCCACAGCAATTAATCACTTCCAAGATAGTGACTTGGATTTTAATCAGGAAAATATAACGTGTCTGAAACAGACAGAGGGAAGTGATGATTGTAATCATCTGTCCCATGCAGTATTTCTCCCAGGTGCATTAATGAGGCCTGAACAAGAAGTGGGATATTGAACAGCTCCTAAACATCATTAGTTAGGGATTCAGTATCATTAGTAAGGGATTCTGTCTCATTTCATAAAAAATGCATTAAGACAAAACACACTGTAAAAAATGACCGTGAATTTAACAGTAAAAGACTGCAAAAATGCTACAGTAAAATCCTGTTAAATGGTTAATGGTAAATTCCCCTACTATATACAGTGAAAAACTGTATTGGACATTACATGTATTGGACATTAATTTTACGGTAGTATACCGTTTTTGGAAGTGAAAAAGACCGTATAATTTACAGTGAATAACCGTAAATTGACATTCCCAGAATTCCCTGCGTTACATTTCATATTTGATGTTTTTTTGTTGAAATAACTATGTTTCTTCTTAGTTTTTTCTTATCAGTTTTGTATATTAGAGTTCTGTGTTACACCTAATGTTGTTAAATGAATGTTTATTGCATTATTTCAGTTTCATGTGTGTTACCATGATGGTGTTTGGTGTTTGTGCGAATGACACTGTGCACCTTCTATATATGTTATTATGAAATTACGGTATTTAACTGTAAATTTAAGTTAAAACCGTAAAATCTAAAACGTTGCTACCGTATTTTTTAAATTTTACGGAGAGGTGAAATAAAGATTCCTTGTCCAAAAAAGCTGTATGGCATGTGCTGGTCAAGTGTACATTTGCAGTGTATTATTTTGGAGAATTCCATGATTTGTGATACATTCAATGAAATTTTGTACGAGATGTTATCTGTAAATTTTAGTCATCTTTTTTCTTCTTTTTTGAATCTCGGTCTGGGGACTTTTGATCTGGGGTTTTAATCCTTAAAAAAAGAAAAAAGAACCATAAAAGTATTAAAAAGTATGATATTTGAACTCTTATAGTGCCGTATTCATGAGAGATTATGAGAGAAGTTGTGATGGTCAATTTTAGATGGTTATAATGCGTATGGATTCAGAAGACATTGAATATAGTTTTTAGAACTTTTCCTCCCCCCCACCCCCCCACAGAACAAAGTCATACAGATTTGGAAAGACATGAGGATGAGTAAATTATGACAAAATTTATCATTTGAAATAGTGAAATCATCCCTTAAAGCTCTACAATGAATCAGTGAGGGTAAGGGGACATACAAACGTCAGTAAAATGATTGCAGTAATCTCTTTGAAGCTGTTTGCAGAAAAGTCAATTTTGCTGATTAATTTACGTCAGAGCTACAGAGATTATGGAGATTTCCAGTATTAATCCAATTATCCTCCATCCTGTTGTTTTTGACTTTTGAATAATGACACAATTAGCTTAAGTACTAATATAGCTAATGTGCAAGAGGTACGTAAAACCATTGATTAAAATCAGCCAGGATGCCAGAAAATGTGTTTATTTCAGTTTTCTGTACGTCACTGACCTTTTCTTGTAATGAATATTAAGCATATTGGCTCTGTTGACTATCCTGCGGACAGGTGCAGGTGCTCCCTGGAGTAGAATCGACGGTTCTCACAGGAAACTGATTGCTACGCCAGGTAAAGTTCACAATTGTAAAACTTTAAAAAAATATATATATTTTTTGAGTTATGGACTGTTTCAAGATCCCAGAACACCCTTCCAGTGCATTTTCCCTTGATAATGGTGTGAGCCATGCAGAAACAATCTAGTGTTCCACACCATGACTCAGGTTTGCCAGAACTCCTGGATGTGTTTATAACTTTTGCACGACTGGAATCAGAGCTTAATTTTTATCCCGGTTTAAGAGCTTTTTCTTTTTCAAGCATCTTTCTTGTTTCAAAGTCATTCCCTTTGAGAAGGAAAGATCAAATGCAGAGTTTTAATGCGAAGCGCCGAAATCCCCTAATTATAATTGAATTTATTTCTGAACATACATTCAGAAAACAAAGTTTTAGAGCCCAAATTGGAGATCCTGCTAACCTCATGTTCAGACCGTTGGGTTTACACAGACTGTCTAGCAAATAATACAACTGGCACGGACAAGACAAACAAAACAAAATACACATGAGCGTAGAGAAATTCCACGCCAGCATTTCAAGGAAATTTGTAGGTCTCTCATTCGCAAGAATGGAGCTACACTGGGCTTGTGGCAGGCCAAAGTCCTCGACTGTCCACAGTCCACAACTTAAGGAAAAGGATGAATGTGGTGCCTATTTCCTCAAGTAGGCTGTAGAACATCTACACTTTGTCTTTTCTCAAGCTTCGCAGACAAATTCCTAATAATGCTTCTGGGGGCTTTAAACTTTTTAGCACATATTTCCTTGTGTAGTTTCAGTGTTCAGCTGTAATCACTGATTACCACCAAAGCTGATTATTGCACTAATATTTTTGCGCTTTGAGGCCATAATTCAGAGGTGGTGATGTTAGGAAAAGTTTTCCTTTTAAAGTATTGTTTTCTCAGGGTTTGTATTGAACAACTGATTTTTGAATGCTGCTTTGTGTGCAAACCGTTGTTTAAAAATGAGCTAATCGATGCCTTGTGTTGTTGATTTTTGGAGCTAAATAATTATGCATGAGAAAAATAACTCAAAGTGTTTACAAGATCTCCAGGCGACTGCAAAGTATTTTGGTGGATATTTATTAGTCTTATAGAAAGGCTCTCTTTGTGGTGCTTATTTTCTCAGTTTGTTGTATATGGTTTTCACAGGTTCTCTGAGATGCTCCGATATATTTAAAATTTGGAAATACAAAGTAATATAAATTATATATAATAATTTATATGTATGTATCATGAAATCAAAACAACTCAGGTTGTTGCTATCTATATCATATGTAACATGTAACCTGCACAAAACCTCATTATTTGCTTCAACTTTTTATTTGCTTAAACCTAAAATGCAAATGATTCTCAATTGTAAATTCAAATTAAATTAAAAAGATCATTTTTCAGCCATGCATTTGTGATGATTTGATGAAGTGTCGGTTTGAAGCAGTGCTGTTTCTGTCACAGCTTGGCAGGCATGCAGAGAGCCCATAAGCCTTTAGATGTAATCCCTGCACATGCATCTGATTCCTGCCAGCGAAACCCGCTGCTGACCCACTTGACAGTTCTGCATTACATTTTCAGTCAAAACATAAGCCAAGTCTGCAGACCCCACTGTTTGGGCTGTTATATAAGTATGTGCTCTCAGATTTTGTGGTGTGAGAGAGACTGTTAATCCTGTTCTGTGTATCAGGATGAGAAGGGTGAAGTGAAGTTCAATCTCAAGCACACAAATTCAGGATTCTTTGATAAACAGAAAGTCCACTGAACAGAATTTATTTAAAATAGATCAATTTTCGTTTGATCAATTTAATGCATCCTTGCTGAAAGTATTGTTATTTTTTAAATATAGCTACCCCAAACTTTTGAATTGTAGTGTATCATGTTTTCCATAAAAATATTAAGCAGCAAAAACTGTTTTTTAAAATGTATAATATTTCACAATATTACTAGATCAAATAAATAGTCTTTGTGATCAAATAAATACAGCTTTTGAAACTTAGACTTCTTTCAAACACACATTTTTTTGAATACATATATATAAACACACATGCACACACATACACATAAAGAGAGAGAGAGAGAGGCATATCCAGGGTTAAAAATGTAATGTTTTATTTAGGATTTTAGATTAGAATTAGACAGTCTGAAACATGTTAATTTTTCATTTCACATATTTTTGTTTAATTATGCTGATAATATAATTTGTAAAGAAAAAAAATGTTGAATGGGAAAAAGTGAAAAACAGAAGAATTTTCATTAGCATTTTCAGACATTTGGACGCTATTTTATGTGTGTCAGACTGAGCTGTTGATAAAGTTGATTTGAGTGGTTTGCCTGGGCCAAGAAACCAACAAAGCAATTTTAAAATGATTGGAAAGTTTGCTGAAATGCCCACAGTAAACTATCCTTACATTTACAGTGCTCTGAGCCAAGTAGCACACAATCTAGATGCACTTTATGAGACAGCTTAAACCTCTTATAAGTCCAGGAAAGACAGGTTGTCGTGGTGCACAGAGAGTGCGTTTAGAATGGGACACCATCTCTCCGTTTACACTCGATCCAGAGGTAGTAATTGAATTTTTGGCTACAATCCTGTTATACATTGTTGTGGATAAAGACGTCGCAAGCCAAGTTTGCATTCTAAAGCTCATTGTCTGTTGGCTTAATTCCTGCTTGTACACAGTGCACAGATGGGAGTAAATATTTGTGGGGAACATATGAATCAGTTGAGGCAGTTTACAATTCCAAGCTACGACAATTACACAAACATACAATCCACCTTGACTCACTGAATGACTAAAACAGATGAGGATATAGCCCACTAGTGTGCTGCTGAGATCATGGCATGTGTTCATTTTACTGTTGCCACCAAGTTAAAGATTCTTTAATAGTTTGTATAACATTCCCAGCCTTATTCTGCTATTTGCTGCTATTTTAGCTAATGCTGATTGCCTTTCTGACATTCCTGGGGTTTGCTTTATGCGATGGCTGATAAATCGAGGTCTGTTTCTGAATATTCTGGAGTTTGCTGTGTTTTTGGCAATCATAAAGTATGCAGCCACACCTTCAGTGAAGTAAAGGTCAGGTTTAACATTACATATCTCATCATTCATCTAATGTTAAATTAGCCTTATCTAGCAATTATTAACTAATTTGGATCAAGTTCTATCTGGCACTGGTGTTATCAGGAGAAATTCAGATGTAGCATATATATATATATATATACTACTTTTGCCAATATACATATTTATGTCCATGTAAACATAAACTGCATAGCATATTATAGACTTTATGGCTCTGCATATTTTTGTAATGTCCTGTTGCCTGAAGTTCTTTGAGGACTTCATTTCCAAAAACAACAATCCATCATACCATATGAATTAGACCAAGCTGAAAAGCATAATTGTGACACTTTGCTGGCTCTGTCCTGGAGTTAATTAGAAAGATGTTGAACTATAGTAGCAAACACTACAGACTGGACACCCCAAAACAGCAAGATTGGTCTATAAGTAAAGAAGACGAACCTATCGACCCGTTGCAAATCTTTAAGTTGAATGTCAAGTCAAGGGACCCACCAAGAACTGGTCATGAAAGGGAGAGCAATATTCATCAATCCTGCTATTGTTACAACACTATTCATCTGGGAATCACTGATGTATAAGATAAACAGATTTTCATAATTTCCCCATCCCCTGCTATCCTCCATGATTTCTTTTGGACAAAGATCTAAGGTGAAAACGACTATATGCAACCTCTCATGTAAACACTGTGTACACAAGCAGAGATTAATATGTGTGTTTGAGATGCAAATGACCACTGGACAAAGGAATCCTTGTGTTGCTGACCTTAATTGGCTTGGATGAAGTTTCTGGGTCAATGGGATACGAGAAAGTGCTGCCCTATAGTCGCTTCGCCGCATATCTGGATTCACGCTGGGGGTCATCACCCAGAGATTCAAGTGCTTTGATCGCTGCCTCCAGATGAACTTGGTCATTAGACGTAAAGAATTCGTCTGACTTCAAGCGGTCGAACCAGTTTGGCAGGGAATCGGGAACCTTAGCGATAAACAAAAACAAACACTGTTGAGGATGGCTTCATGTTGTCAATCACAATGGAGAAATATTTGTGGGAGAGGCCACAGCCCTGGACTCACTTTCAATGGTGAGAGAGTACTGTGTTGTGTCATGCGTCAGAGCTCAGAATTATGCTCCTCCAACCGGAACAATGATAAGCATTCACTTATCTGCAGCATCTACAATTATATAATCTTAATAAACGAACATATCCTGCCTTGTCCTGACAGGCTTAGTCTTTAATTGGAAATGTGGGGTGAACAACTTCTATATCTATCTGTCTATCTGTCTATCTATCTATCTGTCTGTCTGTCTGTCTGTCTGTCTATCTATGTCTGTCTCGTTTAATTTTAAACATTAACTGACAGTTCAACTTTTAGACCTCACTATATCATTATAAAACATGTATACACAAAAGACTGATTTCATGCAAATCAATATAAACGTGTCTCTTCATGCAGGGACACGTAATCTCCTTTTGTTATCAGCAACTGACGTTAAAAAGCACTGAATCTGTTTCCATCTTTTTATTGCATGTCCCGTCCGGAGAGAAAGCCCTCGTTATTACGTCACGCTCCCACCAGCCCCGCAGGCTTTATTTCAGAGCCCGGAATGATTTACGGTATAAAAAGACGCAGAGCGACTCATGAAGCTGCCCAACGGGTAGACTTTATTGTTAGGCGTAAAGGAGGGGGACGTTTGGCACCGGCGCTCCTCTGTACGTAAAGACTGATGCTTGGAGAGACGCAGATTCGGGCTCACCGCTCGCAAACGCCCACATCCTTAAGTCGGCTCTGCTTTCTGTAGGTGAATGAAAGTTTTCTTGGAGGGGGACGGCAGAGGAGATGATATCTGACCAGGATGAGTCGGAAAGGTGAACTTAAATAAGCAAAAGTACGCGTCAACCACCTGTTATAAATCAGCGCGAAATGGGCATGCTTAGTGTGGACCTCCTGGTAACTTTGCAGATCTTGCCTGGTTTCTTCTCCAACTGCCTGTTTTTCGTGCTGTATGATTCGATAGTGCTGGTAAAGCGTGTGGTGTCACTCCTGAGCTGTTCGGGCTCCACGGGTGAGTGGCAGCGCATGTTAACCACAGCCGGCGTGCGCTCCATATGGAACAGCTTTCTGCTGGATGCCTACAAACAGGTAAGCTGAGAGCACAAGACTTGGTCTGCACACTGTGGAGTATGACTCAGACGAGTTCAAAGAGCTTAGGGGTTTATTTGCCCATGCTGTTTTAATGTTAAGTAGACATAATGCAATATTTGGTTAGACTTTAGTGTCCACGTTACAGTGTATGTATTGTAAGTACTGCATAATATCAATGAACACACATAGTGACGTCAAATTGCTTTTAAAGCATCTAAAAACAACAGGTGTTGATAAAAAGGCTGTACAACGAGGGCAATGTACATTTTTATGTTATGAAAACTTTGCAAATACAGTTATTATTTTAAATAGTTTGCAATTTTCAGTTTGCATGGAATAATTGTAACATGGACCTTGTGGCATAAATTATTACCCAATGATTTCTACAATATTCAACTAATTGCTGCTATATATATATATATGGATAAAAAGATGTTCTTAAAAGTATTTGTTTACAATGTGGTTTACATCCTCCAACTAATTTTGCTCAATCTTAAAAACGTGACATGCAGTGTAATTTTAATCCTTATAAAGGTGTGTGAACTTTGCCCCCCAGACAGTCAGTGACCTCTTGGCTCAATGCTCTTAATTCATTAAATGTCTGGATTCACATTCCTGTTACTTTTTAACTATAAAAATCAATCAAAAATCACCCAGTGGGGTAAGATACACTGGCTTTATATGCATTAATTGTCCCCAACCATTAACTATATCATTGTTTGGTTGCAAAGTCTTGCTGAGGAAATCATTTAGTGTCAAAATAACGTTAAAGACGAGAGGATGAGTTATATGCGTGTTGTTTCCCACAGTGCCAAAGTTCATACGCACTTATAAAGTCACAAAAATGGCAGTTTCATAGACTTCTTACTACAAACAAATATCTGGCTCCAAAGTCTTTTGTGAGATCAAATAAATCATGTGCTGTACTTTTTCTACAAGATGCTTAAAGGTTCTTACAGATGGTGTTAAAAGGTGCAAGCCAGAAACATCATTATCGGTTTAGAGCAGTGACAAAGCCCCAAAGAATTTGTGGGTTGTCTCGTTGTATATATACAACTGTGTATATGAGTTCTCAAACCTGGTGACATCACTTGAGTTTCCATAACAACAGAGGCCAGTAAGCCCACTTTCTGATGTCTGATTCTGATGTCCTCAAAAATATTTATTGTGGATGTGGAACTGTTTTGTTCAGGTGAAGCTGGGTGAAGCTGCTCCAAACTCCAAGTTGGTGAAGGTCCCTGGCATCAATAGACGCTGGAGCATCAGCGGTAAGACTCATAACAAGTGTCATCTGCTGGACTTCGAGTCTCCCGACCGCCCGTTAGTGGTCAACTTCGGCTCGGCCACTTGACCCCCCTTTATAAGCCAGCTGCCGATTTTCCGGCTGATGGTGGAGGAATTTTCGGACGTGGCAGACTTCCTGCTTGTCTACATCGATGAGGCTCACCCCTCAGACGGCTGGGCGGCTCCTCCCATGGAGAACTTTTCATTTGAAGTGAGGAAACACCGCAATTTGGAGGAGAGGATATTTGCCGGTCGGAAACTTCTGGAGCATTTCTCTTTGCCTCCTCAGTGCCAATTGGTGGCAGATTGCATGGACAATAACGCCAACGTAGCCTACGGTGTGGCCTATGAGCGGGTTTGCATCGTACAGAAGAATAAAATCGCTTATCTTGGGGGAAAGGGTCCATTTTTCTACAACCTTAAAGATGTTCGGCATTGGCTTGAGAAGAGCTACGGGCAGCGATAATTTCTTGGAAAAAGAGGTCAAATAGCCTTTTCTGTGAATGCTAGAAGATTTTTATTTTTGTATAATGGAGAGAAATTGAGGGTAAGGTGCTTTTTGAACTGTTTAACGGTGGCTGCGGTGGAAACACTTGGGCTGGGCTCCAAGTCCTTTTCTTGAATTGTCTAAAATGATCAGCAGGTGTCTTACATTTCTAACCCCCTTTTTAGAAAAATAAATAAAAAAAAAAAAGAAAAGAATGAAATGATTATAGACTCTAAATACTGACTGTGTGGTTTGCACTTCAATTTTAAGATTACATTGTTGCCAGCAAAACTATTTGTCGATGCACTATAAGTAACTTGTTCCTTTGCAATTATTGTAGAGTTAAAGTGTGCAATATTTTTAATGCGACTACATATATTGCTTACAAAAGAAAACCAAATTGCTGAACAGAAGAGAAAGCACAAGTACCCAGCTTTTATATGAAAAGAGAATAATTTATTTTTATTGACATTCAATGTTTATTTTTAATACGTGGCCTGTGTATGTGCTAGTAATGCTTTCCCTTCCCCTCGTCAATTGACAATTGTTCATATTCCATGTACCATCAGCTTTTACACCCCTGATACACTGTTTAGTTAATTTGCACCAGTAATAAACACATTCCCAGCATCCCATTTCGAAAACTACTAATGCTAGTCATTTGGCCCGTATTGTACTTAACAATCGCAACAATAAACCAGAAAAATGAATGACCTCAGCCACCGGACTTGGCTTCACTGCAGTGTACAGGAAAGCTGATGAAAAGTTATTTTAGTCCTGAATGTTAGAGAAATGTTTTCGAATGTCGTCGACGTTAACTCTGACGGATCGGCAGTCGCTCATTTGGGTCAATACGGCACTGGTGTGCACATGAAAATCACAGACGAAATGGTCCCCTGTCCTGTCTGTGGTTGGATGAGAGACCACACCTCTCTGTCCTGATCCAAATGAGCACGACTGCTAACATGCTGAAACAATCACTCTGAAGGCTTTGAGTTTTGTTTCACAGAACTGTTCTTATGTACTACAACCATCCTCTTCCTTTTAATGAGAAAAAGGCAACAACAAAATAAAGTTGAACTGCTGCTGACTAAGACTTTTCCCCCCATTTTTGTGTTTGATTCTGGGAAATTTCAATGAGGGTTGATTGGATTGAAAAAGGGAGGGGAAAAGTTCAGCGGAAAACTCCAGATGGAGGAAACGTTGCATGATGACAAAAAAAAAAAAAAGGCAATGCACCAGTCATAAGGGGTCGAGGAGTACATGTGCTTTTTTTCCCCAGTAAGTATGTGTCTGCAGAAATGCATAGTGATGGGTCTGAACATATGCAACAATGAAACCGTGTGACGCAGAGGTCTCTGGCTGAACTTCTGCGTCTTCCAAGCTGCCAATAACTAAATAGCAAAGGCTCAGGGAGAACATGTCCCTGGGAAGCACCATGAAACAGAACCCCTTGTTGTGGCCGGGCATCGCTTATCCAAGCGGAACTAGTCCATTTGGACCGCTAAGACGTTATTCACAGACTGTCTCAGTCTTGGAAGGCACCGTGCTGCATGATGGAGCAGGGAGGTTGCCAACGTTAAAGATGGAGGCATCGGAAAAGAGAGCCACACAACAGCAACAAACACAAGCCCCACTCCAGGAAAGAGTCCCATGGTGTGCTTTCTAAGGAATGCGTCTGGTAAACAGGTACTGAACAGAATTCTAAGCAGCGTGTGAAGAAGTGTTCTCATTTATAGGGCATAACAAGGATGCGGGACCAAGGGGGGAAATCCTGGTCCCATTTATTCAGATAAGGTCAAAACGTGATGCCTTAGAAAAGTGGACATTTGGCAAATCGGCCAGTATAAATTCAAATGAAATGTTGACGCAAGCATTTAAATGTATGTGTCTGCAGTTCAAAGATAAGCCGTTTATGTTCATTCTTCGACAGTGGACTATTTGGTTTGGATGTGATCTGACTGCTCTCTCGGTAAAATGATCTTAGGCCTAATATCAATATATTCAGTAAATCAGCCCGAGGGAAGCCAAACATTTTATTCATATTTAATGCACTTTTTTCCCTGCATGTATAAATCTGACGAGAGGAAAAAGGGAAAATTCCTAAAGATAATTAGTTCTTAAAGGGATAGTATACCCAAAAATGAAAATTGTCATTATTTATAGTACTCAGCCTGTTGTTCCAAACAGAACAGAAGATATTATAAAAATTAAAAATACAATAAAAGTCAGTGGGGTCCAATCTTATTTCTATATTCATCAAAATATCTTATTTTCTGTTCCACAGAAGAAACTACGTCAAAAGATTTAGAACATGACAAAACATTTTCATTTTTGTCTTACATATCCCTTTAAGGAAACTCTTTGAGAATCGTATGATATTAAGCAGTAAGGATATGACTGTATTGCAAACAAATCATAAATGAAACTGGTCCACTGATGGTGATGACAAAGCTAGCTTTGTCCTAGTTTTCTGTGTTTAATGAGTTGTCATCTTTTTCTCGTCAGTGACACGGACCCACAAGCATCCAGGTTTTTCTGTTCACCTGCAAATGATCTGAAACTTCTTGCATTGTAAATGTGAGTTAATTTCCCCTATTCATCTATGCACCTGTCTATACTGTCGCAGTAATACACCCTAACAGTTCTCATGTTATCAGCAACATAATCTTATGTCTTATTTTCATTTGTCCTCTCTTTGACTCTGGTAAGACTCTTAGCAGCTTTTGGAGATGCACTTAGTCACTGATACAGCACATGGATAAGGCAAAATTACGCTTTTATCTAAGTCTTATAAAGGTTAGCTTCTAGAGTCAAGTATTTGCACTTTGAATAGAGTTTAAACTGAACATGCTCCAAATATCTTTGATGCTTGATGACCAACCTGCACTCAAAACACATGTAATTCAGCTAAAACAGTACAACCTGGACTTCATATAACATTATATATCATGTTTTACAGGTGATTGTTTTATGGTCTGATATATGGTCGTATCTGCATATGCATATATATCAAACTTAACTCATCATGCTAATCAACATACTCTGGTTTGTTACATTACTGGTAATAGATGAGACTATGGGACTATAACTAAGATCTATGCTTAAATTCATAATTAGCAGTTCATCCGTTTATGAGCAAATCATTTAATTATAAGAAAATTCAGTTTAACTTTCATGCTTGAAACAATTCTTGACCTGTAAAGGCACAAACTGGATGACCAATTTATTACAAAATAAAAAAATATAATAATAATAATAATAATAATAATAATAATAATAATAACAATAATAATAGTGTTGTTGTTGTTATTATTATTATTATTAACATATATTGTATTTAAGCACACATTTAATGTAACAGCAGTTTTTCTTTCATAATGCATAACTTTAAAGATGATATTAATAGGCATTCTGTTAAAATAAAGGTTAATCATTTTTATGGGTTTGCTTTTCTGTCTACATGCATTTAATTTCTTCCTGATGCTGTGAAAGCCTAACAACTGAAACTCAAAAAGAACTTTGGGTATGAATTAATATTGAATGTATTTTGCATATATTTTTGAGAGGAACTGTTAAGAATGTTGACTGGCAGCTTGTTAGATGTGCCTTGTTTCCTACTGTTTAATGCCGAGTTTGTTTTATTGTGTCATTTGGCTGATTAAAGATGCAGCAAATCGGACAAGATGTGTTTGAAACATTCTTTTCATGAATGTACTTCATTTTTTGACCTTGAATTAAGATGCCGCGCAGATGTCTATAGATGCATTTTTATCTTCATCAGTTTATTATGAATCAGGTTGAAATAGTCATACATCATAAAAATATATCTTGCTCGTCTGATAAAAGCTGGGCTCACAGATGCTGAATTTTATGTGAATAAATTTAATAGACCATAAAGATGTAAATCTTGTGAGGCCAGCTTCCAGAAGCTCTTTGATGACTTGGTTGGGTTGCTATTAAATTTAATTTACAGACTCATTAAATAATCCAGCTTCATGCCCAAACTTGACAGCCAATCCATCTCAAAAACTGAGCTTAGACTAAATTATATTTAGTAGAGATGGTTTCTGAGGTGCAGGATGACTAATCTGTCATGAGACCAAACAGATTTGGTTTTAATTTGTGTTGGGGTTTTGCGTCAGGAAATTTAAGATGTTAAAAACTAGTAAGTTGTGGTCCACCTCTGTTCAGCAAAACTTCATACAACTTAAATGAAAGAATATCCAGTGTTTACAAGAATAGTTAGGCTGTCAGAAACAGGTGTTAGCTGGAAATATATTATAGCTAGTTAAATAAACTCAAGTAAATCATTCAACTGAAACCAAAACAAAAAATATCTGTTTGAGTAGATGGCTTTACTTTTTTCCCTTTAAGGCTTTATCCAGTAAATTAGATTTTTAGAGAGAGTTCTCTTTCACTCATGATCTTATGCCAGAGGGGGAAAAGCCCTTGCTGATTAAATTGACACAGAAATTAGATTTATAATATGCAATGAAATACTGCCATATTTTCTATCATATCTTGTGACTGGGTCACCTTACATTCTCAAGTCGGCTAATTATGACGCCGTTTCTAAAAAGATTTACTGCAGATTGCAGTAGCTTTTCCTGCTTGAATGTTCTCAGGTGGGTTCTTCTCGAAGTCTTTTGGTTAAGCTGAGTTTATTGCAAGAGTGAGACCAACACAGCTCATTACTCTGCCAAAACATTTCAACGTTCTGACAGCCGCCCCGGGATGGAGTCTGTACTTCGTTTGTTCGCTGTATATCTCCACAAAAGCATCTCTTGTTTTTCATGATAAGAGGAGGGAAAACAGCTATTCACATGTTCGCAACTGTTATTTTGTTATGCCAATACACCTCCATAGTAACACAGGCCAAACTCCTCCTTATTCGCAGTAAAAGCTTGGTTACGGAAACCTAATATTTATGTTGGCCTGATGCACTTGTCAAATCAACTTAAACGTGCTTATTTTTCTGACCAGATTCCCTGTCCTCCACGCCTCTCATTTTGTCTCCATAGACCATTCCTATGTATAAAATGTTTCTTCATTCGTCCCTCATGCTAAAGCCACCAAACTTAGCAGGATTAGGCTTTTAGCTGTTTACATTCACATTTTCTCCCCACACAACAGAGTTTTATATACTAAACTGTCAAGTCAGAGCAGAAGAATTTTATGTGTATTTAAAAGAGAGTTCACCCAAAAATGAAAGTTCTGTCATCATTTACGCACCCTCATGCCCTTCCAAACTGACTTCCTTTCTTCTGCGGATCATAAAAAGGTATTCTGAAGAATGTCTATATAATGAAAGTCAATGGGCAAAGTGAGTAACTGACGAGTGAACTACCCCTTTAACACTCAGCCTCTTTCTATTTTCTGACTAACTACGCTCATTTCTAAAAGCATCCCTTGAGTTTTTAAACAAGAATAGTGCTGCAAGTTTCTTACAGATTATTTCACTCATTCTTTTATGCAATTCCTTGTTTTTTCCCCCATTGACTAACATTAGCACTTTTATGAAAATCTTCAGGTTTTCAGGTGAGGACCATTAAACCTGATATGCACCTTCATGCTCTGTAAATTCGGTTAAATATGAAATCCTTTAAGAGTTTGTTTCCTGTTTCCACAGAGTTTTTTTCAATATACGCTTTCCTTAAATGCTACGAAATGCTCAGAAAAATGTCAGTACTAAACTCATTCTGTCCTGATCCGGATTCATACCCCTATTGTGTTGTGTTGTTTTGTTTACTATGTCATCATCTTTATATTGATTTTTATTCCTCTTATTGCGTTGGAGGCAAAGTAAGGGTAAGAACACATGTTATCGATCATCATGGGGTTGCTGATTTGTGGGTCCAGCAGTTATTGTAATATTTTAAAGGGATAGTTCACGCAAAAATTAAAATTCTGTTGGCGTTTAAAAATGTTTTTTTTTTTTTTTTTTTTAAGTCAGTGGGGTTCAGGTGTGTTTCTTCCATCTTCTTCTTCTTCTTAAAAAAAAAAAATACACACAAAAATACACACACACAGACACAAACACACACACGCACACATACATATATATAGTGTGTGTGTGTTCTGCAGAAGAAATTCTAAGGTTTTGGAACGCCATGACACAATTAAAATTTTTGAATGGACTATTTATTTAACATCGTCACAATCCAGTTTAATAGTCATATTTTTTTTTTATTTTTATCCTTTAAAATTTTGTTTTTTTTACAAACATTATCCTAAGTTTGTAATGTTTTCCCCCACACTCTTGAAAATATAGGTTCTTTATTGGCATTGATGGTTCCATAAAAATAATCTTTAACATCCATGGAATCTTTGCAACTATTTTATAGTTGAAAAGTGTTTAGATTATTAAAATGGGTCCCACTTTATATTAAGCGGCCCTAATACCTGTGTACTTACATAGTAACTAGATGTGTACATAATATGTAACCTGGTACATAGTATCTACAGCTGTAATGTTTGTGTAACTACACATATGTAACAACCCACTGAATGATATGTGTGAATACAAATGTGTAACAGGACATTGGTAACAACACTTTTTGGTAATGAAAATACAAATGTGTAACAGGACTAACAGCACTTTTTGGTAGTTAGTACACTAGTATTACAGTGGTGCACCAACTCCACCAACTTGAGATCCAACTCCTCCCACTTTACATATCCCTAAACCTACCCATCTCCACCCCCTGGATCAAACTGTTCCAATTACTCTTATACATATTGTTTTTACAAAATGTAGTTATATATGTCCTGTTACACATTTGTACTTACACAAACCATTCGGCGGGTTCTTACATGTGTGTAGATATTACAGCTCTAGATACTATGTACCAATGTGTACTTACACTGTGGTTACATACTATGTACACATCTAGTTACTATGTAAGTACACAGGTATTAGGGCCACTTAATATAAAGTGGGACCAACTTGGTCACATTACGGTAGTTTTCCAACTCTACAAAGTCTTTTTATCCTTTCTTTTTCTTTTGCAAAGAAAAGGGAGGAAGTCTTTACAAGAACCATACTGTTCGTTGACCGACATTTTGCTCCACTTACTTGGTGAAAGGGAATGTTTGGGAGAACTGTGGCATTGTCTTCAGACAATACAGCACTGGTACATCATGCTGTCTATGTCACGCTGGCCAGAACAGGCAGCGGATTTGACCACAGGCTCTCGTTCAGAATCACCCCCCACACACCTGCACACACCTGCACACACATCACATGTCTCTAGAGGGCGCTGTGCATTCAGTAACAGAAAACACTGGAAGCATTATTTGAACTTGTATTTTGCATGACTGTGCTTTGTGCTAATTACTCAAACTCTAAACCGTTTCTGCACAATTTGATTCACAGATTCACCCGTGAATCCCCTTACAAATGATATTAGCATAATTTGAGTGAAAAGTTGAATTTAAAAATGTAATACCAGGCTCTTTTGGTTTGCCCTTCTTTTACTTCAAGTTTGTGTAAAACCTACTGATTATATTCTCCAGGATGATTTGAAAATGATCCAAAGATCTTCTGCTTCAGTGCAAATGTTATTTTTTAATCACTGAGATAGCCTACTATCACTACTATATGTGTGTGTTTATGTGTGTGTGTGTTTTAATTAGACTGTGAGAATGAAAAATTATGCCTTGGCAACTAACCGAATTAAAATAGGTTTATTTTATTTTGTTTTTTCTTTCTTTCTTTTTTTAGTTAATAAACCTGGCAAGAATATTTGACTGTGTACAAACAGTCGCATGATAAATGTCACAACTTCACTTACTTGATTAGTGGCTTAGAAATAATGTAGTTTAATATTTCCAATTGAGCAATTTCATTATTATTACTATTAATTTTGTTATTTTTCAAATAAGAAATAGAGATTCCTTCAACATTAGATTTTGAATCCCATGTGACCTCAGATGTTTGGACTTAACTGTGTAGGTTGTGTGTGTGTGTGTGTAAA
>NW_015558630.1:815223-816469 GCF_001515605.1 Sinocyclocheilus anshuiensis
TATATATTCTCAACCAATGAAAAGTACAACGGTTTTCATTTTTCATTGTGTCGCTTTTTACGTTTACACTTTTTTTTCAACACTAAAAATAACATTAAATAGCAATAACAAAAAAGAAAGAAAAACTGGAGAGAGAAAATCACATTCTTGCGATTTGCTGTGTGTGCTTGAATATGCAGTTTACATAGAAGTAGTTTAGAAAAGTTAATCCTCCGATGGCAATCATGCATATTTTGCACAAACATACTGTATATCCTCCTCAGTCCGACACAGCAATGTTAGTATTCCTGTAAAGCAGTGGCTGATCTCCAGTGCTCTGCAGCTTAGATTAATAATGAATCAATGCTCTTACCACTCTCTCTTTCTCCCTCTCTCTCTCTCTCTCTGTGGATCGGGTTCCTGCTACAGTTTTAGAATGGCATGGTTTTGATGATCCTCTATTCATTTGAGGGACAAGAGGTAGAATTCTAGACAGTGAAAATAGACTACCTATAAATTCACTATTGGATTGAAAAAATTCTTTTTTTTTAAGAATAAATGGACTTACCGTAAATCTATTATTAGATGTTGTAAATGGCAATATTATGAGTTCTGGGTTATTTGTGTCATGCATCATCTCTATCTACCATTACAGTGATGCTTTTGTTCCAAAAATAATTGTTCCCGACTGTTGCCATGTGCAGGATGTCATATTGGATGGGAAAGCGTACACTGTAAAAAAAAAGTCCATAAAATTTACGGTAAAAAACCGGCAGCTCTGGTTACCGGAATTTTACTGTAAAAAATGCGGTAGCAACGTTTAGGTTTTACGGTTTTAACTTAAATTTACAGTTAAATACCGTAATTTCATTAACTGATATAATGCCTTTTTAACTCTCTTTGGAGGAATTAGACATCATGTAGGGTATTTTGTTCAAAAAAGTTAATAAAAGCAAAATCTCAGGGAGGAACTCACTAGGAAAATTAAACTAAATGATGCAAATTAGGTAACGGTGCAAACATGGCCACAAAAGCATGCATTAATTGCAGTAGAGTATCGCAGAGTTGTGTGAGCCTAATTTCCAAAATGAATGACAATGAGAATTTAACACACGGTGCAATTTCAGCCCATTTTGCACCCGGATGGCTGGATTGGGTGGGTGGTTAGTGAAAAAGATGTGGGTTTCGTGCTAAAATACTACAGTACACACAAAAGTGGCACTTTGTGAATTCAATTCACCCATCAGTTGTTTAAAAAAAAAAAAAA
>NW_015558630.1:816645-816891 GCF_001515605.1 Sinocyclocheilus anshuiensis
CAATACCCACTTCAGTGTTTAAAAAAAAAAAAAAAAAAAAAGATCCGTTTGTTGTTGGAGCATGTTGCAAACCTCTTTCACTGTTACTTCCACCACCTGGAAATCATAAGTATGGGTGGGTGTGATCTAACAGCTCTTTTTATACATATGGACTTATGTTCAGCATCTGGGGGAAAGAAAAAAAACTTGTCTAATGCTAGTTCATAGTGACTTTATTGCTGGAGGTCACTAGTTAGGCATTCCTGT
>NW_015558630.1:817040-817596 GCF_001515605.1 Sinocyclocheilus anshuiensis
TACATGTAACGGAATTACGTAATTTAATTACAAAATAAATGTAACTGTAATCAGTTACAGTTACTGAGAAAAACGTGTAATTAAATTACAGTTACTTATGAAAATTTTAAGGATTACAAAGGCGGGTTACATCTGATTTTATTTTCACATACACTCCCACATACAGATTTAATTGATTTCTTTCATAAATTGCAGTGACTGCTCTAAAATATGAAACACCAAGAGATTTTTTTAAAAACAGTATCATAGCTATTAAACTATTTATTGTTATGATTTTAACCTCAGAATGATCTTAAAGTAAGTCTGATTTTGTGGTGGCTGTGCTTCAAAGGGGACATCGGATGCCCATTTTCCACAAGTTGGTATGATTCTTTAGGGTATTCTTGAAATGGTCTCAGTGGTCGTGTAAAACAATACCCTTTTTACCTTGTCAAAAACAGCTCTGTTCACAGCGACTGGTTTCGGTGCATTTCTCTTTACATGCTAATGAGCTCTGCTCACACCCGCCCCTCTCTTCTGTGGAAGAGCAAACGTGATTCGCAAATAATCATAAAAA
>NW_015558630.1:817637-841294 GCF_001515605.1 Sinocyclocheilus anshuiensis
TACATGTAACGGAATTACGTAATTTAATTACAAAATAAATGTAACTGTAATCAGTTACAGTTACTGAGAAAAACGTGTAATTAAATTACAGTTACTTATGAAAATTTTAAGGATTACAAAGGCGGGTTACATCTGATTTTATTTTCACATACACTCCCACATACAGATTTAATTGATTTCTTTCATAAATTGCAGTGAGTGCTCTAAAATATGAAACACCAACGTTTCAGGAGTTTATAATATGCTTATTTGATAACTCTTTTATTTCCTACACTCTCAGAAAAAAAGGTACAATAGCGGTCACTGGGGCAGTACCTTTTCAAAAGGCACACTTTTTGTACCTTTTAGGTACTAATATGTACACTTTTGGTACTAATATGTACGTTTAAGCTACCTGAGTGTATGGGTTTATGTAAATGCTTTATTTTTTAAGATTAAAGGTGGGGTAAGCAATTTTTCAAAAACGCTTTAGAAAACTGGTTCGGGCCGAGTAGCAAAACAAACTTGTAGCCAATCAGCAGTAAGGGGCGTGTCTACTCATGATGTGAAGGAGAGAACGTTCAGTGCACAGGACGGACATTAGCCAAGCTGAGTGACGACAGAATGATAGAGATGGCAGATAAAAAACAAAAGAGGAAAACCTCTGCAGAACAAAAGAAGGCTTAAGGCAAGAAGTAGCAATTTCATACATGTCCACTGTAGAGGACACCAGGACTTAAAAAGTCCTGTTTTTTTTTTTTAAATGAAAAGACATGAATAGACACGAAAAGGCAAAAACAGTGGGATTTTTGTTTTAATCAGAAATCAATTTTTATTTTTTTATTCCAAACTTTATATAAAGATAATTCTCAACTATGTTATGAAAGATATTTAAAAAAAAAATAATTTCTTTATGCAAAATGTGTGTAAAATGGCCATAAACGAGTTTTTGCATTATATACAATATATCTATAAACTGTATCTAATTTGCATATTAATGTGAACAAATAAGTGCAATAATGGGAGTAATAATTAGCACGATTTTAATATCTCATATTTAATAGGAGTATTGATATACAGTATAATTTTTTTCTCTATTCATTTGTTGTGTCTCCCAAAATGTGTAATAAACATGCTTTAAAGTCCCGATGTATGATTCTTTAGTGTCTTCTTGAAATGGTCTCAGTGGTTGTGTAAAACAACACCCTTTTTACCTTGTCAAAAACAGCTCTGTTCACAGAGACTCGTTTCGGTGCATATCTCTTTACATGATAAAAAGCTCTGCTCACCCCGCTCCTCTCTTCTGTGGAAGAGCAAATAATCATAAAAAATATATAAAGTGTGAGACTTACTACTTCTGGAGGTGCAGCTGGATCACGAACAATGGGTACTGATCCATTCTTGAGTTTGAACTTTTTAACAAAATCTGCCTTGAATTGTCCCTCATTCAGAAAGCAGTCTGGAGTAAAATGATTTGTGCAGACATAAACTAATTTAGATGTATTCATTAGCGCACTTCGTATAACTGGCTGAGGGTGGAAATATGCTAATATGCGACAGTACGTCAGCCGTCGTGGGAGGGGCCTGAGCAATATGACATCATTTTGGCTTGATAACTGTTTAGGTTTTTGGGGGATTAAACAAAGGAGTGAATGGATTTTTATTTGTAGAGTGGTTTTGTCTATGCGCTACCAAGACACATTTATATGCAAATGAAGATATTTTGCATGCAATGTCTCCTTTAAAATTTAGATATTATAATCTTAATTCAAGTGATGAAGGATTTTGAAAGTCTGACAGTAATCAGTGTTCAGTACTACTGTAAGGTTAACCCTGCCTGGTTTACATACTTGAAAATGATTAACAGTTGAAAACATTAGAAATGTAGAAAAGTAATCAAAAAGTAATCAAATGTAATCAGTTACATTACTTTAATAAAGTAATTGAAAAGTTACACTACTTGTTACATTTTAAGTAGGGTAACTTGTAATCTGTAACCTATTACATTTTCAAAGTAACCTTCCCAACACTGTCTGTTGGTGGGTGATTTCAGTGATGACCTGTATACACTAAGTAGTCAAAGCATTGAAAAATGAGATGTACTGTTCGTAAAAAAATAATATGCCATTTTGTTTTGACAATGAATCAGTTGTTTTGCTGCTAAAAATGACCACTGAGGTAGTTGCTGCTCATTTGCATAAACTTTTATCAACTGTTTTTGCATCTGGACACACCCAAATCATGTCAAAACAGTCACTGTAACCCATGAAGCTGGAAATTGACAACTGTCATTGAAAATGAATGACTTCTGGTTACTTTGTTGCTCCAAATGGCTTGTCAGCATGAGTGTATCCGACAAAACTGAAGATATCCAACGGTGCTGAAACTGAATTGAACATTCATATTAATTTCAGTGATTAGTTTACATTTTGATGGTATCCTCAAAAACAAATCAAAACTGTTGTCATATGATCAGTCTGCCAGTTTTTATGTTGCGTGCATACAGAAGCTGATGCTTTTGTTCCTAATCAGGATTTCAAACATCATATTGTTCTCGAACAATAGCATATTAAAAGTCCTCCTAATTTCTTTTATAGTCAGGCGCACTTTAATTACCATATCTAATGAAACAATTAAATCACAACAGAAGTCACAGCTTCTGATTTGTACCTTTGTGTTGCCTTGGTAACCAAAAGATAAATATTTTGTGCTTAGGATCTCTTATGCTGTTAACAGGTCATTGTGGGTACTCTTTTATAAATCTGCATCTCCCAAGAAAATACTGTACAACATCTGATGAATATTGATTCATTTTTGCTCTCTGATTGACTACTGAAATGCAATCTTTCTTCCATACAAATGATGACCTCACCTTTTCTGTGCTAAAAACAAAGTGAGGCATGCATTAAAAGCATGCTAGGAAAGGCATATTTCAGACCAAGTCTCTTGAACACATTAAAAAGGTCCTAACAGAACAGAAAATTAAAGTGTACATGCCATCCAGCATGATGGATGATAGAAAAATATATCGCCGCACATACTGAAGAGAGTATATAGATATGTGCACATTAAGACAACCCTTGTATGATCAACCTCCATGGAATGTTTTATTATAGACCATTGCCAATTATTGTCTGAAGCGAAGCTACATGACTATGACGTCATAAATGAAAATAATAAAAGCACACATGAGGTTGAACAGAAAATGAAGATTAAAAAAATAACATGGGCACATCTTCACATCATATTTTTGGTAGAACAAATAAGAACAAAATAAGAGCAAAAAATGTCAAAAAATTGTGTCGATGCGACAGGGCTTACTGCAGTCCAGACCACTTGTATTAAGGTAAGAAACACACGGTGTAAATTATCTGAGCTGCATGTCCGTATCCATATTAGGCTGTCTTTATTACATATTTCTTTGATTCTTCTATAAATAAAACAACTGATAACAAGGAAACCTTGGTACAATTAAGAAGTGCGTCTTGTATTCCATTGACAGCTTCAAGTAGTCAAATATCCATGCTTAGACTTAGAAACATCTGGGAGAATGATTAGACCTCTAATCTAACAATATTCTCTGCTTGTCCTTACAAAAACGTGTGTGTACTGTATATATTTTTCTTCCTTCACATGAGTCGACAGTGTCGGATTTTTATGCACTAAACACACTGAATAAATAATCAAATGATCTCTCTGTACAATAGAATTACTAAAAAAAATACAACTCAGGTTCGTATGTACATCATCTACCTACAAAGTACAACCGCTATCATGTAATAAAATATGTAAACAAATTTCTCGTTCGACACAGTCGACTGTGACAACAGATAGGGTTTTTTTTCACACTTTTCACATTAGATTTATTTTCGTATAGACATCCTTTAACAGTATCATAGCACTGCGCCAGTCTGCACCAGACAGCTGTATAAAAAAGAGACGAGAGCAAATGGACCAACATACATACGGTTGAAAAAGTTCCAATCTGCGACACGTTCCCTTGTCGAGTCGCTTTGAGGGACGAGAGGTCTATCTGATGATCGGATCGGCCCGGTGGGCGGATGTGATCGAAGCGAAGGATGGCATGGCATGCACTACAATCAGTCGCTTTACTGAGACAAGGAAATGTCACTGTCTTTCTGGAAACTCACACATTTGCAATATTACAGTTGGTTGTACAATTAAAATGATCAGTTTCGGCTGGAAATCCTAACAGTGCTGTGCTGTCAGAGCCTTGGTGACAGGTCTTCGTTTATTACAATGTGTTTTTCTTCTTTTTGCAGAGAGCAAAAAATGATAAGACACCACATGTAATGTATATAAACAATACAAATTTCTCATATATAGAATTTATATATATATTTATATATATATTTATTCATTTATTTATTTTGTTGGCAGGAGTCCTTTTTTTCGCGTGAACAACATTTTTTGGGACCCACTTTCGTTACGGACATCAGCACTATGCGTCTCTTACATGCTTGAAACGTTCTCCTCTTTTTTTTTTTTACAGAGTTACAAAAGAAAAGAAAAACGAGATTTACGCCAAGGTTCACATACCTCTAAAAGTCACTTAGGATTATGATGTAGCTGTGGAATATTCTACACTGATAACGTCTCCGACCAGATAGAGGAATAAGGTCACTAATGTTTGCTATTTTACCTTCGTGGTATGCTTACGGTTGTACGTGTGCTTTATGGTACAGTTCGCCTTCTCGGCATAGCGCCGGGGTTCGGCTCCTGTCGCCCTCTCTCGGCACAGCGCCCAACAGCTCAAAGTTCTGTCAAAGCGACGGGCGACATTCTCACACGTAGTACTCCTTGTCCTTGTTTTTCTGTTTCTTGTTGCTGCTTTTCGCACTCTGCTGTTTGTCCTTCATGACTGCTCCATTGCTCTGCGCCGAGTTGGTTATGTAATTTCTGGTCTCGTCCACTTGGTAGGATCCCTCGTCCCTGTTTCTGTACTTATACATGGCGTACAGCAGAATTAGGATGCACAAAGCGGCAGCGGCAACTATCCCGACGACCATTCCGGTGGTGCTGCTAGATTCACGGACCACCTCGGAGGCCCCCGGAACCCGCCTGATGCCCGGCTCCGTGGGGATTGCTGTGGGTACATTACGGAACATGGGGGAGGTTATTAATGGGCTCTTCAGCTTTGTGTTGTCTACCTCATAGGAAGTGGGCAATGGAAGCAAGACTATGTCGGGCTGGGGCTTTAGCTCCCTGTGATTCATTTTGCCCGCGGGCAGTTTGGGTGGCGTGGACGTGGTTGTGGAGCGGCTCAGCTTGGGGGAAAAAGACGTGGTAGTAGTCCTACCAGAATCGGAGACTTTGTTAGGTCTAAAGTCCTTGGATCCCCACTTAGGCGCGTGAGCTTTGTAGCCACCTTCAAAGGTCGACGAAGACAAGGTCTTATCTGTTACCAAGGAGAAGGTGGTGTAAAAATCTTCATCATCAGTAGGGGGCAGGTTAGAGTCGTATGCTTCCCCAGAGCCATACCCAGATATCATCAAGCCATCATCATCATCATCATCATCATCACAATCATCGCTGCCTCGGTCCGACAAGCAAGGTACCCCCGCCTCAGTGGCAATGGACAGGGACTCTTTGGTGGTCTCAATAATGGTGAGGTGGGGGCGGAGGGTTGGGGGAAAGGGGATGGAGGGTGTACGAGTGGCTACAGAGGGGATCTCTAAGGGATCCTTTACAAATACTGGGAAAACTAATTTGCCTCCTACAATTGAACACAAGACACGAGGCATGTTAGTCTCGAAAACTGGTTACAAAAAAAAAAAAAAACACTAACAGATACAAGGCAGAATGTACAAATAAATAAACAAAAAAGCAAAACAATATCGATCATAAACGAGTATAAATTGGCATCAAAAGGACTTGACAGGACTTTGTGGGTGAGCTGGTTTGTGAGCTATTTGAATTAACTGCTTTCTGGGTAATACTTTACAAAAAAAGTTGTGCGTGAACTATTAACATGCGCTAACAATACTAACATAAATCATGTGCATTTGTTAAAATTAGCTCATGCATTTCAACATGAACTAGTAATAAACGAAATTAATAAGTGCTTTAACTTACTGAGTTGTGACCTTACTGTAAAAATATTTACATTTTTTGGAATAATATTTTGCATAATTTCAAAATGTATGAATGAAACCTTTCCTATTGCCATGAAGTCTCATGATCTAAAAATAAATGTCAGAAGAAAACAACATATAGTGCATATAAGAAAATCATTATATAAGCCACAAGGTGAAGTCTCACCTCATGACGGTTTCATCTGTTTTATAAGAAGTGAAACAAAGTCAACAGCTTGTATATTTTGGTAGAAAAACATCTCTCTCTCTATATATATACACACACACATATGTGATGTATGATGTGGCTCCCCAGCAGTGCACTGACTCTTGCCTTTTGAATGACTTTAGAAAGCCTTCCTAATGGCAGCTACTATCTCCATAATGCAATGACAGCTGAATGATTTCTGTAATTATCTATTGAATATGGTTGGTTATCGAAGGGCAAGACTTTAATCTAAGTAATAAGCAATAGCTAAATCTAATTCAGGGGTGCCCAAACTCGGTCCTGGAGGGTCGGTGTCCTGCAGAGTTTAGCTCCAACCTCAATTAAACACACCTGAACCAGCTAATCAAGCACTTATAGGCATACTAGAAACTTACCAGCAGGTGTGTTGAGGCAAGTTGGAGCTAAACTCTGCAGGACACCGGCCCTCCAGGACCGAGTTTGGGCACCCCTGTAATAAGTAATAACTAAATCTAAGTAATAAAGAATACAATGAATGCTGCTTTCTGTATGTTAAAATGCTACTGTACAGTAGCAGTAAGACGTTCAGTTCTTCAAGTATAATGTGTCACTATTCAGAAAGGAAGGAGTGATTCTAATACTACAAGAAAAACATTTTGGTGTATCTGCCATGCAACAAAAAGAAAAAGTTCCATTTCATGGACATGGAAGGTTTGTTTCTACTTTTTTCCTACTAGATATTCAGACTGTCATTGCAAATGTAAGATAAAACTGCCATCAGGTTTAAGACTTGCATAAAAATAAAATTCAAAATTAAAAGAACTTAAAAAGGCAGACTTTAATAATAACAAAAATAGACCAAAGCCAATACCATAAGTTCTCAATAAATAGTCATAGCACACAATAATACAGTACTGACAAACAGGCAATATAAATATCAACATTATAATTTAGCAAATCGAGATCAGAACTTCTTGATCTCATTATATTAAGAATTTAAACAAGCATATATATTATAAACATAAACACATAAGCATATCATAATTTTTGGTCAACTTACATCAACAAATTGCCCGCATGATTTTGGCATGAAGAAAAGAAAAACGTACAAAAGAAAGTTGTGTAAGAATGTTCTTGGACAGGTTTTTCTCTTTGTGAAAACAAAATGACTGTCATCGTGTTTCTGGTTAGATATATATTTTTGTTTCCCACATGAGAGAGTACAGGGAGGCAACAACACATACATCCACACCACATAACATGAAAAATAAACTTCACCATTATTCTCTTTTGTTGTTACTTTGATAAATAATCCATTTTTCTTACAAAAACTGTACATATTTGAGCCTTTGATTTATATAGCATTTTTTGTTAAATAAATATCTACATTCTAGTAATTAAACTTTTTGCTTAGATTGGTTTTAATATTTAGGTTTGAGTGAATGGATGACTACATATTTTACCATAGCTAGAGGGGGAAGGAAGGGGGAGGGGGTTGTGACAAGGGAATTGGACCTATGAACATACTACATAGGAGATGATAATGATGGGGGTGATTGTGTAAGTCAGTTGCCATGTCCATGTATAGGCAGTACGAAGCGGTCGGGCAGCATTAACGTTTTTGGCTGTAAGGAAGGGATGGGGATATACAAACAATGAGCATATACATGCCCATCTACGAAAAAGAACAAAACTCTAACACTGACAATCTGACAAACCCTAAACTGCAACTTCTTCGCCATGCAGTTTGGAAACATTCTTTAAAACGTCAATTGTTCATCAAGATCAACTCTCAAAATTTGAAAAAAAAAAAAACCAAACAAAAAAAAAACAAGAAGTGTATCAAGATCTGGAACCTTTTCATTGACCATCATGTGCCTTTTTGATTATTATTTTTTTTTAATTTTTAAAATCAAATTGGGTTGTTTTTGCATTCGAGATGCAGTTTTGTTCTTGATGTTATTCTTGTCATTTTAAAACGATTTCAATGATTTATCACTTTAGGCACATGGGATTTTCATTGAATTAGTTCCAAATCTAAAAAAGAAGACCAAAAATCAAAACACGTCATCAAATTAATGATAATTGTGATTTGATATTCACATCTAGTTCAAATTTCACCACTAATTTTAAACCCAAAAAATTCAACCAACAACCAACAAAAAATGAAATTGATTTGAGTGTGTAAACTAAAAAGACAAAATTCCCAGATACGAAAGAACAAAGCAATTCTAATTTTCACACACTACAACCAGATGCACAAACTATAAAACAGACACAATCGAGAGGGACAGTTTAACAGACAACTGCGTCCTCTGTCATGTGACCCAAAGACAAATATATCTGTCATTGTTAGTCTTAAACATGTAACAGGCGTGCAGTCTGGATGTATGTTAAAGAGAGAGGAAAATTGGCTGAAAATGAGTTAAGTTTTTTTTTACTGCAAGATGTTGACGCATGCGTAAAGTAAGTTGCATTTAGGGAGAGTAGACGAACAACACAGCAAGCTGAGGGTCAAATCACACATCAAAGGTTAAACGAGGTCAAAGAAGCCTTTAAACCAGGGCCTGTAGGTCACAGATGTTTGTCCGGCACATTGCTGGAATATACAGAGCAGATTCCTTGTTTTTTATACCGGTAAAGTCATTAAATCTCATAACGAAAGATCCATAATCATGGTCGGTACCCACAGACTTTGGTTCAAAAGCAGCAGAGTATTGATTGAGGAATTCCACAAGAGGGTTCAAAATAGATGACTTCTATAGAAAATAGAAATAAACTCTCTGAAAGCTTTAGGGCAAATGGTATTAAATTATGAGATTCTAAATTAGAACATAATCTAATCATCTAAAATCTATAATTTCCCTTCTAATAGAAAATAACAAATACATTTCTTTCAAAAATAATTAAATACAATAAAACCAAAAGCAGTGATGAATGAAGTTATAAGATCCTTAATAATATATAAAACAATCCTTCAGTGTTCAAGGCTGCAAATGTTTTTAGTACACCGCCAGATTGATTTGTTTCATCTAATTACATTACACACATTCTGTTAATAATGCTACAATGTGCATCTACACATAAACACCTTGGTAAATAACTTTTTTTTTTTTTTTTCAATAAAACTGACTGATGGCACCTGACAAGAGTGTACATCTGTGCAGTAAGGCGTCCCATTAGAATGCAAACACAGTAACGCATCAAGTATTACTTGCTGAGTGAGACTATTCAAAACTCTTCTAACACAAGAGGTGTATCTCAATGTCGGGTGTCTGGTGTGGTCTTATCTCTGGTCGCACTATGGATAGGTAATTAAACAGGAGCCCCAATGCTGAACGGCCACCTGCAGGCCTGTGATAAAAGCAACTCCCTCTCTCTTGGCACAGGATGGGGCCATGCAATACTGGCTCTCTAATCTGGACCATTCTTCCCTTTGTTCTACCGTTTTTTTATTCATTTCCTGCCTTCCAACGGCATCTAATTGCTTTCGAGTCTAAAAAGACGCTCACCTCTGTCAAATCAGCATGACAAAACAAGCTACACTTATTCTTAAAAAGTAGATATCTGCTTGAATCAGGTGAATAAATAAAATCCAGCTCATTACATATGCATCTTTTGGGAATTTCTTAGTATTGTGTGAATCTAAAATCATGAGTACAGCATATAATGCCATCTGGTGTTTATATAAGGAAGAGTAATGAGTCCTAGTACACTAGTTTTACAGTCAATGCACAAATGCAATTCAGAGACAGCATATTTCAGATATATTGCATAGGAGCCATATTTAGTTATACTGTCTCAAATTGTGATCTGTTTAATACAGAAAAAGATATTGTATGGCTTCAGAAGGCTTGGAGTATAGTGTACAAGTTGTATGGACCACTTTTAAGAAAAAAATATTTGTAATTTTGTTTTTTAATACTGGTTTTAAACAACATGAAGGTGAGCAAAGAATGACTATATGTTTCTTGAGTCATTCTTACTATGCAGTTTATGGTGCTCAAGAAACATTTCTTATTATTATCAATGCTGAAAACAGTTGTGCTGCTTAATATTTTTGTGGAAACTGTGATACATTTTCTTCTGATTGATTCTGAATAGAAAGAACAGCATTTAGAAATCTTTTGTAACATTATACATTTCTTCACTGTCATATTTGCTGATTAAAAGTATTAATTTCTTTCTTTAAAAAAAATCTTACTTACCTTATATTTAATTGTTATATAATGGATGATATAATAAACTCTTTTCAAAAACTCTCAATTCCTTCTCTAAAAAAATGACTTTTATTTCCATTCTGTAAGGCATCCTGTTAATTTTTTCTAATTTTTTGAGCTTGACCATAATTTTGAATGTCTGCCATGCCCTTAAATAGAAATTATTTTTTAAATTACAAGGTTACAGAGTTTAAAAGGTACTGCATTACAGGAATGACCCATCTCATTCTTCATTCATTCGTGCCAAGCTGAAGTTTTTTTTTTTTTTTTTTTTTAGCAGACACAAAAATTTCAATCACTGCAAAGCAAAACTGGAGCTTGTTAATTCCTGATTGATTATTCGTAATTACAGTATTTCATCAAAAGTCTCAATATGAGACAGCGAAAGATCTTTTGGAAAGATGTAGAACTTTGCCCTTTAGAACTGATTAGTATTACACTACATGCTAACAAGAATCTCTAATGCAACTTTAACATAAATACATTGCACTGACCCTTTACTGCACATTCAAACTGTACCATAAACTATAAGAGTGAGAGATGCTTCAATTAAACAGATAATTGAGTCTCTGGAGGTGTCTTGCCCTCAATTCCAAATTCATTTCACCTTTTGTCTTGTTCAAAAGGAAATACTGTACTACCAAATCATTTAAAATGAGCCCCATTTAGCAGTGTTTCAGAATAAACAAAATGCATGGAGTTTATTTAGAGCTTTCTAAAAATATATCCGCAACTTTACATAACAGAAATATAACTTTTTTGGTTTGCATGCAAGCATGAACTTTAAAATAATGAGATCTGTGTGCAGAGAAACAATGTGAGAATAATACAGCAGAACTGCTGTACGGAATGATTTGGAAGCGTATCATTAATCAATACAAGCCCTCCTATGGAATTCCAGATAGGGGATAAAGGGGGAAAACCCAACAATTTTTACAAACAGAGAACAGAATCACATGACAACACGTCAAGACAGATAAGTTGATAGACAGGAACACGATTTGGTACAGGAAATGCAGCGGAAATCTTTGCAACCATAAGCTTGAGGTATGATGCTTTGTTGAAACTAGCTCATACATACAGTACAGCACTCAGGTTAGTCTGATGGTGAGGATATGCATGGAGATCAAAAAATGGCGCCATGCAACTGAATAATGAGAGAATAGTCTGGAAAATGGCTCTGACTAGCAGCTACAATATTACATGCCACAAATGACTGCTTGAGAAAGCGTGACATTGAAGTGCACGGTTTGTGGCAATAAAACTTTTTCTATGCCATCTGCATTCTAAAATGACTTCATATGCAGACCGGCTCAGTCATGCGAGGAGAAAGTGAAGGGCATTCAAGGATGTTGGTCATTCTTAAAACACAACTTTCTTAAGATTACATCAATACTTGAGCTCAAAAAACTCCTTGGATGGCAAGAAAAGATTTTGTTGCCTGTTATTTGCTTTGTTAATCAAAATGACAATGTTCAAGGTCAAGCCCAGATGGTACAGATGCTTGAGAAAAATGAAGGAAAAATCGATTTCAACACCAAAATATCATGCGGAACAAGATGAGGCGAGATGACAGTAATATTGCTTTTGGATAGCTGGGAAAAAGATGAGGACTTCACCAAAAATAACAGTGACCACGAACAAGCTCATGAAATTAAGAGGACAAATCAAGGGGAAGTACCCCACGCATGCGGTACAGAATGCTCTCTGAATACGAGGACGCACCCCTGCAGCGGTAATGTCTCATGCAGCTACACATCAACTGATGTAGAGGTTAGAATGGCATGAATTTCTGTGTAAACGTGACTGGATGATTGGGACCCTGCCAATAGCTTTCTTTATGAGTACATAAAGATTCCAGAAAGATGGATATTGTTCTCAAACCGCTAAACCGATGAATGTCATTTGGAAGAAATTGGCATTGACATTTGAGAGAATTGCAGAGGGTGAGAACAGGTTGAGACAAACAAAGCAGATAACTAGCCTGTCATGTCTGCATGAAAACTTAAATGTATACATTTTCATCCAATGGAGCACAATAAACATGTTGCACATTTCTGTGATAAAAGATAGTGTACTCATTACAGGCCAATAGATAAAACTAACAGGCCATGAAATGGCTTTGTCCTCTGGAAATGATATGATCGCACATTGTTCTTCTTGTTATGTGCTGGTTTGCTTTTCCAACATGGAAAATGTATAATTGGGGGTTTGTTCAATTAGGGGAACATCTGGCTTTGTGGACTTGGTGGAAAACACACTTTTCAGACTTTTGCTAGTTTATTTACAGTCATTTGTAACCAAATTACATTCTGACATTTTTCTAAAACACCTTTCATATAATGTAATGCATTTCATAGCATTTTGTGGTGAAAAAAATAAAAAATAAAAATAAAAACTTTTTTTTTTTTATTAAACTATAAATAAAATTGTGTACAAAATTTAGACAATTATTTATTATTTCAATTTATATATATAAGAAATAAAAAAAATATATTCAAATATTTATTATTTAGATGTTTATTATTATGTTGCTCTGTTTAGATTAATAAATTAATATTGAATAATTTTAACATGAGTAATCTTTTTAAGATTGAACGCCTGGAAAAAGTGTAAAACAAATTTAAAATAAATGGTGAAGCTATGGTAAAAACTTTCCAAGACTAGTAATATATTTTAACGTGACCTTTATATGACAGAAAAAAAAAGTTGATATCTGTTCATTTTAATAAAAATCAACCCCTAGGATATAAAAAGTGCCCGAAGTTGAAGAAACACCTAATTATTGTAAGTGGTAGAGTTTTACTCAAATTATAACGAGATTAATTTGGCCTCTCTGACTGGAATCATAATTTGCAAAGGAATGAAATTTCGATTATCTATAACTGCAATCAAAAAATGTGCATATTTCACAAAAGACATGACAGACTATTTTCTCAAAGCTACAATTATGTAAAAAAAAAAAGAAAAAAAAAGCCAATACCCAACTTCTCTCAAATATTTCTCTTTCTCACTATCAATCTCTTTTTTTCTAATCACTGAATTGTATTTTTCATATTTGGGTTGGAAATATTAGCAGAACAGCTTGTTCACACTGAGGCAAAATTATATCGTTAAAAATAAGCATAACGACACAAAACAAAAATTTGTACACAGAAATTCGATGATATCTGTTCTCTATTACAACAAGTTAACTTAAATCAAACCTCTTGAAATGAGGAAACAGAAAGGAATCGAAAAGACTGCTTCAACAGCAATTAATCTGATAGATATCACTCTACTATAAGGCTGAAAGCAAAGTCTCAAAATGTATCATGTGCCAAAATGCAGTCCACTATCACATGGCAAAAAAACCTCAGTATGATACATTTTGAAGCATCAATGCAGAGAACATGTCACTTTTCTGTACTAATTTTGTACGTATGCTCTCATAATAGTCACTGGGGACAAAATTAGTAATCAGTGTGACCATGTTAACCACTTCGGAAAACCCCATGGCCAAGTGTAGCTCGTAATAAAAGTTTTGGGGGGAATGATTTGAGATTAGCTCTGATTCAAGGCTACTGAATGGACTAAGCAATAGAGATCCATGCCTATTTCTGTTTTGTTTAGATTATTTCTTAAGATATCCTACTACTGTATATCCATGTCTCTATATTGGTGTACATGGGTTGGATTGGACAGGAAGTTACACTTTTTCTATCCATGGGGGGAAGCGATGCTTTGAGGATCTGATCCTCAGTTGCAAACGAAAGGCCACCACATAGAGGCAAGCAAAATTCAACTGACCTAGCCCACCTGCATGTCCTTCGCACTCAGCAAAGTCCTCGTCGTCACTGGAGCATTCAGCCGAAGAGACCATGTCATCCGTGGTCTATAATATGGTGAAACACACACACACCGGAGAATAGACAAACAAAAGAGAGAATTGAATGCATTAGATTGTACCACCATAATGTAAAAGAGCATTTTTAGATAATGTTTGTAATATATACTGTAAGTCCAGATGCATTTTTTCTGCACCAATTTAAAGTAAAATCCGTGGTGTGGACTCAAATGGGATTTAAAAAAAAAATGTTAAAACAAAATGGTATGTGTGCATAAAAAAATTAAAGAAGGTGCATGACCAAAAACATCCAAGAAGGCCTAAAAAACCTTTCTGACAAACCGATAAAGACCGAAAGTATCTATTTTAATAGAGTTTGAAAAAATAATAAAAAAATACAATAATAATAATAAATAAGTCAATATTTTTGTAATAATTTATTGCTCATTACAAGGACAAAATATAAACAGTAATGAGGATTTCCATTAAAACAACAAAAATAAATGAATTAAAAAATAAATAATAAAAACAAACACACACACACACAAACACACACACACACACACACACACACACACACACACACAAACAATCTTAATTGTTTATTTACTCTCATTATCTACTATTTTTTATAAATTAGTTACCAGCAAGGTTTTCTAAAAAGTCATAAAACACTTTCCATATGAATTAAACTATACAAAGTTTGTTTTTCAAGAAATAAATAAAGTCATACGTTTAAAAAAATGTAAGCAAATTAATAAATAATATATGGATTTAGAACAAGATGAGGGTGGAATAATAAAAGGATTTTCATTTTCGGGATACCTATTCCTTTAAATGAAGCTGAGAGTACCACGCTCTTATTAGCAGCTGAAAGCATAATCAAATTAGCCACAAAATGTAATAAATGAATATGCAATGAGTCTGAGATTTAGGGGATTTTATAAATGACAGAACCTTCCGAGGAGCTCTGCAGGAACACAATTCATGTAAGCCTGCTCATAAGTCAGTGTCATTATTTCCCTGTCAATAAACATTAATTCACCGGTGACAGACAGTGAATGAGTTTGCTGAGCTCATCTTGGGTGTTAATTACAAACTTTTCTTTTGAAAAACTGCTCACGTCAAACATTTAAACGAGTCACCTCCATCTCGCCCTTTCTAGAGTCTGCATGGATTTCCCATCATTGTATATCACTGCCGTTGAGAGGAGAGCACCAAACACACAGCGGCACTCTGAGATTATCTGTGTGCCTCCAACGTTTCCCGCTCTGATTTATCCCCAGCACTCTCCCTTACTCATGCCAACTGCCACGGTGAGCTCGTTTTTCACACCCTCTGCTTGGCATGTCTTTATTAGGAGCAGATTAGAATGTGGGGCAAAATAAGTACTGTCGTAGACCAGGTTTATGAAATTTTAAATAACACAGGGAGCAATGGAAAGCGCTCTCCCATGTGAAAGCGCAAGGTCATAAATATGATTGGGTTTGACGGAATAATAAAATGTTTTCCCTCTATATTCTTGGTGGACTTTGCTGGAAAAAAAGAGCTTCTTATTTTTCTCCCAGTTTTGGTATGAAAATGGTGCAAAAAAACATTCGAATGCACATCAGACTGGGCAGAGGTGGCGCTTCACACTGGCGGGGTGTGGAATATCGCTCTATGTGAATATAAAATTATTCATTGAATTTATATTTAGTGTGGCAAACAACTCATCTTCGTGACTGAAAGAGCAGGAGGATATCACAGATGCAGAAAGCAATGAGAAACGTAATTGACTGATTGTGGAGAAAACGTGAAATTATTTCAGGTTTCCATTTAATCTCATAAACCGCTCCAAACAGAACCCACGGTTGATATTCGGTATGAAAACGTTACTAATACAATGGCCGCCTTGAATATGTATGTCTGTGGATACACGCAGACTAACGCACAGGTACGTACAGATCCCGGAATCAGTCAGAATATCTCAGAAGCCGCTCTTCATATCCTCTTTCACAAAAACACGAGCTCAGTGTTGATACAGGCCGAGAATGCAGTAGAGAGCTGCTGCATTATGCCATTTTAGAATCATATATTGATACTTCTGTTGGGAATGAGAAAATGGCCTAATCCACATATTAACAATGCGAGAATGTGTTTCGGTGGCATATAAGCCTCATCTGTGATGAAGAGTTTAATCTTTTTCCCTCCCTCTCTCACGCCCAGTCTGACAGTGACGGGAACTTAATATTGAACTCCTGGAAGATTAGCTTGTTTCTTCACTCTTCTCACAGCCGAGAGTGTTATGCTTCATGGTGTCCGACAGATAAGCAAACCCGGTTAAATCCTTTCAATTTATTTTCAGTCTTAAGGAAATTACACATTATTTAAAGAACAATGTATTTTGTACAAATAAAAAAAATAAATCAAGAATTATCTGTTTACTGATTTTTTTTTAAACATCATTCAATAAAGTCTACGTGGAGTCTGTTACCACTAAATTGTTTGCAGCAAAATGTGACCAACGACCAACAACAAACCTTGGCATCTAAACTGAACAGATTCTTAACTGGTAGAAAATTACTTAAAATCATCGTAAAAAAGGTAAAAGATAATATGACCCAGATTACATTAAATACAGGTTCACTTGTGACGATGACACTTTTATATTTATTTGCATTGAATTATTGGCTTGTGAGGGTCAGGGTTATTATAGCTAACTAAAACTAAAACTAAAAAACATTACTTGAAATAAAATAAATGTTAACTGAAATAAAATATTTAAAAAAACTCTTCTGCAAAATGCAACATTTCTCATTTTCATTTAGTTTAACTTGGACTAAAATAACTAAAACTGAAATAAAAATTACCAAAAACTATATATACACTTAAAAACAACAACAACAAATAAATAAACATGACAAAAAATGAAGCAGAAAATATATTGCAATATATATGTATTTTGACTAGCGATTTAAAATGAAGCTGAGAGGGACATAAGTTTAGTACATTATACTGTTTTCATAACTCATATTTTCTAAAATTTTATGTCCAATGAAAACTTGTGAAAAGACATTTCAGTTTTATCAACTGAGCGATAAACTTCCACGTACACAACAGTACGACATATTGAACAGACCTTCATCTCTCACAGCCTCACTTCTGTTGATGTCAGATTAAATATGGTGTCTGCTCTGACTAAAGTCTATGGCTTTCTTGCACTTCATATTGAATAATAGCTGACTACATAGCAGTACAGGATGAGGACTACATAGCGTTAGATGACAGGGCCCTTTGGACCTGCTATTCGTCTGGCCTGGTGAAAATGAGCAGCTCTGCTGTGTATTGAGTTTTAGTGAGCTGTCTGTTTGCCTGCTGAGGCAAAGAGTGAAATCTGATTATTCTACCTTGACAAGGTAAAGGTCATTATGGACAGGCTTGTATTTTCACCCTTGAGCTTCAATGATAGTCTGTGAATTCACAGAAATCAGAGTGGACTGACTGCAGCTATGAGGAAAAAAGAGCATGTATGTGCAACATAAAAGTCAGGGAAAATGAACAGAGATCTCTGGGTCAAAATGTTAACAAAATTGAAAATGACTGAAATTTGAAAACGGAATTACTGAAAATGTCAAATATATGCATATACAAAGAAGCAAAATCAAATTTTAACAATTTGTTGTTGATGTAAGTTAAATGATAAAAATATAAACATAAATGTAAAATGGAAGCGCCAGTTTTTACTAGTTGTTTCAGAATTTTGAACCCCATTGTATACATACACAATAGACACATTTATGGATTTTCCTTTCCTTTCACAACCAGGTATAGAGAGAGAGAGAGCTTAAAGCTATGCGGTCCTGATCCTTTGATTGTTGTGGACAGCAGGCCTTCTGAGATAAACTCATTTTGACTGTTACCAAAGACTGGACTTCATCAAAAGCGTGCTATCTGCAGGAAAAAAATAATCCCTGGATTGTTAGGATTTTATTTAGAGTAAAATGATGTGAAATAGCTGTTCACACAGTAAGTGGATTGAAACCAGACTGTAAAACTAAGACAGGGATGGGGGTAACATTTATGCAGTGCCAGTCTGTTTCTAAATTAAAATGATCAAATCTCAATCTAAACCTCTAATTTAATCATGTAAAATATTAGAAATTAATGTCATTCTAGGGTCTCTATACAGTATATATATATAATACTAAATGAAAATGTATACTTCAGCAAAAACTCCAGAAATGTTGAATGTTAAAATCGGTTTAAGTTGAAGGATTAAAATTACATCCATATATTAAAACTAAATAGAAACATTTAAAAAATATTAATAATGACAAAAGCACATAACAAAATGACTAAAATTTAAACTGAAATTAAACTGAAAATATACAAATTAAATCTAATTCAAAATATTAATAAATGCTATAATAGTATGTGAACACTAAATTAAAACTGGTCCAAAACCGAGATATTCCAGATATTCAGATTAAACAATATTCTTAAAAGCAAGGAACAAATAATTAAAAAATAAAAACGACTAAAACGTGCAGCTTAAAGGGACAGAAAAGATCCTGTAATTGAAGAATCACTGATCTACAGCAGTATAAAATAACTGTTCTGGCAAATGTGGCATGGCTTGGTAACTTCCAGGCCACGTCCTACACAAAGCCAGCAGTCTGATTACGTTTCTTTGCCTACTTATGGCAGAATACCGTTGCAGCTGCAGGGCGAGATGGTATTTTGGGCCTGTGACATTGTGGATGTTGGTTAGCATTCAGCTCTTTGCCTCAAGGCCTGCTCTGCCTATGCAAATCTGCTTAATCAATGCAGGATATTTACCATGGCTCTGCTCAAAGATAACTGACAGCCTGGGTGAGCCGTTCCAGTGTCCTGCTGGGTACAGAAAGCAGGAGGGAACTACAGAGTGACAGAGCAGATGAGGCCAGCATCTCAATTCAGGCAAATTTGGTTATTCCGGAAACCCTAAGAATGTTTATGAACAAAAGAAAGATATAGTCTTTTCGGAGATGTGATTACACAGGGTCTAGTCAAAGCCTTCTAATATCAAGAATGCTCTGCATCAAAGGACAGACGGAGCATAAATGAATGTGGAAATAATTTGAAAAGCTGTCTATCAGTGCGCAAACTGAGAACAGTCGGTCTAAATGCTCGCTGTCGCACACTGATGAAGACAACAAAGTTAACATCTCTATTGCCCATGTGCATGTAATATCTCATTTGGGGTGAATGAAAAAAAGTGTCCTTGAAAAATGTGGTTTATTGACAGATGTGTTGGGTGAAGACTTGACAGGAAGAGCTAATATCACATTATGTGGCTGTATAGCAAATTCAGCTTCGTGGAAGAATAAATAATCACCGCTGACAGTAAGGTCACTAAAATTGGCTTTTCTTCTCGAAGAACAATTTTTCTTGCCATTTGTGTCTCAGAATACAGCAAGAATGTGACCGCTTCAATTTAAACCAACATGCTCGTTTTAAATTCAGTGATGAAATTCATAAAAATGTACTCAAGCACCCATGTTTTTATCATATTTAGCAAAATGACACCTGCAAGCTTTGGGAGAAACTTTTTAAGAGCTAAAAGGGGTCACACACCAAAATCATTGCACTTTTCTTCACCTTAAATTACTGTGCTGACATTCTTGCATAAATTAGTGACTTAATACAAGACATTTCTTGTAAGTATAAACATCTCTGAGGCGTAAAAGCTTAATAGTCTCAGTGCTTGATGAAAAGCTTCACAAATTTAGTGCTGCTGACCCGTAGACCCCCTAAATCACCTATTTCTATTGATTCATTTCATTCCATTTGGCTTGTCTCGCAGGGTGATTTAATTGAGGTCAGAGAGCAGCTTGTGTGAACAATACAGGACATTTCATTAATAACACTGAAAGAAGTGCAGTGTAAACACAAGAACAGACTTAAATACATTAACACTGAAAGCCTATTATCAAGTCATGTGCAGCCCAGCTAAACCTGCAATTTAGAACATTGACGTTCTTTATCTTCACTCAGTGCTGAACTGTTAAAAACTCTTAAAATATGTGTCAAATATGGAGAGAAAAAAACAGACAGAGGAAAATAGTTCTCTCATATACATGACTGGTATCAAAATATTAAATGCTGAAATTTGTTATTTTTTCTCAAATTTTTGTTTTAAATTACTTTATTCATTCATTTATTTATTTATTTATTTTTTGGACCGAGTAGCCCATATTTACAAAATCTGCAAAATGAAAGCAAAGTCGAAATGCACATGGCACAGGATCAGCGCATCCTCTGCCAAAAGTCTGTGCATGTAAATCCTGTAGATATAGGAGCAAGCGTGTGATTTACGCTCCAAACAGAAGCCAGATCATTCATTTCACAGGAGCCCCTCAGTCCTAATCGATTATACAGCATCAAGGAAAGTGCTGATGCTGGAATAATCTTTGAGATTTAGGAAGTTCCTCCTGTTATGTTTTTATGCCTCTTTTTGATTTAAGACGTGGGTATAGTCAACATGCTTGATGCCGATATTTAGCATGAATCACTGGGAACCGAGCTAACTCTGATGTCCCAATCAGTGAAAAAAAGTCATTCTGATATCATAATCAGTAGAAAAATAACAATTTCTGATGTCACAGTCAGTGGGAAAAATACTAATTATGATGTCATAATCACTGGGAACAGAATTATTTATGACATCATAATCAGTGGAAAAATAACTAATTCTGATGTCACAATCAGTAGGAACAGAATTGATTATGTCAAAATCACTGGGAACAGAACTAATTATGATGTCATAATCAGTGGAATAATAACTAATTATTATATCGTAATCAGTGGGAAAATACATTTTGATGTCATAATCAGTGTGAAAAGAACAATTTCTGGTGTCATAATCAGTGGAAAAATAACTATTTCTGATGTCACAGTCAGTGGGAAAAATACTAATTATGATGTCATAATCACTGGGAACAGAATTATTTATGACATCATAATCAGTGGAAAAATAACTAATTCTGATGTCACAATCAGTGGGAACAGAACTGATTATGATGTCATAATCAGTGGAATAATAACTAATTCTTATATCATAATCGGTGGAAAAACACATTTTGATGTCATAATCAGTGGAATAATAACTAATTCTTATATCATAATCGGTGGAAAAACACATTTTGATGTCATAATCAGTGGAATAATAACTAATTCTTATATCATAATCGGTGGAAAAAGACATTTTGATGTCATAATCAGTGTGAAAATAACTAATTCTGGTGTCATAATCAGTGGAAATATAACTAATTATGATGTCATAACCACTAGGAACAGAATTAATAATGATGTCATAATCAATGGGAAAGTAACTAATGATGTCATAATTAATGGAATCACAACTAATGCTAATTTCGTAATAAGAACACAGCTAATTCTGGTGTCATTATCAGTGGGAAACCACCCATTTCTGAGGTCATGATGACTGAGACCAGAGCATCATAACACTGAGCTGAAGGAGGCATTTCTGCATACAAAAATAAAATAGGTTCTAAACTTTGCAAAGAAAGTCTAATTGTTTTGTTTTTTAACAGCATTTGAATCATACTGATATAAATACAGTGCGATCACAGCTCTCATGTTCTGAGCGTACAGGTAGCGCATTGGCACCTAATTGAATGGATGAGACAGTCTGATTTAGCTAACCAAACAGATCTAATTAAATGAACCTTCCAATTAAATAATTTACAGCAGTAAGGTAGAGCAGAATGGTGATTCAGAAATAGGTTGTGTAGCAGCGTGTATTCTATCACACTCTTGATTTGCTCGTGGGAGGTGAGGAGTTTTTCACCTACATGGGAAATACTGTAAACGTCTGTCATTGTAGCTTGACTAAAATAATTATTATACAGCATTATAAAGGTTTGCAAACAAACATGTTTAGAGATTATTTAGAGAAACAAAGCATTTGATGTAGCAGAATGGGTTTAAATTTAATTATCTGAAGAAGAGTTGTGTCATATCAAAAGGTAAGTTTAAGTAAGTTAAATCAGTGGGAAATACTTGTGCAATTTACATTTTAAATAAAATGTGAACATAAATGAAATTATTACGACTGATTTAAAAATACATGGCTAATCTTTAGCCAAAAAATTATATTGTTTTGGACATTAGTATTTCATCACCATGCATGATATACACTACCGTTCTAACATTTTGGGTCAGTAAGATTTGAGTTTGTTTCTTTATTTCTTTCTTTATTTTTGAAAGAAAAGTTCATTCTTTTATTCAGCAAGGATGCATTAAATTGAAGTGACAATCAAGACATTTATTGCTATTTGAAATAAATTAGGTGCATCCCAAATCGCGTACTTATGCACTATTCTATGACATTTTGTAGTATAAACATTGCGGGTGGTGTGTTCACACGGAAAATTACAAAAAGAAAAAGTGTACTTTAAATACCCAGATGATGCACTTAAATAACCGAAAAAACAAAGTGTGGAATGTTGGACACTTCATGCACTCAACTGTCGCAGATTTAATTATGTATCGAAGGGGGAGGGGCTATCAGACTTCGATTATAATTGACAAAATAACTTTATATAATTCATACACTACATGGTTGAGTACATAGTGCATACGTACATAGTGTATAAGTGCATAGTGTATAGTGTGTCATATGTGACACAGCTATTGATAACAATGAGAAATGTTTCTTAAGCACCAAATCAGCATATTAGAATGATTTCTGAAGGATCATGTGACACTGAAGACTGGAGTAATGATGCTGAAAATTCAGCTTCAGGAATAAATTATATTTTAAAATATATTAAACAGTTCTTTTAAATTGTAATAATATTTCACAATATTACTGTTTTACTTTTAAAGGGGTCATATGACGTTGCTAAAAAGAACATTATGTTGTGTATTTGGTGTAATGCAATGTGTTTATGCGGTTTAAGGTTCAAAAAACATTATTTTCCACATAATGTACATTATTGTTGCTCCTCTATGCCCCGCCTTTCTGAAACGCGTCGATTTTTACAAAGCTCATCGTTCTGAAAAGCGAGGTGTGCTCTGATTGGCCAGCTATCCAGTGCGTTGTCATCGGCTGAATACCTCAAGCTTGTGACGGAAATGTTACGCCCCTTAACATACTGTGATGCCATCTCCCAGCACGACGAGACAAAACCAATAAAACCCATTACAAACGAGGCATTTGTTGCATCCAGTGGGGACATAATTACTGATTTAATGACTTATACTGTGTTTCTACGTGTTGCGTTGCGTATCGCGCCCAGAGGCGGACAGTAACTAAGTACATTTACTTGAGTATTGTACTTAAGTACACTTTTTGAGTATCT
>NW_015558630.1:841567-844110 GCF_001515605.1 Sinocyclocheilus anshuiensis
ATTGTCTGATTTTGCTAAATTGTGTAGGTGAAAATATTACCTATAAAGCCACAGAAGAACTGTTGTGCGTCTCCTAATAAAACACAATAGGTGTTGGACTTGAAGCAGCACTGCACAGACTGTTCTGTGTGTGATATCAAAGTACAGCTAGAGCGATTAGACAGCATTTAAAATGTTTGTTTTGATGTCAAATAAGTCTTGCTGTTTTGCTTTTTTGTTAAAGCTGTTAAAGCATTGTAAAGTTATACAGCTACAGTTTTGTTGCTGGGTTTTAAAGCAGGTTTGATTTTGTTTATTTTGTTTCACTCTGTATTTACAGGATTTCACTGTCCACTCTGTTCAAATGTGGATGAATTGCTACACATAGATGTGTGCACACACTGTCAGAGCTGTGTGAGATCACTACCATCCTCCTTTTGTGGGGGTGGGTAGAGGTGTTAAATATTTTTTTTTGTTTTGTTGTTTTCCCCATAGGTTTTTAACATTCTAAAAGCTCTTTATTCCAAAGATACTACAAGCTAGCCAGTGTATTCAGCAGGTGTAATGTATTCTAAGTTGCTTCAGAGGTATTGCAAGTATTATGTACGACAATAAAACAGTGCATTGACATAAAAAAGGAAATTTACTTTTGGTACTTAAGTACTTTTAAAAGCAAGTACTTCTGTACTTTTACTTAAGTAAAAATCTGTCTTTACAATTGTAAGAAGCCTGAAAAATAATCCATGGCCCGATTTAACGAGCTTGTATATGACCAGCAAAGAGCCAATCTGTGTAACTGCCAGAAAAATTCTGGATGTGATGTCTGAATGTAACGATGAGATGTACATTGACAAGGTTCTGTGTCTGTGTACGTGTGTAACGGATTTATGTGTGATGCTGATCTCAAAACATCATGGTTCCATGATATGTGAAATTATTGAGATGCTAGTTAATTTCATATTACACAAAAACATGTTAGAGATTTTCTTTTCTGGCTAGATAACCTGTAATGTCATCACTATTGTTTGTAATAACAATTTGATCATTTTCTTTACATAATAAAAGGTAAATAAAAGGTTGAATCACTTTACTCGTTATCCTTTTCTCAGAGTTCAATTTTTGGATTTTAATGATTTTGCATACGCCTTTATCCTAAGCGAATCACAAATGAGCAAATTTACAAATATATTTTTTTATCAATTTAATAAATAGAAAACGAGCGGGCGGAATAGAGTGTAGACGGAAGAGAATTACTAAGAAACGATCTTGTATCTGATATAAACTAGGATAGTATAATATCATAACGTAAACGATTCGAATGAAGACGAAGGGTTAAAGCGATATTTTATTAAATCAAGCAAATTCTCAGAAATATTGTCCTCTAACATGATAGCAAAAACTAGGAAACAAAGCGCAAGGCCTAGCAATTACGACTAGATGGTAAAATAAGAATGGTGAAACTCAGGTGGCCAAATTCAAACAGAAAGAACTAACAAAATCATGGAGATATAAAATCATAACACCGTGAAAAACTTTGCGGTTTATAGTATATTACCTATAAAGCCACAGAAGAACTGTTGTGCGTCTCCTAATAAAACACAATAGGTGTTGGACTTGAAGCAGCACTGCAGACCATTCTGTGTGACATCAAAGCACAGCGAGAGCGATTAGACAGCATTTAAATTTTTGTTTTGATGTCAAATAAGTCTTGCTGTTTTGCTTTTTTGTTAAAGCAGTGTTTCTGTTGTAAAGTTATACAGCTACAGTTTTGTTGCTGGGTTTTAAAGCAGGTTTGATTTTGTTTCTTCCTTATCGCTCTGTATTTACAGGATTTCACTGTCCACTCTGTTCAAATGTGGATGAATGGCTACACATAGATGTGTCCAGAGCTGTGTGAGATCACTACCATCCTGCTTTTGTGGGGGTGGGTAGGGGTGTTAAATGTTTATTTATTTATTTATGTTTTGATTTTTTTTCCCTATAGGTTTTTAACATTCTAAAAGCTCTTTATTCCAAAGATACTACAAGTATCTTTGTAAAGTGTATAGTCAGTGTATTCAGTAGGTGTAATGTATTCTATGTTGCTTCAGAAGTATTGCATACAACAATAAAACAAAAGGAAATTTACTTTTGGTACTTTTAAAAGCAAGTACTTCTGTACTTTTACTTAAGTCAAAATATGTCTTTACAACTTTTACTTGTAATGGAGTAATACCAGCAGTATCTGTACTTTCACTCAAGTAATAGAGTTGAATGCTTTGTCCGCCTCTGATCGCGCCGTGTAAACATAAAACCATGTCTGCATTTGCGATTGGAGAAACGACAAACAACAAGCGCTACTCTACACTGCTTAAAACTCGCGTTTGAATCATCAGTGGCAAATTCTTTAAATATAAAAAATGTACTTACAGGCTGTGAGTCAGAAGCGCCAGACTGTCCTTGCAAACTGCCCCACTTTATAGAACAGCCTTTGAGCACAGACCCATTGTAGGCTATGCAGAACTGCAGGTTCAGGAAACAGTCCTCCATAAAATGCGCTGCACACATCTGAATATTTGGGTTGA
>NW_015558630.1:844137-860153 GCF_001515605.1 Sinocyclocheilus anshuiensis
CTCTTTTGGAAGGCCAAACAAAGTAGTTTCGCTTTCACAACGAAACACACAGCGCCTTCACGACATGGCGGTGGCAACAACAATGCTACAGCGAGAATAAAAGTTACGCCTTCTTTTTTTGCGGGAACATTTGGGCGGTGTTATGCAAATCTTCCCACATCGTGACGTAGACATGGGGGGGCTTGTTTATAAATGCAGCTTTGGGGAACATAAGAGACTTCTTTCAAAACAACAACAAAAAAAAATCTTACAGATCCCAAACTTTAGAATGGAAGTATACCAGACCTTATATTAGACCTGCTAAAGTTTCTTTGACATACAAAATATATATTTTTTTGCCTAAAATTGCTTATTTTTCTACACATCTCTCAGTCGCTGACATCTGATGGGATCTAAATATTTGGTCACAGGACAATACATTGAGCTTACTAGCAGTGTACTAGCCATAGACGGAGGGTGAACCAACTCCAGGGAAAGGCTAAAAGCAGCCAAATGTATTAAACATCATAAGCCCGTCTTTTTTAGGCAAGAACCAGACATGGCTAAAAATTTTTTTGAATGAGACTGAATTTGTATCGAACGTGATTACAATTTAATAAAGACGTTAGAAATTGATAATTATATAACGTTTCCTTTCCACGGTTATTCAAACAGCGAATAAATTATATATAGAAAGTGACATTATCACTAACATTGATCTATCGTAAGTTTAAGCACTCTCAAAAAAAACAAAACTATCGTTATAATCACTGAAGCTGTATACACTGTGAAATGAATCTCTTACTTACATTGTACGTACATCTGCGCTTTGTTGTTTATGATGAGAGAATTGAAGATGATGAGAGTCATTGAACGCGCGTGCACTCAACAAAACTGATGAGTTTGAATGATGACTCATCTGAACGCTTCTGATTGGCCATTGCATTCCTAAGCTCAACAGAATTGTGTGTGATTGGTTAAAATTCGCAACACTGTAAAAACGCCTAAAATGAAATACGGTGCAACATGAGCAGATTTTAATTTAATTCCGCAATCGACACTGTCTATTCATATTTACTTTGTTTGCAACAGACGTAATAGATTTAATTTATTTGTGCAGGGAAATTTTTGTCCAATTTAGTGCCATTTTTGCCCCAAGTCCCCGTGGCCAGGGGAAAGCCTTACACAGGCTCCGCCTATGTTACTAGCTTAAGGGGATGACACAGCTTACCCAAGAACATCTTATTTCTCCATGCCCTTTATTATTACAAATAGAACTGAAAATGAATGCTACACAGCAGTGCTCTAGCCATGCCTGTACCTCAAGCCTCTTGAAGAGGTGATCAGCACTTTTTAGATAACAGTTCCACTTACTATGCAATTAAGATAAAATAACATATCTAGTTAGTCGTTTTAGTCACCTTAACCCCAAATTATTCCATGTCACTCAAAAAAGGAGGCAGACAAAAGCAGACATTAAAACAAAAGTTTGCTGACTCTGGTCCTCAGATAATCATCACTTTCATCCCTCCTGTGGGTTTCTCTGGCTTTGATGCTATCGTGTCTATCTCCACTTTGGCAGTACAAGGAGTGAACAGCTTGTATTACAAACTGAATCAATAAGAAGGGAGAAGATCAGTTTCAGAATGATTCAGAGAGTTCCACCTCTCTGATGACAGCCATTTGACATCTCTCCAAGAAAAAGGCGATAACAGGGACGTATCTACAGGATGAAAAGACATTGAAGCCTTAGCAAAGAAACAAAAACAAGGGATCTTCTACATAAAAAAATAAAACATTTCAGCTTTCAGTTTAAAAGTTTGAAAGCACTTTGACATATAAACTATTGAATATATAATATACTGAAAACAATTGGTGTGGGATATACTTTGCAATTATTTTTAAGTGAAAACTGCACTGAATTCAACTCCCCAAGGGGAAACACTGAATTAAACACTGAATTAAACATGACATTTTGAAGTAGAAAGTCTGAAATAGTATTTTCTTAATACAGTAATCTTTGTTGAAAGATCTTTGAAAAAAAACAAATTGACAGGTTTGGCAAAATGTTAGTTTTAGGCCCTGCGTACAACTACATGTGACCTACACATTTTTTGTGTTCAAGTATATTTAAAGATTTTATTCAGACATTACTTTGACATTCAGAATATTTTAAACATTTCTTTGTGCAGCTGAATGAATGAGTAAATGCCTTCTTTACTGAAGTACATCTTTCCCTCTCTTTCCATTTCTCTCTTTGTAGCTCACCTGGCTATTGACTTTCTAAGCTCTCTTTGCTCACCACCTCTTTGCACTAGAATGGCCTGCAGCAAGGACTCACTCCAGAAGACTTAATTTTGTTTTGTACTCATGACTTTTTTTGTGCTGCACGGCAAACTATAATCGTCTCGAGCTCACGCTGAAGCTTTCAAACAGCCGCCGTTCATCTTCCTGTTTACAGGGGAATGGTCTCGCGCCTTATCTTTAATCACTTTCTGGCTGAGGAGGGCAAGGTCGCATGGGACCTTATGACAAACTATCTCCCTGAGCAATCCTCTTTGTGTCCTCGCTAAAATTAGAAAGCAATACGCAGTTTGTTTCAATTATAGATTCAAATCTAAAGTGGCGTCTTTTATTATGCAGTGCCTGTTTAATTTGAAGAGGGGATGGAAATGGTCTTGGGAGATAGAGAGGTGTGTGTGGTAATGTCTGGATAATAGAGACAGAAGACAGAGCAATGGCACAGGAACACTGGGTTCAGATGGCATGTACAAGCCTGATTTCATTAAGCAGATACCTTGATATCAGAATATGAGGAATCTGTCCCCATGAGAAGACATTTTTTTTTAAAAATATATTACTTGTACAGCACCTTCCATGCATAAAATGTGTTTTAGAGAACAGAGGATAAAAAGAGAGAAAAAGAAAGAAAAAAAAAGAGAAGTATCAAATCTAAAGATAACAATTATTTTTTTTAAATATTTGAAAAATATGCAAAATATTTTCATATGTAATCAAAATAACAAAATATTTAAACCCTAATTTAAATGATCCATAATAAAAATAAAAATTATTATCATTTTTAATATTATATTTATTATATTTTTATTTATCAGGTGTAAGCAAAGTACATTTTCAAAATGAAAAAGGTGTTGGTATTTATCGGTTTCATTCATTTTATTAAAAAGATAAAAAATATTTATTTAAAAACTTAGTTTTGATCAAATAAATAAATAGATATGTAAACACTATTACTTCAAATCATGTATAAAAATAAATAATAATAATTATTTTAATTATTTAATAAGCAATTATTATTTTTTATAAATTTATCAGATGTAAAAAAGCAGATTTTCTAGGTATTTATCTGTTTCATCCATTTTTTTTTTAATATAAAAATGTTTTATAATATTAAATGTAATCATATTAATAACTAAATATTAAATGCTATTACTTGAAATTATGTATAATAATAATTATTATTATCATTATTATTTTCAAAAGTATTATTTATTAGAAATTATTTGCAATACAATGTAGGGTATTGATCAGTTTCATTCATTTTATTATTTCTCTTAAAATGTTATTTTTTTCCAATTAAAACGTCATTGTATGAAAGTACTGCACTGATTTTGTACATTTACGAAAAGTGCTTCAAAACATTGCTGACCAAATCACTTCTGTGATTGGTGCAATAAAGAGGAGAATTTTTGTTGAGATGCAGCCTAAATGCTACTGCTATTGATATGCAAACTTGTCCATTCTCCTTGTTTGTTACTTTTATTTATCACGCCTCAAGAGGAAATGAATTGGAGTAAAGTGAAACTCGATTCACGTTTCAATACACTACCGTGGCCAGGAGATTGGACTCGCATCATCTACCCAAGGAGCGCTTTAATACGGCTCCCATAGCTTTGGCCCTTTTAACTACGGCTGCCGCGCATTTCAATAAATCAAGGCCGCCGTCTCTTAGGGATAGCGGCGTCTGCCCACGCGTAATATCCTGGTCCCACGTGGCTCGTCAGCACCTTCTGAAACATATCAGTCCTCTGCACCACAGCCGTCTGTCGGCCGCCTCCAACCTCCATATAATTGGATTCTAAACACAACTCTGGAGAAATATTAGTCTTTATTGTGGTAGTGCAGCAACTCCCGTTGCTGACAGTATTTTTTCTGTCTCAGTGGATCGTGCGGTTAGCCCCTGAACTATCTGCCAGCTCTCATGTAGAAGAAAATGTACAGCGTTTAGTTTATGCTGGGCGTACTTTAGCACTTAATTTTTGTGTTTTCTAAATGCTGATTGTTGTGCATACACAGTGAAAGTCAGCAAATGTGTTTTTGTTTAAACCTGTTCCTTTTAGATTGAAGCTAAAATCTGGTTACGTGGTAATTAGATGCTCCAGTCCAAAACTGCTAAGCCTCTGTTAACTCTACACTTCATTCATGAGGAAGCAATTAATATGCAAAAATATCCATTAGTTGTTCCCATTGTGGACAATTACGAGGGTTCCAGTGCGGCGGCTTAATTAAATCCACAAAAAATCATGTTGTTTCCGTGAGGTACATCACAACGTTGCAGTAATTTGTTTGTTTCTCGACATGTCCTCCCAGCAACAACACAGCAAGAGATGCTAGCTGCTGTGCACAGCAGATGCATGGTGACAGATAACAATCCCCGGAATTGGCCACATACGTGTCTTAGATTCAGTGTTTTACAACTTAAAAACAGGAGCATCAATACTTATCAAGACCAGCCATCTGCATCCACTGGACTAAATAAGAATTTGTGCATTCAGTAGTGATTAATCTCGAAATCACATTAAGCAGTTCTTTTAAATTGCATTATATGGATAGTTTACATAAGAAAAAAAAATAAAAGCACCATAAAATATCATACAAATATCATAAAAGTAGTCTGTATTAGACCAAGACCTCTGAAGCCATAAAAGGGTTTGTCTGACAAACAAACTGATATTTAAGCCATATTTCACTGATAATTTTCACCTCCAGTGGGCTGTTAACTCCTGCAACCGTATCACTGAGCCAGTGAGTTGAACTTAATAATAAACGATAATAAATGATTCACACTGGTTTTGTTAACTGGACAAAGCGATCCATTGAAAAGAACTGAATCAAAACAATGATTTTTTTTTTTTTTCATGAATCAGCAATCACCAATGTTCTTTTTGTAATTTTATTTGAGTGAAAAATGACTCAATTTTTAGCCTTTTCTTCACAGAAAGCATTCATATGGCTTGTAAGACTTAGAATATAAGTACATAGCACCATAAAAGTAGCAATTATGATACTTTTATGGAGCTTTTTTTTGTCATTTGTGATCTTAACAGCCCCAGTCCTAATTCATTTTCATGATATTGAAAAGAGTATTCAGGATATTTGTCAAAGAAATTATTCTTCTGTGTTTCACACAGGAATTAAAAAAGTGTGGAACAATTTTCATATTTGAGAGAACTACTTCTTTAAAATATTAAAATACACAGTCAATTTTAAAAATTGCTTCAAATGCACCTGATGTGTCCAATTCAGTTGCTCTTAGTTCTTATAGTTTTAAACACTTTTATCGTTAACCTTTACAACATCTTTAAAACAGGTACATCATCAAGTCCCGTCTTACTCCATTATGATCTTATACACAGTATCAGCTGAAACATTAATAAAATCAACACTACCGTAATATGCATTATCCATCCTAATGCCCAGCACATTAAATCATTCTGTCAGGGATCCTGTTTAAAGCAAATAGATCACTTATGACAACATGGCTGAAAGTGGGCTAATTCGAAGAGAAAATCCTTTGCTGTGTCTCACTAAGGGTTTGATCCCCTCTGGCACACAGTTCTTTAATGTACTACATTTCAGCAGTACAGCAAAGGAAAAGGATTTGATGATTTTGGGATGGAACGACCATAAATGCCCAAAATCCCTCCTATTAGAGGCCAAAGGATGTATGAGACCAAATGTAGTCCCTCAGCTTTCTGCAGACATGAAATGAAATTGCTGCCCTGAAATACATATCATCATCCCACCCCTCTGATATGAAAATATGTGCAGCTCAATTAACCTACCTTACATGAATGATTCAGACGCCCAGAGGAAAACACACCCCTCATGTGTGAGGTTTATCACCAATCCAGCCTGGCGAATAATCTCGGATACATTAATGAAATAAAGATAGACCTCGAAGTAAAGAAAAAGTAAATTTTACAAATGTCTTCCGCATTAAACCTGACTACATCCTAGCTGGGGATTCTTTTGAACATGATCAGATATTAAACTCCTTAATTTTCTTTAATTTTTATTAAAAAAACAACATGTTTTGTGCTTCTAATCTTCTAAAGCTAACTGTCTTAACATGCTGAGTAGTTTGTCTGTCAGCATAAGCCAAGAAATCACGCTTAGCTATATCTTTTCGGTTTCTGCACCTTTCCTAAACATGATTAAAACAAGAAAAACCCTTCCTTGTGATCTGTCTCTCAAGACTTCTCTTCCAGACGGATTTCTTTGAAGAACAGCAGAGCGTACTTAAGCAAACCTCGAAAGAGTTCAACGCTGAGATCCGCACAAGCCTGGCTTCTCTACGTCTCTACAGCCCTGGTCTTAATTAAGCCGAATAAAATGCATAGACCTTGTTCCAGTTCGATGCAAATACAAATGGCTTAAAAATAGATCTCGTGTCCCAACACATGTAGGGGATTGCAGTTTACAATTATATTCCTTCCCCAACTGTAACAGACCACTTGTTTACCAATCCTGTTTGCACAAATGAAGATGAGAAAGCAAACATGACCAGCAGCCTGTTGACCTACTAGACTGATCGGAATTAAAGAGAGTCCTCCTGCTAATTTCACTCAAGTACCTACAATCCTCCATTCATCCTCAAGGTTGTGAGCGAGGGCTGTATTTGCTCTTAATTCTCATTTCAAACTCATCACTTGACATCTTACCACCAATTTTCGGTTAATATACAAACCATTTCAATAATGCTTTTACCTATTTTGTTATCGACGTGACAAAGAAAAATTAAAATGTAAAAAAATTCTAACGCAAAAAGCGTCAGTCTTAACAGCGGAATAGTGACTAAAATGAAAGCCTGAATCTAAAGATGGGCCAATGAGCGTGGGACGAGGATTTAAAAAAATGAATACATAAATAAACACGTTAGAAACAACAGTGGGTGTATCATTATCTATTTCCAAAAGCTTCATTCCAGTCATGTTAAGTGAGGCCAACAAAATGACTCACTCTAATACCATCACACGTCTTTCACCCTTTCGTACACAATATGTGACTGTGACTGGTTCATTAGATCAGATAACAATCTATGGTTGTGTTTTCTCGAACATCTATTAGCCTCATAAGCCAAACAAGACCCACAGCAGTGCTGTTTTCCAGAGTGCGTCACAGAGAATAGTTTTATTCTCAAGCGTGGCTCCGCTCCAGGCAGATGCATGCTCTCTTGTTACTGCAGCGTTTGCATGTGTTTTGCCTGTTTGTGCTCAGATTGTAATGCGGTCTGATGCTTCACTGAGCATCTACGGTTTCCAGCTAAAGTCAGACATGGTCAACTAAATGGAAATTTCCATCTCCATGGTTCGCTGTGGACTGGGACACCACTTTTAGCACTGTTAGATATGCCGACATCCTGCCAACAATGCCAAAAATGCTAGATCGAGTCTGGAATATCAGATCCAACCCCGGATAGCAGATCCTGTCAGAAAATATCCGCTTTGTTTTTTTTGAGTTTGAGTTTTGTCTGGTACCCAATATCAGAGTTTAATGCATTTTGTGTAGTACCCAAAACTGTATTAACAGTCTTCTATCAGCCCAAGATGCAGACAGAGGATGCCAGGGAAGAGCAGAGGTTTATTCTAGAGTTTATAATCTTAGTTGTGTCTGTTTTACTGCTCAGTCAAGCTTTGTCTGACCGGCACAAATCCAGCAAGTGTTATTACACCAAAGCAAAAGCAATGAAAATGTAGTGCTTCACATCATTGTCCAATGATGTAAAAAAAAGGCTTACTCATGAAGACGGATATCCCTTGAAACCACACAATAAGATTGAAAAACAATGAAAAAATATATTAAATGACGGATCAATGAATGAATCAATGAAACGATTATATAAATGCAAAATGCTTTTTTGATGCTGTTTGCTTTCAAACAACATGTGGAACCACTGTCTGATTGAATCAAGGTCAGCCAAAGAGTTTTTCTTTTCTTTTCTTTTCTTTATTATAAATTATTGTATGATTAAATTGAATAATTAAATGATTAAATGCTAAAATATTATGAATGAATGAATGAATATAAAAGAAAAAACAATAAAGCACAACACAAATGGTTGGTTGCTCTCTTGCAGCAACACACAAGTTGCTACAAAGAATGCTTAGATCCTTCAGCAGCCTCAGGCATCTGTGGGAGATTCTTGAAGACCACAGGTCTGATTTTGGGGTGGAAGAAGCTTGTGTTTTGGGTGTATGCTTTTTCCATACAGAGAAACAAGTACAGAGATCCTTGATTCTTGTTACCTGAAGGTAGAAAAGAGCTGTTATCTGACATCTTTCACTGATCTGCTGACAGTAAAAGCACAATGCGCATGACAAATAACGCTGACAGCAATGATAATACATATCATTCACATTTTCTTTCAATTACGAAGCAATTAACAACTGATTTTCCACAAATGTAATTACTTAATTAAAATGATGCATTTCAATTCAACAAATGTGCCGACTAGGAAGAGGAACTGACAGTTTCTTTATGCGGTCAACTGTGGGGGCTTTACGATTACAAATGTCTCTTGCCAAAATGTGTCTCAGACACAGAGGAGACTGATGCCTTTAATATCACTTCCACCAGCTCAATTTGTACCAGGATGCCTATGAAATGGCCAGTCTAATCACATTTCGCCAAACCACAGTGTTTTATTGGCTCCCGGTCAAACTTTATGTGGGCGGCACTCTGTTTGGTTGTCAAGAGTGTGCGAATGTGGCTTTGTTCGCCCGCTCTCATGTCTTTATCTAAAGGACGTGGAGAGTTATAAACAATTCTCTTTGGTTATGAAAAACATAAAAACAAAAACGTGTCAGAGAGGCTCTCAACCTTAATAAAATTAAGTCGTGGACACCGCTTGTGCTCGCGTCAACTGGAACAAGTTGTTTGCATACTGTTGGAAAATCATTCAGACGCACCTGGTTGAGTGACTTCTCCTAAATGAAACAAAAGCCTCTGTTTTGCATATTTATAGTTTGACATCCCACACATACACAATGTATTGTTGTTGCAATGTGTTTACCCTGTCCTCATATGTGACATATGTGACCTGGGCGCGGTCCAATCATTGTTTCTCATTTCAATCCCACAGTTAAATTTGCATCTGCAAACTCAAAGCTGAAGAAATAGGTCTAAGCTTGACAAATAAGCGCACTGGAAATCATTGGACCAAACTGAGAGCGTAATAAATTAAGGAGAACACTGTCAGCAGCACTGAGACGCTCTGCAGAATGGAAGGTGTAGCTGTGCAGAAAACCTCCCACAAATCCATTCCGGAGATTTATTTTCCATGTTGTGTTGCAACAAATTTGTGTCCTCATTTATTTGAATTGTAAATCTGGACCAGATGTTATTTGTGGTGTAGTTCCCAAATCAGAAATGATGAGGAGATGTAGGCAGACATGCGAAAGCACATGCCAGTCGCATAAACACAGCATATGTTAAAATAGCAGGGAAAAATCGGTCTTAGACCAATTTAACTTTGAACTTAATGACTTAAGCTATAATCATCATAAGGCCCATTCACTCCAAAGACGATAACAATAAAACAATAAAACTATAACAATAAAAATAAAGTTTTAAAAATAAAACAAAGTCTGAGAATAGAAGTATAAAAATATAGCTATGCAGCAATTAACAATTGATTTTCTATCCTCCTTTCACACAAAGGAAGATAACCATAACGATTATAATAAAGATAGTTTTAAAAGTCGTTCTAATTGTATGAGATTAGGGACATTCACACCACAACTATAAATCAATATATAACAATAAGATAACAGAGGAACACTATTGTTGGAATCACTTCCAGAACGATTTTTTCCAACTGATAAAAACTTTGACAGCCAATCAGAATCCACTCAACTTTAAAGAGCTCGAGTATTTAAAGCAGTAGGTGACATAACTGTTTGCGTTTATAATAAACAGACTGTCATTATCCGTTGTGTAACAGAATATTTTATAAGACAACGACTTTATTGACCATGAAGCTTGTGAAAGACTGTGCCACAGAAAAAGAAGATTTACATCCATTTATATTATGTTAGAAATGCTGGACACTAATATCTTTATTTTTATATTTATCATTCTTATTGTGAACGGGCCTTCAAACAAAACAAATGAGATGACTAACTTATAATACTAGTCTCAGCAGTTTATATAACAGGTCCCCATGAAGTCTTCATTTGATTTTGTGTTTGTATGTCTGGGGTCGTACCTGTATTGTGGGTGGAGTGCGGTGTTTTCTCGTGGTGGTGGTGGACATGGTGGTGGTGGTCTCGATAAAGGTGGTGGACATCTCTGGAGGGAGGGCCGTGGTTCTGGCTGAACCTGCGGAGGGAACCTCCCCCACCAGGCGGACGCTGCCGTTGATTTTGATGTTAGGGTTGCCCTGAGCAGCCATGTTGAGCACTTTGAGGCCGTTGTAGTAGAGACCGGATAGTTGGCCCTGAAATGGCCTCTTGCGGTCTGAACCACCAATTGTTATAGTGGCCTGGGTGTTGAATATCGTTAACCGCCGCCCTGAGGATGCAAGAAAGATCCAGAACATTTCTTGGTTATGGGTCGGTAAGAGCACAAAATATCTCGTTCAGCAACAAGATTCATGGCTCTTTTAGGCATTTAACCTACCCAACCAAAGTACAACGATTTAGATGGCTGTGCTGGATTACTATGGCTTAATTTTCTTCCGAAATGCTCAGGGTTATACTACCATGAGACACGTCGTAAACATTTGGAGGGCCAGACTATAAACCTGACCCATTATGTGTCCCTGAATGAGTCTAGCTACAAGCTCAGTACGTTTTACTATAATTGTCTCTATGAGGAGAGATCACCCATTCTATTAAAAAACAAAATGACTGGCATATGAATGCATTCTGAAATAATAGAAAGATTAACATGATAGAGCCATTCTTACCGTAAAAATGCTGAAAAATGTGTCTTGGTTATAATCACATGGTATAATGTACAAATCACTGATTCGTGGGACATAATTAAATGAATAAATAATGTACCAAATAATCATGTTGGACACATTTTGATATAGTAAAACGTATTTCACATTGTATTTAAGACAATTTTGATAAAATAAAGAAAAAATAGAAGGATTAATTTGTGCTGAGAACATTGTAGCAATCATCTCTGATTAATATTAATGCAGAAAACTAACTATTTTCAAAACTAACGACAGGTGAAACATGTTTTGTCATATGTCTCAAGAATCAGTGAAAATAATAGACAGAATATCCTGCGGTTATGAATAAAAGCTCTCCAGCATGACACAGATCATAACAATTCAGAAAAAAACGAAGTTTAAATGAGTCCAGAATTCATCACTTCATGATTATAATAAAAAAGTCTTAATTTCTTGAGTAATTCCAGTGATTATAATGAGGAGGGCTCCTGATGATATGCAATTAATGTCTGAAACAATAATCATGCTGTCGTTTTCTTCTTGGATGATACTTCCTGTGCAGCCACAAGCTGCTCTTGTGTTTCACTAAACCTTGTCTGTCCACGTTCCTTTATATCAGCCAGAAAGTCAAGAGAAATTTATGTTTGAATTAATTCGTTTTAATGTTTACATTTAAAACATTCATAAAAGGTTTACTAGGCCAATACTGAATCATTAAACAATCTATCTATTATTTAGTCTGACTTTAAGATCAACACAAAGATCAATGAGCATTGAAAAGGCAAAAGAAAAACAAATGTGATGAGTGCAACACAATATACAATATAGTTATTTATCTTATTATAAATAAATATATTTAGCTAAAGGAAAATTGTAAAGTCTATAAATATATATATAAATCAATAATAAGAATCAATGATCACTGTTAAAAATACTCCCAATTACAATTTCTGTCAATATTTTATATTTTAAGTTATTTAAACACTTTTAGAAGAGTTTAGTCATGTAAATTTATGTTTTGTTTTTTTTGAAAGCTGTTTGTGTTCATAGTCACATAGCAGTTAATTTTCTCTTTTTTTCTCCAGTAATGAAACACTATTTAAACTGCACGTCTACTCCATCTTCTCTCGTAATGAAATCAATCATCACCAGAGTTGATAAAAACATATTTAGAATAAATTTGGTTCATCTGTAAGAGATGCGTAATGAATGCCAGCAGATTAGTTGCCTGCGGTCAATCCATCAAAAGATGATAGCATACACTCTTTCATGCTTCACATTCTTATAATTATATACACATTTATCTGCTCATTGCTAATGATGCCGGTCAATATTAAAAAATTTTCACACAGAAAACCACATCAATAGTCATAATCATTCAGCACCATTGACAAACAAGAACTAGACAGCAGCTGCTTGTTTTCCAAAGCCTTCTGTTTTCCAGAAATTATATAATTGTGAAATCATGTTTGATAAATGAACTGGTACCAATGGGACGCAAAAGCGAGTCGTGGGCCTCCAATCATGAGATGTGTCTGGGGATGTTTGTTTTAATGGCAAGCCCAAAGAGCTGTGCTGATATTCTATGTGACTGTGGGCTCATGGAGACGCAGCAGGAAGCTGATCAGAGGGGGTTCTGAATGTCATTTGAGGACAGGGGGCCACAGCGACGTGCTGTTTCAACAATGACTTCGAGTGTTAAGGGGGGCACGACACTGCAGGATGTTATGTGAGCCAAATTTCAGGACTCCAAGGAGTGGTGTACCAGGGGGCCAGCCTAAAGGGAGACTGCATCATTGGCAGAGCTGTCTTCAGACAGCAGGAAGTGCAACCAATACCCTCAAAACCCGGGAATTCGAGTCACACACGTCTGAGGCCCAACCGCTCGGAGGTAGCCTCTGAGAAGAACGCTAACTAACAAAACAAAACAAAAGTTTTAGATTTGTTTCACAAAAGGGAAGGATGAGTTCTGAGACAACTCTTCTAACAACTGTATCTTCTTTTGTGTTACGCAGAAAGTCACACAGGGTTGGAACAACGAGTAAATTATTGCTGCATGATATGTCGGAATAAAATATATTATGATATGACTTATTGCGATAGTCACCGTAAAGGCTGTGATTCAGTTGAATAAATATATAACTACCCTTTCAGAGTGAAGACAAATATATGTCATGCATTTGCTGGCAATCCATCCCCCCCCCCAAAAAAAGCCTGACGTTTTAATGTTTATAGAAAAAAGAAAGAAATTAATACATAAATACCAGTACTGTAATAGTACAGTGTACTATACAGAGTTACTATAGTTAACTAAAATGTCAAATGAAATGAAAACTAAAACCATAAAAAAATAAAATAAAATAAAAATGAAAATAAAAGTTGAATGAAAATCAAAAATGGAAAAAAAAATCACTTGATGTACTAAAATAAAAATAAAAAAATACTTAAAATGAAAAATAAAGCAACAAAATTAATAAAACCCAACAGTTAAAAAGAAAACAGAAAATATAAAAAATAAAACGTTTTTTTTTTTTCTTTAAACTAACTGATATTTTTAACTTTATGGTTCACTTTATGGTTACTGAAAAATGTTGCGTAAAGTGTGTACCCAAGTGTGAACCCAAGTTTTTCTTATCATTTAGTGCTACAAAGATGGTTCACATGGAAAGAAGTCATCAAAATAAAAATTAATTTTTATTTTTTTTATTATTATTTTTATTTTCTCTGCAGATGCACTCCCCAACAAAATCACCCAATCATTCTAGAATGATTTATTCTTTCCATATAGCTATTCAAGTCATCTGGTGGAAATTTCTGTATTTTTTATACTGCAATATATATTGCAGAATAAAAATGATTGAAATGTCAGTTTTTTCCAGTACTGTGCAGCCCTAGAATAAATGACAGAATTTGCATTTTTAGCTGAACTATCCCTTTAACGGGGCACTAGCGGAGTAACCCTAGGTAAAACCACCCATGTGATCTAACCTGCAATCCTTGTGTTACAAGTACAGACACTTAACCATGTGGCAGCACTGCAGACAGATGTTGCAGGTGGCTAGCAAGGGACCCTAGTACTGGACGTGTGGGAGGACAGTAGGACAAGAAGAGAGCAGATGGAGAGAACGAATGGGATGCTTATTATCAGCGGAAAGAGGGAGTAGAGCCAGCTGAGGCCATGACCTCTCTCAAATTCACAAGTACCACACACATAGTTTTATGCCCCATTCCCTCCTATTATATTCCCAAGTCCCAAATTCAGTTTTACCCTGGTAAAGAATGTGTTGTGGTTTAAATAGATCCTCAAGAGAGGCAATGTCAACTGCTATCATTCTAAGCTCTGCTAAGGTGTTAGTGGTGGCACTACAGGGTAGTCTGATGGTGGAAACTCATTACAGCTGGGCTCATACAGGGCTCTGGCTGTTTTATAGACATCACAACACAGAATCATACAAATAAACATCATATACAGACAATTTAAAGGAATATTTCATCCAAAAATTACAATTCTGTCATTGTGTACTCACCTGCATGTTGTCACCTGCAAATGTAAACAAAAAATGAAATGAAAACCAAAAATATGACCATTTCAAATCAGCTTTTATTTTATAAGTACTATAATAGTATGTAAAATAATAGTAAAATAAAACTGCAATATTGTAATTACCATGATTACGATATTCCAACTTGTAAAAAGCGTTCACGTACTCGTAGAACTTGTAATTACAACTTACAAGTGACAACTTACACTGAGCGCTACAACTTTTACCACTACCACCTGACCACCTCAGATTTATTAGGCACTATGTTTAGGCATTGATAGTGCAATAGTTCTGAGTCCAAGGGTGTGAACAGCTCCAAGTAGAACGTCACGTGTTTCGAAATCCAAAAAAAACAACAACAAAAAAACACAATATATTTTAAAATCTCTTCTGTGGAGCGCAGAAGAAATAAACAGAAGAGTTGAGCTATGGCATATGAGGTTCAAGCTCAGCCTGAAATGTGCCCCAATTCTGTTTTCTTCTCTTCTTTACATGCCTATCTGAGAATTACATAACCCAAATGATTTTATATTGAAAACCAAAAATGTAAAATATTTTGGGGAGCTTTGTTGTAGTTTTTTTCGGGACAATGGGGTTAGGGATGGAAGACTGGCTGGTTCACAGACATTTGTGGATTTGTGCTGCTTTGATCCAGCAGTACAGAGGGTATGACACCTTTTCTCACTCCTGAGAACATGAAAGGCTCTTTGAAAATGAAACAGCACTAGGAGGTGTTAACATTGCACAGGATCACACACTGCGGGGGAGTTTTCCTCCTACTGTGATTAAGTTTCACAAACACATACAAGAATGTGAGATATCTGTGCATTTTAATTCCCTTTAATTCTAAATTAGAGGAACCCTTAATGGCTCTGCGGTAACATGAGTGCATGCCAACGAAACCCTAGACTGCTGCCACATTTAAAATGCATGAGATATTTCATAGAAATTGTTATATTTTTGTATAATTAGACTTGATAAGTGCGGCTTTCTCTCTCTGAGGAAAAGGCTGCTAATAACAACAACTCAAAATAATTAATGAGAACAACCGTGTGACTGTGAACATTCTCCCTTTGTAACCCAGCCGTGTTGTGTGCAGTTGTTCTCGCCACCGAGTGATAAATTGCTACGGGACGCCATTGCCGTCTCGCTGAAAACAAATATAGCTTATTGCGTGAAACTGTCGGCCTTGCCAAGTACTGTTTGAGCCACCAAAAAAATCTCCTCATAAACACTATTGTGTTGTGTTTCACAATGACAAATTATTGCTATTTTGTCTTTTTTTT
>NW_015558630.1:860415-900298 GCF_001515605.1 Sinocyclocheilus anshuiensis
TTAAGACTAGTTTTCTGGACCTGATCCACTTACAGAAAAGCACCATGATACATTTTTTTGAATGTGGTATCTTGGAAAGAAAATGTTTTTATTTAGATAGATAGATAGATAGATAGATAGTATTCTTTTAAGTACCACAGGATGCCACTGAAATAAATAAATAGTTAAATAGTTATCCAGTGTTGTTATTGTTAACTGAAACTATATTTATGTAAAATAATTTTTGTTAATTGAAATAAAGCTGAAATTAAATAAAATCTAAATTTTAGATTAAAAACTTAAATGAAAATTGGAAAGTTTGCCTTGGCAACTAACTTGAAATAAAATAAGGTTAAGTACTAAAATTACTAAAACTAAAACTGAAATAAAAATACAAATCCAAAAATTAATAATAATGACAAAAGCACATAATATAACAATTACTAAAACTAAACTTGAATTAAAATTACATTGAAATCTGAAAATATAAAAATAAAAGCTAATTCTAAATATTAATAAATATTATAAGAGTAGGCTACATAAATAACATTGAAATAAAACTTTTATTATCAAATAATACCATCAATTTTGACACCATAATATTTTTTGGTCACACAGTAGTATGTACAATACATTTGGAAATGTGAATTAAATTAAAATCAATATGATTGAGGCATCATTTCATCATTTCAAAGCCAAAGCAAAATAAGTACTGAAAAATGAAGTCTGCGGTCTCCTGCATGAAAACTCAAGTTACCTTGAGCGAAGAACTAAATATGTCACTCCGTCAACACACACTTAATGCACCTATAACTTTGACAAGGAGAAATTTTGAAATTTAAAACACTCGACTCGTTGCCCCAGCCCTCTCCAGCTCTTTCTATACTCTCCCTGAGCACTCTTCTTACACTTGGCTTGTATCTCAATCGAAAGAGTCTTTCTGCACATTATCTCTCTCCAAACGCATCCCCAAATAAGAAATGTGACTCCAGAGGATCGTCCCTCAGTATCTGAGGAGACAACGAGAGTGGGAACATTTATCCGACCATCCTTGGTGGTTTCATTTAATCGTGGGATTAGAAAGACAGCTCATATTGAAAGCTTATCTCTTTCCCCCTCTGGAGAGATTTATAAGGGCAACAGATTTTGTTTTTGATATGAGTAATTGTATTTTGCTCATAGGATACACAGGTATCTATTTCGCACCCTGTCTTGAATCTTTTTTTTTTTTTTGGGTGATAAAAGGTTCCTTCTTTGTCAAAAATGCAATCTTGTCTTTTTGTTTTGAGAGGTAATTGTCTTCTTACATTGCAGTCAAGCCGCCCGGCTCCATCCACACTCAAAAAGACGAAGGATTGCTTATCATGAAATGTGCGCTGCTTGCTGCTATGGGACTCTATCAGATTACAGGAGATGGTCAGGTCTTTGTAGATGTTATTTTGCTTCTGAGATGCTCGATAGCATTTTTTTCCCCCTATTTTAACAGGAGGTTTCTGAGGACTTCCGAACTGCCTTCTGGTAAGACATGCTCAAGGAAGAAAGAAAAACATTTCTGGTCATCTTATGCGAGTCATACGAAATAAAAAGAGAGAGAGAGAGAGAAAAAAAAACATTCATATTAAACAGGGTTGCACAAATAAACAGAGGATAATGGAGACAACCAAAAGCAGACAGAGCAGGTGTGGCTCTTTTATTGCAATTTACTGCAGCAGGAATAAGCCTGACTTCAGTCTCGAGAGGGGAAAAAAAGCCCCATAATGCTTTAACAAAAGAAAGGATATGCAACCTTATAGAGTGGTTACAAAAACAACAAGGATTTTTGTTCAAAAACATCATGCACGACATCCAGACATTAGCATCAAGGTGGCACGACATGTTATGCGTGCTTGTGGAACATGCTGATTTAGAAGTCATTGAACTGAAATAGTGTTCCTGAAGCGGGGCACCATGGGACCCTAAAGCATAATTTCTGAGCTCTCTTCAGCAGCTACAGGGATGACACAGCATGGGGTAACCACATATGATTACACCTGTGAGCTCAATCTCTGCACAATCACACATAATAGGGTGCTGTAACTGCCATTTATGAAAAAAAATAAATAAATACATCTAATGGCTTCACACTTAACATATCAAAAACTTTTCAAAAGTAGAATTAAAATAGACAAATACAATTTTCATTTGAATTGTTATTATCATCATGATGATTATTATTAAATTTGTATTATATAATTTTACATACTGTATATAGACAGAGATCTTAATTATTATTATTATTCATCTGTTTAACCCAGTTTTAATTTTCACTGTTAAAAAATGTTTTTTTTTTTTTAAGTTTGTAAATAAAACAAAAATTATTGGAATATGTTTTACAAGAAAATACTATTTTAGGTTTTCTACTTCAAAGTTTTACGTTTAATTCGATGTGTTACTTTGCAGTTTCTTTGTAATTTACTGGCAATATCTGTGTGAAAATTATTTCAAAGTAATTCCTACACCATATAACAGTGTGGAATAACAGTAAATGCAGCTGTACAGAATTAACTTATCCTACTGCAAAAATATATGAATAACTGAATGCACTGAACCGTTACACCACTTCTGCATGCAGTATTACAGCAGAAAAACTATATATTTTACTAAAACTTTTATAATCCAGCCTAACCAGCAAGCTACACCAATACAAGGTTGCGCTTTTCACATACGCCATTATCATTTATTAAAGTATTTAAGTTAATTAAATTAAGTCATTATCATTCAAACAGACCTTTCAAAGCAAATTAAGTTTCTTTAGATTCTGCTTTATTACATATAACATATAGATTGCACTTTAAAAAAATACTAAAGCAGATAAAGCAATATTGTATCTAACCAATAAAACAAAAACAAATGCCAGTGTCAAAATAGTACTTTTTAGTAGTGTAAATCAAGAGCATCCTGGTGAATGAAGTGAACCAGGACTAACAGTTTTCAGCAGAGTGTGCAACAAAAGATGGGAAATGAGAGAACAGAATATCTCTACCAACCTCGCTGATGGCACAAAAATTATACGGTGATTTGACTGAAGTATAGCAGTCTGAACCACTGTCAGTGCTATAGCAGAATAGCAGCGCCCATCGCATATAATCGTCTACCATTTTCCCTGCTGTCATTCGCTATTACCCAGCCTGGGTCCTGGAACTGCCAAAGCAGCCACAGGGACATCAAAAAGCCTCTGCACCGCCATAAAGAAAGAAGTCATCTTCTTCTCAACACACACACACACACAACGATGTGGACACGGACACACACCGTCGAGCCATCATATTGCGCACACGTGTGTCAAAAATGATATAACATCCCCTCCTTGTTCCTTGTCGTAACCCCGTCCCACAAATACGCTTGTCTCTTGAACATAGCATCAAGCTGCTGTCTGATTGACACACTCTGACATTTCCTGCCAAACTGCAGGGGTTTGTGGGACAGTTTAGGGCTGCAGCCAGAGTGATAAAGATTTAGACTGATTCCATTTGCTTTTGCTCTATTTTGGTAAGGAAAAGGTGATTTTTCAGTTTCCCTCGTCTCTATCATGCAGGTTATTTTCTTTTCTATTTGGTTTAACCAAAAAAAAGTGGTGACAATATTAAAATTGTATACTTTTATAACTAAATAAATGAAGAAATAACATAAAAAAAAAAATAAAAAAAATAATTGTAGATGCTAAAAAATAGGCATATCAACACTATAATTGTCACGATTCGCTGCTGGAAGGAACGATGGAGACGTGGATAACATAAACGGTATTTAATGAAAGAATCACAGGGGTAAATCCACAACAGGAACAGGGGTAAACACACATAATCCAACAAGTAGACCCGACCAAAGACACAACACAAAGGCTGGGACTTAAATACATGGGGTAATTAGAACTAAACAAGACACACCTGAAATACATGAACAATCAACACGAGGGAGAAACTGGGCCACGGAGCACATGGGGAGGGAAAACACAACAAAGACAGTCCAGGGGCATGACAATAATGTATTAAATATAATCTATTTTTTTAAATGTATTACTTATTTTAGTTTTTTTTTAAGATTATTAAATTCTTCATGTTTTTAAAGATTTAGTGAGTGTCAGATGATAGCACAGGTAATATAGTAAAACAAAACAATACAATATGCAAAATATTCACAAATGTGTAAAATTATTACAATTAATAAAATAAACAGTTGTTCATATAAGCATATAAGCAAATTATGTTATAATAAAAATATTTTTATTTTATTACAGATTATTAAATTAAAAGTATGAGTGAGTGCCAGATGATAGCAAAGGAAATGTAGATCTAAAAAACAGAAATGGGCATGAAAATGTAAATATCCAAATATCCGAATGATATTGTTAAATTTAAACATCCCTAATATCAGATATCAGAATATCTAATATATAACATAAAAATTTGAAAGAATGACAGTAGTACAGTCAGGCTTAAGACCTTAACTTACTTGAGACTGACTAGCAGAGTTGGACTCAAAGGACTAAACTAGACATCTCTTTGGAAATCACCCGAGCTACTGGAGAAGTTCACTGTGTGAAGTATGAAATCCGGCAGAGGAATTAATCCCTTTACCCTATTACCCTTTAAAATACCCTCTAAATGCAAAAACTCATTAAATCTATTATATTGCACAAGTAAGCGAGATACCAGCAACCTGGTGGAAGTTGTTTAAAACCATTATCTTCAACTTTCTTTATTCTGTATTTTAATTCATTCCTGTTGTAAAGGGTTAAAACAGATCTCAAGCAATACTATTCGATACTCTTTGTGTTTGAATGCGGTTAGCATATCAGTGACAATGTGAGATAATTCTTCACAAGACTTAGCATCTGTGGTTTTCTAAATATAACATCTTATGACTTGAGGTTGTTAGTCCAAGGTATAATTCCTTGAAAAGAAGTTGCTTATCTGGCCCTTGCAGTAAGTTAGAAAACTACATTTCCACTCCATAAGTCCATTATATGGTAAAGTGAAGGGAACGAGAGAAGATTGTGCTGATTTTCAAATCCAGATTGCCAGCTACAGCCTAAATAATAGACATTGTAGAATTTCCCTTCAGTATGTTCAGGAAAAATCCAGGCAAATACAGCCAAAAAAAGCACACATCCTTGCCTACAACCGACGAGTGATACTAGCAAAAGAAGTACGTCTTATACTTACTCATATTTGTTAGCCGTTACCGAAGGGTGTTGTATTAGGATATGTGGCTGCACTTGGCTCAGTATTTCTAGTAAAGTGAATGGACAAGCACAGCACAATTTATTCTCAAAGTGATGGTTGGTGTAAAGTTCTCTGAGTATTCTGCACATGGCCTCGGGTTACGTTGTAATGACAGTCATAAGCTTTAGGTGACTGCACTTGTGGCCCTGTAGACATCTCTGCTTGACCTCTTGGGACCCATGGGAGATAAACAGGCAGTGTGCTTGAAAGACGCAATGAGCTAACTTGCCCTTGCTATTTGTATGTGCTTAGCACAGCAAGGTAAGGTATAATAACTTTCCAAAAGCACAGCTCTGGAACCGATGTGGCGAAACTATTAGGCATTAGTTCTTTGACGCATTAAGAAAATAAAGCACAGATGTTGAGCACGGTTCAACGCTCTCCATGGGTCTTCAAGAACCTGCTTCATTTAGCCTGTAAATTAAATAAAGGATTGCATGGCAGCGCACTAAAAACTCACAATATCACTTGAGGACTGTAGCTTCGTCAAAGATGCCATGACGCGCAAATTCTCGGAATATATTTCTTCATCAACGCCTTGACAAGATCGAATTGAGAAATCAAACATTACAAAGAAATCAGTGCCAAAGCAAAGAGCAGCCTGCCATGAGGGGACATCTGTCTTCAAGCATAATCATATTCTATTCGCAGGTGGCCATCTGAATACATAAATATTTTATTATCATGTTGAAACTTTGGCAGAGAAAGTCAATTTTGCTGACATTTATATAGAAGTGTTATACCACCATGCCACCTATAAATCTCAGTGATATATTTCCCCAGCTCTTATGTGTGTCTGCTGCAAATGCCCATGTTGGCAAAAATGAAACTTCAGACCTAAAACAGGCAGGCACTGACTTCTGTATGATGCATCCATATGAACAGCACGGCAACACGCTGCTGCATATATTTGTCATGCCTAATATCATTCATATAAATGGCAGACTGATAAATGGGTGCATTAGTAGAGCTGGCCACATAAAATAGGTTTATTCAGTGCCTACAGGAACACAAACTGATGGCCTTAGATGCTCAAACAGGAAAAAATGGACATGCTGGTGTAATGAACAAGACAAATTACTCTACACTGGATTTGCATAGGCATGCTCCTTGAAATAATACAAAAGTTTGCATCGTTGAGAATTTCTCATAATCTCGATGAGAATGTTTGCACAATAATGATAATGCTCAACAAAGTGTGTGTCTTGTGTGTGACCCCGGAAGTAGACGAAGTTTGCATTGTCTAATCTCTCCTTAACACTCTCACAAAATGAAATTCATGACTAACTGTACTCCATGTACCTGCATTATAGACAAGATCCAACTGAGAGCGCATTACTCTAACGCTATCCAAATAATTAACTGTGACGGTTTCGCTTTCGATGATTTTGTACTAATCTTGATTTTTATATATAAAGTCATGACAACCTTAGAGGTTTTAGACTTCTCGACCTTCCCCAATTTATCCAATCATGCTAAATGGAGTAAAATGCGAGCTTAAGGAACTGGCTTTGTCATGATTTTCCCCCTTTGCTCTTTTAACTGAGGAGAGATGTAATACTAGATATGGAAAGAAAATTAAAAATGGAAAGATGTCAATCCTTTTAGTTAAGAACACACCTGAGGGGAAGGAACCAGGTTGGGTGCCATTAAATTATGGCATCAAGCTTTTTTTCCACACTGAAACTGAAAATGCAGTGTGATGCGGCATAATCACAGCCATTAAGATGGTATTTAATATTTAATATAGATTTAAGTGTAGCAGAATTGTAGACCTATTCGTTTTTATAATGGACGGGGCTATAAAGTGTGATGCTGCAGGAATAAAAAAAAAAAAATCAGATTTATGCAACAGTTCAAAAGTTTGGGCTGCATTTAAATCTGTAATATTATGAAATTTAAAATAACTGTTTTCCATTTTAATAGATTTTAAAATGTAATTTTTTCCTGTGATGGTAAAGCTGGATTCTCAGCAGCCATTCCTCCAGTCTTCAGTTAAACATGATCCTTCAGAAATCATTCTAATATGCTGATTTGGTGCTCAAGAAACATGTCTTATTATTATCAATGTTCAGAATCAGAATCAGAATCAGAATTAGCTTTATTCGCCAGGTGTGCAAACACACGAGGAATTTGTTGTGGTACATACATGCATACATACATACATACATACATACACATCTGACATGAGAACAGAAAAAACAAAACAAAAAAACATTTAAATAGTAAAACTTAACAATAAATGTGTATGAATCCGGAACAGTAGATTTATGTACAGATTTGTGCATCATTTACTCTATATAGAACTGTATAAATAAAGAGATATGCATATGTATTTACATAATACTTGAGAAAGAGGCAATAATTAAGGATGTAGAATGAATTACGGAAATGAATTACAGAACGCAGGTAATGATTCATATGTTAGCGGTTTAAGCTGGAGATGGCATGGGGGAGATGTTGAAAACAGTTGTGCTGCTTAATATTTTCATGGAAACTGATATATTCTTTTCAGGATTCTTTGAAGAATAGAAAGTTCAAAAGAACAGCATTTATTTAAAACAGAACTCTTGTCACTTTTGGTAAATTTAATGCATCCTTGATGAATAAAAGTATTAAATGTAAAAAAAAAATAATAATCTTGCTGACCCCAAACTTTTGAACGTTAGTGTAGATTGAAGAGGTGTACACAGCTGATGTGACAAGCTGAAATACAATATTTGGAGATTGCAGTCTTTCCCTTTTGATTAGATAAGAGCTGTACTTGCATGCCTAGGAAATAGCTGCCTGAGGCGTTACTAAGAGGGAGAAGAGTGAACTAACTTGCCTTCAAGGGACGTTGGTAGTACATGCTTTTCCTTTTATACTTTAACTAATTTCTTTGAAGTAATAATAATAATAATAAATAACAGCAAAAAAATGAGAAGAGATATAATACTAGATTTGTGTGAAAGAAAATGTGCGATAGAAAAACCTAAACTACTGTTCAAAACGTTGGGGTCATTGCGAAGAAATTAATACTTTTATTCATCAGGGATGCATTAAAATGATCAAAAGTGACCTTAAAGACATTTATATTGTTACAAAAGATTTCCATTTCAAATACTTGCTGTTTTTTTTTTTACTTTCTACTCATCTAAAATCCTGAAGAAAAAAAAAATATATATATCATGGTTTCCACAAAATTAGAATTGTTTCTTGAGCATTAAATCAGCATATTAGAATGATTTCTGAAGGATCATGTGACACTGGAGACTTGAGTAAGGATGCTGAAAATTCAGCTTTGCAATTACAGGAATAAATTACAAATGAAAATATATTAAAAAAATAAACAAAAAAAAGAAAAGGAGAAATAAAATTAAAAAGTATACTTGTTATCTACTTCTACATCACGTCCAATGGTTTCCACAGAAACCCACACAGCAGTGCGGCAAAACAAAATGCCATTATTTTCCAGCCATAGAAGAACAAAAAACATCTAATTGACAATTAAATGCAATTTAGGAAAATAAGGGAGGCTACAAAATATACTGTTTGTTGGTATTGTTGTGACTGAGGCTCACAGGATGTTCCTAAATGAAAGTTAACTGCACAGTCACTGGGGAGACAAAGTGACTTTAGAAATAGCTTGAAAGCAGTTGCTGTCCAGTTCTGTGCATTGTCCATACATCTTCTTGATGTAATAAGCCAAAGGTTGAAGCGGTCGGTGAGAGGTCTTACCTGAGGGGAAGTGCTCATTGATGGCCCAGTTGTCCACCTGAAGTGTAGCATTGCCCCCATTTCGGGTGAAGCGAACTACATGGTACTTGCCGTCATTTACAGCGGTGCTGCTCTCCTGAACAGTGATGTCAGACGTTCCGATGTTGAACGTGACTCCAATTTTGCCTTGTTCCTGAAAAGGATGAGGAAAATTTCAGTTTTTTGTCCACATCTACGTGGGATGAATTCAGGTAAATCAAGCGACTTTTGCCATTGAGATTCACCTGATGTATTTTTCCTGTATTCGCCTAAATACTTACATAATGAAGAGATGCATCTTATTCTGTTTTGATTCATTTTTAATGACACAGTTGCCCTTGAAATCTGTCACCTCTTGCTTTGCTTTTGTTCTAGCAGGATCCTGAATAATCTATTAGCATTAGTGACCCCTGATAAATTTTTTTAGCATTAGTGACCCCTGATAAACTTGTCCGCTCGATGAAAAGTATTCATCAGCCATTAGCACCCCCCATCTTTGGAGGTGAAGAATCTGGCTCATTGATTTACATAATGCAGTGAAAGTGGACTAAATCAATAGCATTAGCTAAAACAGAAAAAGAGATAAGAATGATTAATGGGACAGGAAGGTGTGCAGTGTTTGCCCTCATGGATCCAAGAGGCTGTGTGCAAATGTAGCTGCAAAGATTCCCACTATAAATTAATTAGCACAGCCTCAATGAGCATCGGTGGAGAAGGAAACATTGAGGAAATGTTTCATCCATCGTCAATGTCATGAATAACCTAATACTGTTTTGAAAGTGTCTGCTGGAAACCAGACTAAGCTGGTTTGGTAGTTTTAAAGGGTTTCGGACCCTTGTCAGCTGCTCAGACCGGCTAAATCAGCATTTTTTTTTTGCTTTGCTTTCTCTGCAACCGTTTCATCCTCTCTAACACACTCTCTCCACCTCCCTCCTGAGCCCTCTGGGTTGCATGGATATATTTTATGGTTATGTTAAATCGAATCTGGTGTTGTTCTTATCTCTTGCAGCATGGAAAATGACGACAGATGATAAATTGTATCAAGGGAGATGTTTATCAGTGCAGAGTGCATTTATCACAGAAAGATCTCCCTGAGAGAAATCTGGGCCAGTCCTCTCAAGTTCATTTGGAAGACTTTCCCAAAGACCGGAATGCTGTGTGCATCCTTCTCTGTTTGTCTTTAATTAACCCTCATGTTTTATTGATATTGACTTTAATTATTTTATGTTTGGTGTCCCAGAGACCCCAATGATGTACACTGCACTATTTTTTAAAATAATTGATACTTTTATTCAGCAAGGATGCATTAATTGATCAAACATTAACAGTAAAGTCATTAAAATTATTACAAAAAATATATATATATATTTCAAATAAATGCTGTTCTTTTGATCTTTCCATTAATCAGAGAATCATTCAAATAAAAAGGTATCACCTTTCCACAAAAATATTTAGCTGCACAACCATTTTCAATATAATAAGAAGACATTTTCTAAATCAGCATATGAGAATGATTTCTGAAGGATCATGTGACAGTGAAGACTGGATTAGTGGCAAAAGGTTTGCCATCACAGGAATAAATTATTTTTTTTAAAACAAATCAAAATAGAGAAAAAGTTATTTTAAATTGTAATAATGTTTCATAATATTACTATTTACTGAATTTTTGTACAAATAAATGCTGCCTTAGTGATGGTAATATGTATAGTAAAAAGTTAATAGCATTTCAAAATTAACCTCAGATATTAAGAAAACATACAAGGTTAATTTCAAAATTGCAGGTAATATTGTAGTGTATATGTAAAAAATTAATCGAAATTAACCAAACATATAAAGAAAATATATACATTGTGTTCATATATATGTACTTCCTCAGAATTCAAAATCTTTGCAGACAGATAATACTGAAGCTTTAATCCACTTATTTAGTAGAAAAGTAGACACTTTTCAGTAAAGTGCCTGGTATCTTTTCTAGTAACTATGTTTATGTAGAAAAAAAATGTTTAAAATCAGATTTTTATAACATTAATATAAGTATCTATATATGACTAGTGCATGTCATGCAGATTCATTAACCACATCAATAACGAATAATTACATATAATAATACCGCATCTCACTGTTCAGCATCTTAATCCATGAGTGGCACATTTAAAAACACTGTTTTAAGTCAAACAGAATTTGAAAAATGCCTCTCAAGATCCCTTCTTTTTGCTGCTGTCTATCACACTCCATCTTGCTGTTTTTCATTATATCAAATTGACATGTTAAACTGACATCCATAATAATTACTATTACAAATAATTGTTTTCTTTGTGTTCCACTTCATGCCATGCCTCATTTAACCATAGCAAATTGCCTCTTGTAGCTTATGGCTATATTATATGTGTTTATTTATTTATGTATTTAATGGATAGATATTCATAACTTGTCAGTGTATGGTATGGTTTTAATGAATCAGAATCAGAATCAGAATCAGAATGAGCTTTATTGCCAGGTATGTTTACACATACGAGGAATTTGTTTTCATGACAGAAGCTTCCACAGTGTAACAGAATGACAGTGACAGAACAAAAAACACAGATAATAAAAAATAGAACAAGTAAATAAGGAATAAAAATATATAAATTGACAGTTGTATGTGCAGGTATATTACAATAGACAGTTTTTGTATGTACAGGTACTGTATATTATGTGCAAATTTGAGGTGTAGACTGATTATGAGTGTTAGATAAATAAGTGTATGAGTGAATAAATAGTGTGTGTTCCACAGTTATTGTTAAGTGTTCATGAGATGGATGGCCTGAGGGAAGAAACTGTTCCTGTGTCTGGTCGTTCTGGTGCTCAGTGCTCTGTAGCGTCGACCAGATGGCAACAGTTCAAAGAGGGAGTGTGCTGGATGTGAGGGGTCCAGAGTGATTGCTGGAGGTGTGAATGGTTGTGTGGAGAGGTGTTCAGGGCGGGTGTGGGGTGTCTTTTCAAACCTGCAGTAGAACTCGTTCAGATCGTCTGCCAGTTGTTGATTCACCGCAGTGCTGGGGGATGGTGTCTTGTAATTGGAAGTGTTTGTGTTCAATGATACTTCAAGTCCCTTGAGACCGTCTTCATAGAGGAAGGAAGATTGTACGTTACTGTAACCCTGCCTTTCTTCCTGAATGAAAGCTACAGAAAACATATCTCTGCCCTCTTGTAAAATATTAATGAGATGAAAATGAGTCAAAACACATAAAGAGCACTTTGCTAAATTTGCTTCCACAGACTTCCACATACATACACACACAGTGCTATGAAATATCTAAGCTCCCTGCCACTTTTCGCTTTGTGAAAGCCTCTTGCTGCTGTATTACTTGTTTGATCACAGAAACACTCTTTTACATTTAGCATCAAAGAGTTTATAAGTGTCTCTCTCTTGCACTCTCTTTCATACATCTATCTCATGCCCCTTTCACGTTCCAATTCCAATACCGTAATGCTTTCGCATCCAGGAGGGTAAAAGGACGAATAAACTCTTGGTTTTTGAGCAAGTGATACATGAAAGGAAATAGTCTGTCCAGGAAAAGTGAGCAAATACAGAATAAGCTTTGTGCGATTTTTCTATTATGGGTCAATGACAAATAAAGATGGCCAAGATCAATGAAAATGTAAAAAAAAAAATAAAAGATTGAAAGAAAAAAAGAAAAGAAAGAAAAAGAAAATGAATGACTGAAAATTTAGAGTGGTATTGTCATCGAGTTTTCCTTGAATACACTTCATTATTTTAAGGTAAAAATTATAAGGTAAAAACAAATATTTGTAATAAATTATCATGAAAAAAATTATCATGATTGTAGTTTTGGGTTATTAATCATTAAAGTTTTTTGGGTTACTCAATTTCACCCGAAATAAAGATAGACAGACATGTTTTATGATTTTCTTGTTTCATCATGACAACATAATGTGTTCCTGCATGTTGGTTATGCTAATATTAATTTTCTAATCAGAAAAAAAATGTTGATTTTAGTTTTAATAATCTTTCAAGAATTCCAGGACTTATTTCTTTGATACAATTTCCAAACCTCCTACAATTTTTTATTGAATTAATTTCAATAATCCTGAATTTTGAATACAAGGCTGAATGCCACTTAATACTTTTGAATGACACTTTTAGGACATTATTCAAAAGTGCCCAGTCAAATATACAACTCTGCTGCAGGCACAGTTTAAAATGATTGGCATGTCCAATTAATCATTGTATATATGAAGTGGAATAGGACATGCAAAAAAAAAAAAAAAACTGATTGCCAGAATGAGTTTGAATCAATGGGCCAGATAATGATTTTGCAAACAGAAAAGCTGAACAAAAAATTTCACAAAAAAAAAAAAAAAAATAGATGGCAAGAAAGCTTGGGCCTTTTGCAAACACTGTGCAAACAATCAAGGCTTATATTAAATCTTTATATTAGAAGTACATAAACAGACTCCACAAGTCTGAAACCATACAAAGACCAAATTTATTCCTTACTCTTCATTTTATTAGACATTGTCTCCAGCATGTTGCATGATGATTAATTGAAGCTAGGGCATTCTTTACAATGATGTCTATACGGCAGCAGTCTCTACTGCTAAAACCCCAATCCACATCTTTCCTAACTGTATCCCTCTTTTATTCCATGGGCCACTTCATTTGTTTTGCTGTTAACCTTCATCAAAATATTATAATGCGCCATTCTAATATGCCTTTGAGGAAAAAATAAACATAAAAAAATTGCAAGTAATGAATAAACAGCAGTAGGAACAAAGCAAATATGGCCTTATTTGTATTCTGCGACACGCTCCTCCGATAGCCAGACAGTTAGAGTCCTTCTCCAGAATGCAAACTCCAATCATTACAGTCATCAATTGTGCTGTTCTTGCTCTCCTCTGCAGTGTGAGAAGCAAAGAGGTTTGCTCCACTGTATCACCTGGACAAATTGATAAGTGGCTAAAAGATGAACCTTCTCTCCCTGTGAGTGTTCGTCTGTGGAGAGCTGATAAGGCGAGATGCTCCTCAATTGGCAGTAAAGAGAAAATGGAAGTGACAATTTTTCGTAGCTGATTGTTTCATCAATATAAGAGTCGATATTTTCAAGTCCACCGCTAAATAGTGTGGGATCTTTTTCGGAACAACTTCATTACTTTCGGTTTAATCTCACAGTGTGCCATTTAGCAAGTGCAAAAGACTAAAAACTCTACATTTATAGCTGTGGGATACATCTAATGGAAAATTAGCAAGTAAAAAATATAGACACGGATTTGCAACACTGCATTTGTTTTAGAGCACACAACATAAGTTGTTAATGTTAATTAAGAAACAAGATGGGCTTCATTATTTGTTGCATTATTACAGCATTTATAGTATAATAAAGACACTTTCACTTTAGATTACGGAGAAAGCGAAGCATCGTGTTATAATTTTTTTTATCGCACTAATTAGACCAGCATGGAGGGAGAAGTTTCAGCAGCTTGACACTTGCAAACACTTTATTAAACTGAATAAAAGCTTACTCATAACCACGAGATCTAAACATGTCTTTAAACAACACAACAAGCATCCAGTCGAGGAACAACTGAACTCAAATAAACCGACTACAATTAGTCCTCATTGCTACTTAAACTACCGACAGAAGATTTTCAATTTCCCACAGCCTTTCAATTAGGTTTGCTGATATAGGCGCAATCTCGAGGGAGCCTGGTGTCCGTGGGACATCTGCGTTGAAGAGCTGCTGTGTTTTCACAGTAGTTTATGGAGATATCAAACATGCTGATGAGGCAGAAAGCGCTCTTTAATTCACTGCTAGCTGCTGATTTGCCTGCCAAGGCTATCGGGTCCACAAAACATAGACAGCTGCCAGACAATACTTAATCTACCCAGAAGTTGCTTCATCGACACTCTTATATGGCAAACGGAAAACAACATGGGGGCAGAACTTATATGAAATAACTTTGCTGACAGTTGTAGGATATCAGACCGAATCAGACAATCTAAGATTTGGTCAAAACATGGTTGAAACATGAGAAGCCGAATTCCACAGAGGCCCAAGACAACAGGATGTTCATAAATCAGACCCTAGGTCCAAATTCCCTTTAAAATCTTAAATGATTCCCTTTGAGCTAATTGACCTGTTTCCCTTACACAGTAAACGGAGTCAAAGTTTCCTTACAGAAGTACAAACACACAATTTAAAAGAAAAAAAATGCACGGTGAGTGTGAGACCGAACGACCTTCAGTGGTTCATATTGCAGTGCGTTTCAAGGACAGCGCTGCACTGTTTTCATGCTTTATAAAACAACAAAGAAAAAATGATGACGGTCCTAAACACTTGGATGTGAGACACATTCAGATAATGATTTATGGTCTACAGGTAACAAAACCTAAGAGTACAATGCAAAGCACTTTACAGCACCGTCTAGTAGAATTTTTCATATTTTCGTTATGAACACAGACTTTAAGTGTATAAATATTAATATATAGGACATATAAAAGATGCTGTGTGAAGTCAAGAGGATCAGATGCCTCATAACAATTGTTGCAAATCCTGAAAAAATACAAATAAAAGGAAGGCAGCTGCTTATCACATTGAGTATGATCTGTCATGTGAGCAGAATATGAGTAGCCACATCCTCAGGGAGGTCACAAGACAAAGACATTTGTGTTTCGTGTGCGTCTGATGCTGATCAGTCAAAATGTTATCTAAACAGCCCTCTGTGACATTACAAAGTACTCCACCTTGAGCCGACGTCCACTAGATGTTATTTACGAAGATCCGTTCTGCAGACCAAAGCAAAGCTGAGAGATGCGATTTTTTCCCAATTTTCTCATTTGCTTTGTCAACAGAACGAGAAGGAGCTTATTTCAGGGGGAAGTGTGGCGCAAAACGTGCCGAAACGGCACGCGCCACTGCGTCTTCTCTCCAGTGCAACTGGAAAACTGAAGGAGAATGTCAAGCCGTCACAAAATCATCTACACTCTGATGGTTCGTTACACTTTATTGGTAATTAGATCACCATTACCCCGAGGGGGCAAGCCGATTATGTGGGCTACATCTCGTTAAAAACACAACTCATACTTCCAAGCCACTAATTCAAGTTGCAAATGAAAAAAAAAATGCTAATAAGATGCAGGATGGGCATTTAGCTTAGAGCGTAAACTGACAGGAAAACCATTAACTAGAATTTCCACAAGAAAATGATCAAAACTGAGTGGAACCTTCGGGTTCCAGAAGTAAAAAATCCCATTAATTTCCTCCACAGAGAAATTGGACATATAAACCTCTCAATATAGCAACTTACATGAATACACCAATAGTTAACCACAAGTGACTGTCAAAAACACAGATTCATTCAGAAATGAAAGAAGTCTCTATGAGTATGTCACTGTATTTTACAGTCAACCGATTTGCTCAAAAACATTAACATTGACTCCCATTCATATGGACAAAATGTGTGAAGTTTCGCATTCTTCTCATTGATGTGTAATTCGTGAAATGTTTTAAATACACTTATTATTACTATACAACACCATTTAAAAGAAATTTTTTAAAAGAAATTTGGATGCATGGATGCATTAAACAAATTGTAATGTTACAAAAATGTATTTTAAATAAATGCTGTTCTTTTTTCGTTTTAATATTAAGCTGCACAACTGTTTTCAACACTGACAATAATCAGAAATGTTACTTGAGCAGAATGATTTCTGAAGGATCATGTGACACTGAAAACTGCTGAAAATTCAGCTTTACCATCACAGGAATAAATTTCATTTTAAAATATAATAAAATAGAAATTAGTTATTTAAAAAATTGAGTTGATTTTAAAAAACAACAATATATCTTACCATATTACTGTTTTTTAGATGAAATAAATGCTGCCCTGATGAGCATAAGCATAATTAAGTAAGGAATAACTGACGACGGGCCGTTGAATTATTAGAAAAATAATGCACACCCGAGGTGTAATCATCACCTCGAGTCAATTTTTCCGCTTATACTACAGTTACCACACCTCAAGACATCGATCAGATGTTTTTTTTTAAAACTCAAACTTTTGAATGGTAGTGTACCTTTTTACTTGCAATGTTATGTTTCTCCAGAGATAGTAAAAGAGGTTCATTAGCTTAAAACTCTTTGTTAAAATTTTTTTTATCCTTTAAGGAGAACAAATACTGCTGGAAAAGCAACATACAAGAGCAGCAATGCGACATCTCAAGAAACATAAATAGATTCTTGAGAGATGATGAGAGGGGGATCGGGTCAATAGGGTTATATTTAGACATGTTGTTCCATGTGAGGCATGTAAGTGACTGCAGGCATTCTTTGTGTGTATGACCTGCCTCTCTTCTCACACATGTTCTCACCCTAACAATCAGAGGCACCGTGTGATCAAGGGTTCGGGCTTTGTAGCCAGAGCGGTGGGCTGATAGCAATCCCACTCGTTGACGATGTTTACGGCATAAAGCTTAGTTAGGCAGTTTCAGAGACAGTTGATTTTCAAAGCAGACTTAGAAAAGACAAGAGATATGCTCCCTGTTTTGCTCTAACCCCCATCACCCCCAAGCAGTTGTTTCTATGGTTACTGCAGCTGCCACATTCCGCAAGTCGTCATGTGAAACAACACAGAGTTTGATCTGACATGTTTCACTCACAAACGACATCTGTCATTTCTCAATGAACGCTGTACTTTTTTCCAGCAAACATGAATATGACCAGATGCGTGGACAGCGGATGTGCATGAAAAGATCACAATGTATGACTAATTACTTTTGAACTCTTGAGCTTACGTGTGTAGTTTTCATGATTCACTAAAGGAAACTAATTCACTATGAACCTGAGAATAAAATCATCAACACATTCATAATTGGCAGAAACGAATGAAGAGAGAGGAAGGGTGTTTATATCTTTTTATGAAATGCATTAATTGTTTATTTGCATTTCAGTGCAATTATCAGGACTAAATATGCTGATTATAATGTTTTTTTAGCCTTTGATAGAACATGTGTATTTAACAGAGGCAATCAAACACTTTTCTGAGTGTGTTTTTAATAAAAGCCCCCTGAAACACCCTATCATTTACAGAAGTAACTTGTTTATTGCAAATCTGGTAAAAACTGCAGTCCATAATGATTTTCTGGACTAAGCTGAGTGTTAACAGTGGCTTTTCACACTTTTGTAAATATCAAATATTCAGCGAATGAGCAAAATGTGTTTAATATAATATAATATAATATAATATAATATAATATAATATAATATAATATATTCAAAGTTTGAATCACCAATATGCTCACCAATGCTGCATTTAGTTAATCAAACATACAGTAAAAATAATAATACTATTATTATAAATAATACAAAAATATATTAACATAATATTAAAAATACTATTACTTTTAAATAAAAAATTCCTATTTTAAATATTTTAAAATGTAATTTATTCCTGTGATGGCAAAGCTGAATTTCCAGCTTCATTACTCCAGTCTTTAGTGTCACATGATCCTTCAGAAATCATTCTAATATGCTGATTTGCTGATTAATGTTCAAAAGAATGCAGCTTAAAATTCTTTGATGAAAAGAATATCCCAAAGAACAGCATTTTGTAACAAAATAAAATACTTTAATGTAATTTTTGCTTAATTTCATGCATCCTTGCTGAATAAAAGTATTAATTAATGTCTTTCACAATAATAATAATTGTCCAAACAGTTTACTTTTCAGATATTGTGAAAAAATAATATCTGTGGAAAAATGTGATATTTAACACACTTAGTTTATTTCTACACAAACTAGCGTATGTCATCTGGATGGATCCAATTTGATATGTCCTATATAACAGGTGATGCTTTTCTTAGATCTCTTCATAGCAACACCCCTGTTGTATTGTCTCTGAGCAGCTTCTCACTGAAAGCGAAGTTGGCGCTGTGCCATAATTTGTTCCGCTGGACTTTAAATATCAATTGGCATCATGTGAAGCCATTTAGGGCTGTCATTCTTCATTGGCTTGTCTGCAAACAAAGCGGTCATTAGGGATACAAACTACTCAAAGTGATGTAGTGTTCCTAAATTATGGATGCAGTGATTTGGTCGGTGACAGAAGCATAAGACTACGCCAGGCTAGAGACAGATTTGTCTGACTTCCCCTGTCTCTCTAACCAGACCTGATAATCACTGAGTTAGGATTAACATAAGCACGAAAATGCATTCATTTTTGTGAAATGCAAACGAAGCAGCTAAACAGTTGTAAGATAAAACCGATGATTAGAGAGCACCAGGTAGGCTGACAGAACTTCTCAGTATGCAGATTTGCATACAATATTTGGAGTACATGCTAAAGTAATTAAAATGATTTGAAGCGCTTTACAAAGAGATTAGAAAACACTCATTAACACTTTGATAAAATGGACAGCTCTCTCCATTCAACAAGCCAAGAAGCATCGGCGAGTAATCCAAACAAACAGCTGGAAATCACAAATTCGACAAAGTTTCTTTCTCATTAAAAGTGGAACTGATGCAACACAGCTTTTCAGTGTCACAATGTCACTTTTATGACCTCAGAATTCATTTACAAATCACTCAAGCTTAAAAGAGCAGCTATTAATTGACAAAGACTTGGTTGTTGCAGTGGTTGCGAATGTAAATAATGGAGTTCGATGGGAAAAGTTAATTTAGGAAATAGTGTAAAATGTATTTCAATTAGCATTCAAACAAAAGATGGCACTAGCAACCTCAAGGTCATGGGTTTGATTCCCAGGGGACTGATAAAAATGTCTCCTTTGAATGCAATGTAAGTAGCTTTGGATAAAGGTGTGTGCCAAATGCATAAATGTAAATGTGAAATGTCATTACTGCTCCTCATTAAAACATTTATACATATGGGTAAAGCCAACCAAATTCCCACTCGCCAGCATAAAGCCGTTTAACTCTGTGACCTGTTTGAATTCGCCAAGGTGCTTCACAGTCAGACTTCCTTACGATCCTTAACTGCTTTCATCTCTCTTCTTTTTGACTTTGACACAATAACTTAAAAAAACGGATTTGTAGGTCTTCAGTTGCACCACGCTGGATCATACATTTCACAACACCTTTGGAACGACTCCCTGAAAATGAATGATAGAGCCGGTCCACACCATTTCTTGATTATCAGCCATCCAAGCTTCCAGCTAGAGAATCACAACTTGTTCTCTACAAAAGGAAAACGAAAAAACAGCCAGAGAATCAAAGTCCGAGAAGTGAAGACTCTGGACTTCAAGCGTCAAAAATATCAGAAAGAGCTTTTCAGGTTTATCGGCAAAAATGTTTTACTTTGCCTCAACCGAGTCATCAAAGTATTCAAAAGTCCATTCAAGGAAAGACTTGACATCTAGAGCTGAAAACTAATGGTTTTCCCTTTTAGCCTTAATTGTTGGTACATTTGAGTGGATAATAGAAGTAGGTCATTTTAACCTGTCTGATGGCTACTAGGAATTGTTAGGTTGTTCTAAGACTGATGTCTCCTACTGTGGATCATGGGAAACTTAGTTGCAGAGCACTTAAAACTTTTTCCCCCCACAGGTCTTAAAATCACAGCGACTCAAATCACATGAATTACCGAAAAACGAAAAGACGTTCAGTGGCTTCACAGCATGTAATAAACATGACTTTTCCCTCTGAGAACACTCAGCAGTAGTTATCTCAAATTATCCCTAGACAAAGGCACACTTTGACTATTTGAAACCCTACTTGTTCAGCAAATTTTATAATTTAATCACTGGACAAAACCATTTGCCACACAGGACCAATCAAGCTTTCCTCTTAACTACTGGCAGAAAGGATTTTGCGTTACACATCCATTCAGAGAAAATTCTTTTAGTACATACTCTGAAGAGAAATGGTACCTTTTTGGAGCTGTGGTGATGAAACGGCACCTTAGTTTTCTTTCTTTAGTTCAGATTGTCATTACTAAAAGCATTTTTCTTAAATACAAAAAGCAAATAAGCAAATGGAGAGGAATCACATGAATATTACATTGCATTTTCAGCAGACACTGATGGATGCATACGAAGTTGATGATTGGTTTTGGGCTAAACCCTGCAGAGAAGTGTCGGGAAACAACGGTCTAGTGAATTGTTGAATATAATATGGATTTGATGCCCGCTGGCCATAAGCAACACTGCTGAAGTAGACAGGTGCACTTAACTATTTCTGTGAGCCATCTATAAATCAAAGCTGAATAAATCCCTCTGTAACTGCTTTTGTATTCACATGACTGAAGAAGAAATATATATTGCCTTATGGTTGGGATTTTGTTATATACCACTATGCAGCATTATTAGATGATTTTGAAACCATTTTTGGAGAGAGCACTGATGGAACAAGCACGAGTTCATGAGAACAAAAATAGAAAAAAAAAAAAAAAAAAATCAAGTTTAGCTGTTCCTTTACATGCAAAGAAAGGAATCCAATCCAGCGCAGTCCACAATTGTAGTCAGAAAAATGTAAATTTAAAAGGTTAATTTAGTGTAATTAAATATGAATTATATACAATTTTGTTAAATAAAAATATAATTTATAAAAGAATTGTATATATTCTATCACTATCTTTCAAAAGTTTGGGGTGAGAATTTTAAAATGTTTGAAAGAATTCGCTTATGCTGACCAAGGCTGCATTTATTTAATTAAAAATATAGTAATATTGTAAATGTATTATAACAATTTAAAATACTAGTTTTAAAATGTAATTTATTTCTCTCATGGCTATTTAATGAGGGAATAGTGTTCAGTGTCACATGATCCTTCAGAAATCATCCTAATATGCTGATTAGATGCTGAATAAACATTGCTTATTATCATCAACGTTGAAAAAAGTTGTGCTGCTTAATATTTTTCGTGGAAATCATAATTTTTTTAGACTTTTTTTTTTAGGATTTATGATGAAAAGACAGTTCAAAAGAACAATATTTATGTGTGATCTTTTGCAATTTATCACTTTTGATCATTTTAATGCATAAAAGTAATACAAATAAAAAACGTAGTGATTCCAAACTTTTCTCAGCAATTAACTGTGATCTGATCAGAAAAGCATCTGATCAGATGAATTATTTGGCAATGCATGGAACTAATTTTGAATAAATCAAGAAAGGATAAAACACTAGTTTACACAAAAAGCAGGAACAGGGGAAAAATAGTTTGTGTATGATCAATTTTTTATTTTATTTTATTTTTACAGAAAAGCATGCGCTGTGGATAACACAGCTCCTCTCACCCCATCTGAAGATACAGCTTGAGGGGGAGGTCACTCCAAATGATCACATTTCCTGTCTGATTTCTGTACAGACCCTGGTTACTGAATTGCAGGGGAGGCAGTCACAGACTGCAATTTTTCCCAGAACATACAATTACCATCTTCGTGAGGTGAATGCAAAGCGCCACAATGAAGTACTTTTGGAAATAATACTTCCAGTCTCACCCTCCCTGAGCGTTTCAGTAAATATAGAGGCTTACATGCAAAGAATAATAAAAAATCCAATAGAAATGGCCTCAGCGTACTGACATGAGGCATCTGTGTCTTTCATCTGTGCCATCAAGGAGAAAGGCCAGTTTATTTAGCTGGAGTGGTTTTGATTCCTCATAAATCTGCACATCTCGCTTGACAGCATATGCTGTGTGGAAAGTGGGTCATGCAGGGAAGGTCTGGGCTGAGTGGCAAGCCTGTCACAGATTAAAACATGTGGCTGGACAAAATAATGCAAATTCATGCCCTGCAGCTGCCAGCTTTCTTTAAGATGAGCTGAGGTTTTTTGGCAGTCCTTCGAGAATTGCCAGGATGATCGCTGGGGAAGATTTGCTACCATTATCATTAACGTGGAATACATTAACGTCGACTCTGTGCACTGTTTTCAGGTGGCCAGAGTAAAAGTGTGCATGTACCAATCAATGTCAAGGTTAATGAGACAACTAGAAGAAAAAAAAATACTGGGAAGTCACCGGAATTCAAGCTGTTTTGAGCAAAACCCATGAGGAAGCGTCAGTTTCCTCCTTGTTTACGCGTCTGAGTTTCCTAAACTGAACCCTGAGGATCAATGCACTCTGATCGGAATGACCTTCCAGGGCATCTGCATTTTTTATTCTCCATCTGCGTTCACTTTATGCTCTATTTCAGACATGGCTCGCATTCATCTGCTTTCAACTGCTGGCCAATTTATCGCAAATTCCAGATCAAAAATACCTTAGGGGGATTGCATTACACCACTCTAATCCTCGCCTGGAGCCCGACAGTATGCTATCACAGACCCCAAATAAAGCATTAATTGCAAACTGATTTGCTTTAGATTTGCTGATTTGAAAAAAAAGTGTGACTCTGTGTAGACAAATAGGATACTACGGTTTTACCCCCATGTCTGGACAAAAGAAACCCTGGGTAGTGGCAAAATATAGTGTGATATTGAGCAATACTGCATTAGTCCATATGGCAAAATGTGTAACTATGTGAAAATAGTTATGATATGGCAAAATATTCTAACTAAATATTTAAAAAGTAACACTCTATACATCTATCACTAATTCAATTATTATTTTATTTGAAACATCTAATTATTTTCACACAATATAACAGTAGCAGAAGACGACTTACTAAAAATTGTAACCTTAAAACATACCATATATATATATATATATATATATATATATATATATTCTAAAGTTGCTGTTCCCTGTATGTTATTGTTTTTTCAGCACATTGTTTATTCAGCACATCTTTATAATATAAAGTGATATAGATAATATAAAGTTCATAATATTTGCTACATGCTGAGAAAAAGATATTAAATATAGACTTGCTACAGAATATACGTTTCAGTTGTATACAGAATATTGATTTTCTAAAAGAAAAGGCACTACTGTACATACAGACAATCCATTACTGTATTGTTAACCATTTTATATGTATTATTTATCAATATGTATTCATTTTTTCTGTCTTGTATTACCCTTTATATTATGTTTTAGAAATGTTAGTGTCAATAAAAATCAAAATTATTAAAATAAATCAAAATTATGGAAAGAAATGTACTGTATGTACAGTAAGTTCTAAGAATATGCTAATTGATTTGATTAATAAACAATATAAACATATGCATATGTGGCAAGGGGCTGTATCACTTCTGATAATAAGAGTGATTATTTATAGCGGTGGCCAGGTGAAGGTTTAAGCTACAAGCCTGGAGTTTTTCGATTTTCAAACAACATTAGAAGGTAATATTAGACTCTGAAATATTGATTCATAACTCAGCAGTATGAGAGATTAAAGCTGGATTCTTTTGATGAGGGTGACCATGAAAACAGAAACTCAGAACGCATTTAGAACAGCCTCCTCTATGTCAAGTTAATTTATCCAGCTGGGCTTTCTTGCCACAATGATCACACATAGAGCGAAAGAGCTGATCAGAGCCACCAAACCAGCTGTGCACCTTTAACTAGCACACGCTGCTGAATGTGCCAGGTAAACTAAACAGCCCTATAAGAGGAAAGATTGAGAAAATGAAGTAGAAACATTGTATTGCACCTGCATTCCTAAGCTACAGTTGGAATAAGGCCATGTGTGATTGTGCTGTGATTAGCTCTACCGATGGATTATGGAAATAGGCTTTTGAAAAAATTAGTTATATAAGCTCAACAGCTTCCTACAATTTTATCCAATTCTGTTTCTAGCTTTTCAGTGAATACACTAATTAATGTTTGTGTCACAGGAAAAAAAATATGTGCTGTTACAAAGGTGTTTTATTTAAGTTGAGGGCATTGAAGGTTGACATGAAGACACGCTTAGCAAACATTCTTGTTTTATGCCACATTCAGATAAGCATACATATAAATATAAATTGTAAAGGTCACATTAAGTATCTGCAAAAGACTCAAATGAAACATTAAATGACCCTGCTTTACAATCAAGAACTTTTTTTTCTTTCCTGTCATGCAACGCACTCTGCAAAGCATTAGAAGGAGGTGCATTTTAATTGCAGTAGATGCAAACTTCATTAAAACCTAATGCAAATACCCCTTCTGCAGCAAAATGTTAATACCAAACTATTTTAGAAGATTGCTAGTCCAAACTTGAAAACTAGTTGTATGAAGACGTCAGTAAATTACCCAATTACCTACGACAAATTCCTCTGTGGATTTCTTCTGTATAAACAGAACCTACATATTTGCATTTATAATACTTAGAATTAAAAAAGAGCCGCAGACCCCCCACAACCAGAGTGTTCCGGTTTAGTCTCATCGCTTTTTCACGTCTTAAGAGTCTGTCAGAATGAAGTATATCCCCCGCTCTTTGGTACTGAAACTGTGAACTCCGAGCAGCAAATGGAACAAGCTTGGTAATTGTGCTCACTTTTCTCACTCAGAATCATTCTGCACTTTAAGGCTGAATGGAAGTGGAGTGGGATGCATGTGGCAGGGGCCATTTAGCACAGGGAGGTTTGCAGGATTGAAAATCAACAGGCAATGTGTAGTTATGCTGCTTACTGATTAAAAGAGATCAACACCATTGATTTTCTGTACACTTAAATCCTTCTCTCTTATAGGATTTCAGTCAACAGCTTTGGTGGCAAAGACCGCTGGTGTCGGAGCCATTATCCTTTCCCTCTTCTGTCGATATGTGGAAAGCACCCAACGACGTAATTCAGTTAAAATGACTAGACCATCATTGGACCGTGTCATTTTAAGGCCCCCGTCTATTTAGCCAAAGTACAAGTTTCTAAACAGAAAAGACATTGGTTAACATTCTTTAAAATGCAATAGCGAGCGTTTTGCTTTGTAGGGGGTGAAAAAGACCTTTAAAGTAAATTGAAACATCCCGTCCACTCGTGTAGCAGTAATACAACATGGGGGCAAAAGCAATTTGTAGAAACGCTTAGTTTTTTACCCTAATTACACACTTACTTCCAGCTGTGCAGCTGGTGGAGGGAAGCTATTTGCTGTTAATGAGTATCCAACGGTCTTACAAAAAAATACGTAATGCTGTGCAGGCGCTGCTGTTCATATTAGGGAAGAAAGCGAATTCGAAATGCATTTAACTTTAGTCATTTGAAACTTTCTATAAGTGTTTAACTCTTAAGGAACACAGAGAAACAGAATGGCAATTTCCAATGAACGTGTGATGAGTGTTACAATCAGCCGGAACAGCAGGGACATCTTCACGAGAGTCTCTCCTCGCCTCTTCCTCTCTCTCCAGCAGAAGACGTCTAAATTAAAGGCATTTAGCAGACGCTCTTATCCACAGCGACTTACAAATGTGCATCGTTTTCCCATGTGAGACCTCTATGGTCAACAGATGGCAAACATGCCGGCACGAATGGTTTACTGGTAGTAGGGAAACAGTGGCTGTAAAAAGGCAAAATCTGTGTGAGAGTGTGTATGTCATGAATGGGTTTACTATTGTGAAAATAATAATTCTTGAATGCATGACCATATATGAATGCAAAGAGGGTGTTCAAATGACTCGTACTGTATTCATTGGTTTTCTACCATGAAAAGGCAGCTGTTCGATTAAATTATTTTACTTTATTATACACAAATGTATACATGTTTCAATAAACATTTATAGTTTGTTCACTTTACATGTACATGTTAGTTTGTTCACTTTACATGTACATATTAAATAAAAAATGAAATTCGACTAATTATAACTATAACAAATGTGTGTTTATGTGAGAATTTTTAATTTGCTGGCAACTTTTTGCAGACTATCAAGCTAAGATCACTGCAAATAGGATTAGCAAATCTCATACAAAATGTTTTCACACTTCTGTCCACAGATTTTACACTCCTCCGTATTGAGAGAATGAGACCAGGAATAGGTTTGGACTAGAGGTCTACACGGAGGACCCGAGACCCGAGACCCGAGACCCGAGGACCCGGGACCCGACCCGGGATCCGTACGGGTTCGGGGCTATATTTTAAATGGTCAGCCAGGTGGTTAATGCACACGCACGGTGATAATGGATACCTTCATGAGTGATGTGAGTTAGGCCCTATTATTGATTCTTTTTTTAAATAATATTATGAATGAACCGTCTTGTTGTTATATCTAAAATTTTTGCTCAGACTTGGCTCAGAGAGCACAGAGATGATAGCAAATAAGTAAAGCTAACGTCAGCAGCCATGGCACTGGACGAGCAATATTTATTATAATCCAAATGGGCAAACAGTCTAAATTATTATGCAAGTTTACTCGAGAAATGCAAAACTGCAAAGTCGCAATTGTCATCCGTCACCGTGACAGCAAGTGGACTTTTGAAACTGGAATAATTGAGTGGATTACGCATTTCAATTGGCAAGAGAGGAATAACACGGATGGAACTTTCTTGGCAAGGAGGATTGTGTGCATCACAGTCAGGTACAAGGGAGAAGGCTTCTTACATTAGGTAAGACAAAAAGTTTAATTTTCGCAACTTGTTTATCAACTTGTTAATAGCAATTTGCTGTGGAATATGTGCCGATCGGGTCCAGTCGGGTTTGTGTCTTCCCGGCCGGGTTCAGGTCCATCTTTCAAATAATTGACGGTCCGCGTCGGTTCCGGGTAGTACATTTTTGACATTTCTCGGTTTTGCACGGGCCCGGGTCCAACTTTCCGAATTTTTGGACCCGTGTAGACCTCTAGTTTGGACACATCATGGTCTTTTGGATCATAAGAAACATTCATTCAGGTGTGATCAAACGTTTAACTGGTGATGTACGTATGATATGAAATTGATGGAGACATTGCATTTCAAGCTGTGAATTTTGACAAAGATTATTTGACAAAGACACAAATATGTAACTCACATAGCTGCAAACCACAAATCATAATTCCTCTTGCTTTGTTCTGGTTTGAAACAACCACTTTTCACAATCCAATCACTTTCTGATGGATAAAATCAAGCCCTACCCACTTTTACCTGTTTCACTGAGAAATATGTCACACTACAGATAAAGAAGAATGAAAATCATGCTTTATGGTGACTTTGAGATTATGAGGGCTATGAAGTGAGGGTGTGGCAAGGCCTGTTATGATATTTGGATGAATGTGTCACATGGACAGAATACATGGCGAGAAGCAGATGGCATGTCTATAATTTTACTTCTTCTGACTGAAGACACATCAGATGACTTTAAAAGTGAGAAACGCCAAAATTTACAGTGGACAGATGTTCCCTGCTCTGATGTGTGGAGATGCAAGACGTTTCAATCGAGAGTAAAACGAACAGTTCACTCAAAAAAATCCCTGTCATCATGTACTCACCCTCATGTACATCCAAACATGTATGACTTTTTTTCTCCTGTGAAAAAGATATTTTGAAGAATGTCTCAGTTTTCTTTTTTGTCCATACAATAAATGTCAATGTGGTCCATGTTGTTTTGGACCCCACTGGCTTTCATTGTATATATACAAACAGACTGGAAAAACTCTTCAACATATCTTCTTTTGTGCTGCAAATTATAGAAAGTAAGTCATACAGTACATGATTCATTTTAATTTTTCACGTGAACTATCCCTTTAAAACTCACAATCTGAAGTTCACATACTTAGCCCAAGAATGAAAACAAGGACTTAATAATGGTAATCATGAGGTAGCATTTTAGTTGGAATTTAATGAATCAATCAAAAATGAATTTTGATATTAATTTGACACCGTTAGATTATTTGGTTTGTTAAGACTCGGAGTTAAAGTGATTGGTTAGCAGACACCATCACAGAGTTTGCCATTTCAGAGGTGGCATGTTTGAAGGGCAACGGCACTGACATTTCCCTTGTTGCCGGAAACTGTCTAACAAGGTATTCCATGGTGTCACCAGCCGCTCAGTTCAGAAGTGTAAGAGACAGACGTTTACAGCTGAAAATAGCTTACTCATTATCAGTGCAGAAGAAATGAGTGGAGAGAGATTTCCATAATCAGCCCAAAATAAAACAGCGACATTTTGGGTCATCCTCACCTATTACTCTTCCCAAAGGTGAAGGCAGACATGATAGAGGTTTAAAACAATTAAAAAGCATATTTACGTTCCAAGGACTAAACGTTTAGCGCTCAAATCTAAAAAGAGACCAAAGACGTAATGTGCCCTGTATAATGTTCCAAATGCAAAGATTAATTCCACACCAGTACATGCTAATCAAAGGCAACTCCCAATCACTCATTACGTAAGTTTCGAAACTGCCTATAAAATACGGCAGCTTAATTCCCTTTACTCTACAGTTGTGCTCTAGATTTAGTTCATTTGGCAGCAGAGGCTTGTTTCCATCAGCGCTACACTGCTATAATGGGGCGAGCGTGTATGTGTGTGTCCATGTGTGTCATAAAGGGTAAAGGCAGGGGGTGAGGGTTTAGAGAAATGCCCTTAGTTATATTGCCAATTACAGAGCCCCAGGAGTCCCTGTGGACCACCAACATGGGCCACAATAAAACTAGTGGACAGATGGAGATAGCCAGGGAAATATTCCCCATTCACATAAAAAAAAAAAAGGCATCCAGACCCCCATTAAACTACAAGGTCACTTGTTTGATACAACTATGTGATAAGATACAACTTTTTTTGTTTGTTTACTCTGTTTCATTATATACTCCCAATATTCTATACTGCATAGTCAGAAGTTTTTGAATTTGTAGGAAAAAGCAGGAAATAATAAAAAGCATCTATAATTAACTATCATCTTTCAGAAGGTTCACAAGAACAGCATTTTTTTTAAAGGGATTTTTTTTTGCAAAAGTGTAGAAGTGTTTACTGTAATATATATATATATATATATATATATGATGGTGTATTAATCAAAATGATCTTCTACATAATTTATACTACACAACACGTTTTTTAATATGTGTTGAGACAATAGTGCAATATATATATTTTTTTTATATAAACATTCAGATAGCACATATAAGTTTGTGTTTGGATGTCCACATTTTTTTATATATATTGTATGAGCAGTATAAATAAAAAAGGAAACACTCTAATGACCTCATTGTTCATTTATGAACTAAAGACCCCTTGGTGACAAACATTGTCTGAAAATGAATCCCTTTGTCTTTCAGAAAAGCAGGTTAATTACCAAACCAGCTTCCATTACACGAGTGCTGAATTATTTACATTTTGGACACATCCAGCCAAATAGAAGCTCTCGCCATGGATAAACTGTTGGAAAAGAGCTGCTGGGCTTCAGTGTGGCATACATATTGATTTTTAATAATTTGAAAAGAACATTGTGCAGCTCAGCAAAATAAAACACATCATTCTGAAGTAATTCACAGTTGTCATGGGTGATCTGAGGAACAGTTTTTTTTTTTAATATTGTAGCTTTTGAGTGACAAACTTCTTATTGGCACTGACACAAAGATTAATGTAGAAGTGAAGCAGTGCAATTCAAAACAGAGCTGTTTGAGAGACATCATTATTCTCGGATTGATTATTTACAAGGACATGCAACAGAAAGAAAAAGAAACCACCCACAAGGTATCCACCCACAGAGGTGTTGCATTGTATGAAATGCACAGAATGCTAACACCCTGCCAAGACCCTAAATCTCTCCAGTTATAATCAATGCAGCACTGACGCATACACTGGAAGCATATGTTGTGTCGCGTCGAGATGTGTCTATTTTTGAAACCCTGCAGAGCTACTCCTACCACATAATTATCCATGTCTGTATGAAATAAAATGAATGCACTTATATCACTTCACCTTTATTTTTTCTTTTGCTATGAGTTTTATTTGTAATGTATTTAAAACCAATGCCTTTGGTCTATTAATTAATTGTAATATATAAATAAATACACTACTGTTCTAAAGTTTGGAGTCTGGGATTTTTTAAATGTTGGAATTTTTTTTAATGGATTCTTCGATGATTAGAATGTTCACAAGAACCGCATTTATTTGTAATATAATTTTTCTGTAACTGTAAAAGTTTGGTCAATGTAATACATGTATGTTGAATAATAATTAAATAATTATAAATATAATAAATATATAAGATACATAAATATTTGAACCATTCATTGATTTTATTGCTGAAGTCATCAGCCTCGCAGCTGATTACTGGTCAAGCCCAGTGTGAACAGGGCATCAGAAACACATCTCTACCGTGTACTCGGGCTTGTTTTTTTGTTTTGTTTTTTTTGTGTTGTTGACCTTTAGTATTGAAATTTGTAGATGTGGCCAATCAAGTTAGAAGAAGCTCTGACTTACAATGTGGAGCATGAGGTAGTCTCCCAGGCCGGGGGCACTGTCGATGCGGATCAGGAGGCCATCCTTGAGCGAGGTGCTAAAGCCCACTGTCAGCCTGTCCGTACGGGTGCTCGGGCGCTCGTTGGCCGGCCAGTTAAAGGTTATGAGGCCTCCACCTTTTCCAAAGATATACGTTGTTCCAGCTGGAAAAGATGAGAATGCAAAGATCAGCATGTATTACTGAGGGCTTGACTCGAAACGTATTTGCAAGACACAAATTATTTTCATGAAACTGTGTGCAGAAGAACCTTTTAATTTGTTAAAAAAAGAAAAAAAAGAAAGTTTGAGCCTAATATCGTGACATTTGGAAGTAGAAAGAATGAAATAGTATTTTCTTCTAAATAATTCTTATTTACAACTTCTTACAAAAAATCGTTTTAACAGTGTATTTAATGACATAAAATCCACTGAAATGTCATTCCAAATGCATTTATAAATAGCAGCAGGACGAAAACCAGAATAAAACCACACATGGTCACATCCACAAATGGTAATAGTACAAGAACCAATGACGTGCCACTAAACTAGGCCAAAGACTTTGAGAAAAGTCCTGACATTTTTAAGTTGTCAGCGGCTGCTCTTACCAGAGTTCTCGTAGCACTAGCGATCGGATCTTAAGCATGAATAATGCCCACACCTGGGTCAGAAAAGTCATAATTCTTCAGGCTCATATTCTCAGCAGAGCCTGCTGGAAAATGCTGTGACCTATCAAAGTTAAATATAACTCTTTCCAGGGAATAACAGCAGCAGCCTTTGATGAATGAATTCTCCTATTATAATGCATTATACGAGGGAAAAGGTAAACGCAAAAGGCTTCACCTGGAATAGAGGTAGGGCAATAATTCTTTCCGATTTGACTGGCCGCATACTGAAACTCGGAGAACGGTGTTGCGGTAAACAAAAGCATTGTTGGGTAAACTGCACTTTCATGGGACTATTTGTTTTGGACAACAGTTGCAACGGGGGGATTGTGGTGCAAAGCCATTCTGTTGTTTTTTTCCCCTGCTTTCAACACTCTACCAACAAATGGCTGCATGTGCGTTCGGAAAGGGGACAGCTGACAGAACTGCCCTCCACTCAAGGGGCCTGTCAAGTAGAACATCTGGCCCTGGAGCGGATCATGCACTCACACAATATATCGCCCCCTCCATCTCAGATTTGCTGCCACTTGCAGTCCCTTTACGGCTCTCATTCTCAATTTGAGTCGTTGACTTCAGCGATTTTTTCCCACTACAGCTTGGCAAGTCGTCGGGGCAGCAGCATGTAATGTATATGCAAGATATGGCCAAATGCATAAAGAAGTTATGATTTTGCCGTTACAGGCGACGCATCCGTCATTAACTTCTGACAGATCGCACAACGGAAAAGTCAGAGCTGGAGATGCGATAGCGCCATAGGTGCAATCTTTTGCTCACGGACAAGATGGAACTGAACCTCATTTGCACTTATATGTGTCTGAGTTTGAATGAAAATTATTCAGAGGTAATGCATTTAATATCATAAGCAGAGGCACGAATTCTGTTGGTATTGCGTTTTTACTCTGAAAGCACTTAAAGGTTGTTAAAATTTTTTAATGATTTTGGAGGTGTTCTAGACTTGCGCTGTTATGTCAGACATGTAATGACTGTGAGGCTTTTAAAACAGTTAATAAGAAACCTAAGTGTGCCGTCCTTTCTACAGTTTGATAAGCTCGCCGATATTTTCCGTGATGTATGTCAGATTAAGATGTAAAAGAGAAATGCAGCGGAACATTTTCATAAAGAGGAAGTGGTGTCAACAGTTTATTCAAAAGCAGTGCCTGCCTGCAGAATGTTCTTTAATAAATTAGCTGCCAGCATCAAACAACCCTGCTAATGTGAATCTTAACCTGATAAGCATTCAAACGAGGACAGAACCCCACCAACAGAAAAAAGAAGAACAAAGGACTTATTGAGACGCATACAAGGTATTTTTCAAAGCCTCTGGATTTTATTTTAGGGTTTCGGCACTAATGGTTTCCTCGGTTAAAATTTTCCATTAAGTAAAAGAGTAGTATCTCTTCAAATGGAGGGTGTTCTACCTTTAATGGATATCCTTCCAGTGACCTAGAATACATAGACTGAATTATCAATAAACGGTCAATTATTTCGCAGAGCAGAATGGAAAACATCCGGACCTTTCCCCACATTTTCGTACAGTGCAATGTAATATGTGTATTTATGTCTGTATAGCTGATGTGAATATGTTATTGAAACCTTTTAAGGTACCAAAAACACAACACATGTCTGGGAATACAGAATATAAAACAATGTTTTGCAACTTAGTAACTGCATATCAAACAACACTGTAGGTCCCTACCCCAAAGAAGTACACATTAAATATTAAATACACTTCATATGTCACATTTTGAAATCCTAACTCAAATAAATACAATGCTCTACCTAAGTTCAAAATCCATATAATTAGGATTAATGATCGATTCCAAAATTAAGACTGAGAGGAATACCCATAACACCTCATGCTTGAATAATGCAATTCAGGGTCATGTCATTTTTTTTTGTATTTATTATTTTAGTATTACTTATTTGTACAAATATTACACAAAAGTATATAATATTCAATTTTAATATAATAAAATACAAATGTAAAATAAATATAATTTATAATTTAACATTCAGCTAATTTAATTACTACGTGAAAAATACACTATACATCTGTGCATGTAAAGCGAATATCAGTCGTGGGATTCATTCATTCAGGCAGTTCATTCAAAAAAGATGAATCATTTAGAAATTAAACAAATGGCTGTCTGAGTGAATTACTGAATCATTCATTCAACCGACTCGTTGATTCATTCAGGAACAAAATAAGCGAAGTAACTATCTTTATGAATGAGTCATCAACTCATTAATTTAACCGATTGGTTCAAAAATTCTTCCTTTCCTTCTTTATTTACTTATGTATTTATTTATTCATTCATTCATTCATTCTAAAATTACTTTAACTCTACTTGCATCCTTTTTTTGAGAAGACCACATTAAGTTAAATTGACGACACCATTAGAGACACCAGTTCTTAATAAATTTGGTTTTAAAGTGTGTAACCCAAAAAAAAAAAAACACTCTAATCTAATCTCAGCTTTGATACTCTTATCACCACAAAGGACAATCACCAACAAGGGCACATCCCTTTGAGACATGCTGGTTACAGCGATAAGGCGCACACATGATGAAGAGTTCATGCAGTGTGTTACGTAGTGAAGAGCACAGCCTTCATCCGCTGCATTAAAACTGCAACAAGAAGACTGTTACTAGACAGTGACAAGACAGACAAAAAATGGTGCTTCTTCCATGTGTCAGCATGCAAGGTGGAAGTTCAAAGACCTGTCGCACTATCATGCATACGATCATAATGTAAGCGAAAATGAAATGCCTGCGCTCAATACGTGATTCATCCGCACCTGCCCTATTGATATTCCGGAAGTGTGAAATGGAAATAGCGCTGCTGAGCTTCGTTCCTCCAAATTTGACTGTAAGATGAGAATGCTCAAAAGCTCAATTTGATCACGTACATCCCAGGTCCTTCTTTTCAGCCCGACACCATGCACGTGCAAAAATTGCTTGCCTGTACACACAGAGATGTAATATCTGAAATAGAGTATTTTAAGCAGTCAGGCACTGTGCTAGAATGATCCCAAGAGTCAACAATATAGAGCCGCTCTCGCGGCGAGTGTCGGGAGGTTTAAAGTCTATCAGCTCAGCAATTGGTTCTGAGCTTCTTAGATAAGGAGGCGATTAGAAAAGCGAGCAGGTAGAAGTCCTGTCTGCTCGAAACTTGAATGTGATTCGTTGTGAAGTTCTAGACTCACATTTAGCAGATTTCTGATTTGATTATAATGACAAAGGCAGCGAGACCAGACATACGTCACACACTCAGCCGATTCAGTGACTTGTGAGTTTTCGCTTTGGATTGGGTTTTTAATTTATCTAGCAAATGAGGAGTTATGCTCACAGCGTGAAACCCACAGAAGATATGCGAGTTGAATAAACCCATTTCTGCCAGTGGAGCACTGCATTGAATAACATTCATATTCTTTCTTTTTCAAGTGCAAGTATGATACGACTGGCCTTGTGGCTTGTTCGTGACTGATTCTGTAAACGCTCCAGAGATTGAAGAGGGAGACAGATGGGCAAACTTAACTGCAGAGTACAATCAAAGATCAAAATGCAGAGAGGGAATACACTAAACTGGAAACGAGATGGCATGTTGATAGATCTCTTTTCAGCCCCCCTACTCAAACCCCCCATCATTTTCCCAACCACTGCACCAAAACTTATTCCGAGCATGTTTACCTACTCGAGAGAAGTCTTTTTTGTTCAATCATGGAGAGGGGTTGCTCAGGCCGTACTGCTTGGCAGTCTTGTCTTTCAAGAGAGCGAAATTCAATAGAGGTAATCATTACTGTGAGGACCAGTGCTCTGGACTGCCAACCAAAAACGTCAGAATAAAAAGATAAAAGTCTCATCAACACAAAAAGAACAAATAAAAATGCAAATTATGACTATCATGGAAGGAAACATAAACGAGAAAGCAATTAGAAAAAGAACCGTCTTTCTCAATAACTGTCTAGGTTTCCTCCTACTGTAAGAGTGTAGGAGGGTTAACAAAATGCTTATACACAAAATCTCATTACCTTTATCGGTATAAAGGATGTTCATAATTTTCCTATCCTCAAATTTCAGGCAGTTTTTATGTGGTTGCTGATGTGTGTAATTTTGGCACTACTAGCATTACTAAACAGGAATTTTTATTGGTCGAACATAGAGAAAGCCCCACATCAAAACACAGTCGATTGCAAAACATATATTCAGTTTTCATTTAAATTTGTGTAATTGCTTTTGTCTTTTTTATTAGTTATTTTACATTTATTGATTTTTATTTCAATTTAAGTTCAGTTTATTGATATTTATTTCAGTTTAAGTTTTAGTAATTTTAGTACTTCAACTTATTTTATTGTTTGTTAGTTTCAAAAGCAAAATTTTTTCATTTGAGTTTAAAATTTTCATCAATATTTATATTTTATTTTATTTCAGCTATATTTTAGTTAACGTTTAGTTTAGTTAATGTTTTAGTTTCGTTTCAGTTAACAAAAACAACACTGAATTCAACCTATGAATATTTGGCATCCACAGCAGCTTCTCTGATATCCAAGTCCAAATTTACAACTGTTTGCACTGTTCGCTTCCCCATCATTCCTCTTCATCTGTGAAAATTCAGACAGTTGCTTTGGGAGATTAACAGATTTTAAACTAAATAAACATTGTGCAGGAATTGTGCCAATCGCAGAGCTCTTACCTCATTTGAGAGCATATTACTCTTAAATAGAACAGAACACAGGAAGACATGCAAACTTGACAAGCACGGAAGGATAATCATTACAACACACAGCATATTGATTCCCTATTCACTAGAGCTGGAAGATTAGGAAATGTATTCGTAATGTGGCTGAGTGGCAAGCTTTATGAATTACTTCTACTCGACAAACACATGCGGAGACAGCATCCATTGTGCAAATGTCCTGTGGGCAGGGGAATCGTGTTACACATTTCAAAGCTACCTAGGTCTCGCCGCATATGCCGAGAATATGAGTGGGACTAAGGCTCGTCGAAACCAAACGCTTCTCCTAAATGATGACATCACTCACGGCATTGATGACTGTGAACTTTCTGCCAAATTCTGGTCGGCCTGTATTTCATGGCTGGCTTTCCAGCGGGATGGAGCACATCCTTTAAGCAGAATGTGCTCGTCTACTGTGAATAATCTCCAAGTGTTTGCTTCACAAAAGAGACGACAAATGAGAAGCATCATAATTACAGAGAATGACTGATGACTTGGCTTTAAGCACAGTTCTCTCGCACCGATAGCCTCCGTAGCATTTGATCCAAGATGGCACAGAGTTGATTTATTGGTTTGGCATTCTGTTATTAAAGGAATAGTTCATTCAAATATGTACATTTTGTCAGTATTTACTCACCTTTATGTAATCACTAGAAAAGTGTCTTAAAAGTAGTCCGTACAGCTATATCCCAACAATTCTCAAGTCGTACAATAGCTGAAATGAAGTGTTCTTTTACTGTGGTCCATACAAGTTAATCATGACAAAAAGTATCATTTGATCAGATCATCGATATCATATAATATATCATTTTATCATACCAAATCAATTTAATATTATACATTTCTTTTCATTTTATTATTATCATATTTATAATTTTATCTCAACATTTTCATTCATTCAGTATGAATATGATAAAATATATAAACTAAATAAAATGTTCCTTTCAAATATAACTTCAAACACTGATCTATGATAAACTATTAGGAAAACATAATATTTTATGTATTTATTTTTATTTTTATATTAATTTATTTTAATATTATCATATTAATGGCAAAATAAAATATATCAACTAAATACACATTTTCTTTCAAGCATATCATTTCAATATGAATACAAATTATTAATTTAATATAATATAATATAAACTAATAATACAACAGTATTAATATTAAAATGATTTTTATCATTGTATCATATTAATATCATCATATTAGCATTATATCATATTATGATATATCAGGGGTCTTCAATGTTTTTCAATAACCCCTTTGCCCCTAAGAGACATGAAGCAGGGACCCCCTGATACAAAATATGTCAAGCAGAGCTGCATATTAAGTATATAGCCTTTGATATTAATAGAAAGTAACCATACTATGATTAATAATAAATTGTTATATGTATATTATGTTAAGACAGTAAATCAGAACTATGCACATTATTGTTGTTGCACATGCATCACTGCCTGTATATTACTTTTTATTGTTAAAATTTAGATTTATGCATCATAACAAAACATGTTGAGATAAAAAAAAAAAATCACAATTCATAAGTTGTTTGCAGTTGTTGTAAATTTTTTTAATGGATTTGCAGTCATACATTTTAATTTTACTAGTCAGATGGATATTTACATTTACTTGAACTTTAGCTTCAAGTTTACTAAAATTAACAATGGATTTTTTTCCCGTGAGATAGACAATTAAGAATCAATTCACGGAGTATCTGAAATTAATGAGGGTTTTCTAATAAAGTGCAGATGTAATGTGATGAAATGCAACGGCTCCACCATGACAAGAATAGCAATGTACAGTGAGACATGTAACATTATTTACAAGGCACTGCTTTTACAAACAATTGGAATGGAATTTAAAAATACATTGATACAAATATTTTTCTAGTAATCTATTAGTCTGCATTTAAATTGCATATATATTTTTACATGCCATATTTTTGTCCCATGCTAAAATCGCTATGTCAACTGCACCTTCAGAGTGAATCACGTATTTCTATGTAGATTTCACTTCCAAAACTTTGCAGCATGTAATTGGCCACTGGATCTCTTAGCAGCATGAAAAACAATATTTTTATTCAACGGATTATAGCTGTATATATATATAACAGTCACTAAAAAGCTGTCACTCATCTCAGTTCGCGATCTCACAACATTCCATTAAAATCAATAAAGTTGTCTACACGGCATAATGAATCTCTTACTCACATCGTGTCATTGTTTGTTAATGAGAGACGATTCGCGAGAGTGAGCATAACTCTGCACTGAAAAGAAACTCCGGCGATTTAAGCGGTGTGTGGATTCAAACTTAAACACCTCTGATTTGCCATTGCGTTCACGAGATCAACTAACGTGTCTGTGATTGGCAACATTTCTCACCGCTGCAAAAACACGCTGTAAATAGGAACAGAGATTCTCCGATTCTCACATTCTCCAGAGATCAAACTCAAAAACGCAATGGAGCGTTTGCTAAATCTGTTTCGCCAATAATATTAGCCTATATCATTACAGTATAATAAAGTAAAGTAATAAAGTTGAAATAAAGTAATATACGCCACTTTTATGATTCATTTATAGTGCTTTTGCAGTTTTTTGAAGCTTGAAATCTTCAGACTGTGTTCATTATGACTTTGTAACTAAGGTTTGGAACAACATGAGGATAAGCAAATGACTGTTTGTCTTCATTTTTGCCCATTAATCTTTGCTTAATCCATGAGAGAGAACAACAAGAAAGATGCTTGCTCTGATTGAGATTAGCATTGTCTTTTGGTTAGATGCTTCTAAACGGTTGATTTTGTGTCTCTGTTGTAACTAAATTGCAGCGAGAAACTAAATTAGGGAAGAATTGTCTTTTCTGGTGGGGTGATAATCTCCTCAGAAAATGCAAATTTTTCATGTTAGCATAATGTGGCCTTCAAAGTCCAGAGAAAACAATAGAAATGAAATATGCAGCCAAGCCACAGCAGTAAACCATGTATCCCTCACCGTTACCATTTCCCGTGCTCCCCAGCTCTCTGACACTGACTGTTCACTGGGATAATTGGCCATTACTTCTACTTTTGTGTTTAGAGTCCCACTCTCCGAGATTTCCTAAGGTTATATTATGACAAATTATCCAGTTTGCTCCACACTTTAGTAAGTGGCATTAAGCCAGCCATGGTAATAGGTTAAAATATTTTTAGATTTATTTCTCTTTGGCATAAAAAAGACTATATGTATATATACAGTATATATATATATATATATATATATATATATATATATAACACACTTAATT
>NW_015558630.1:900396-901982 GCF_001515605.1 Sinocyclocheilus anshuiensis
AAAGACTATATGTATATATACAGTATATATATATATATATATATATATATATATAGTCCACATTAAATTTTCATGCTGGTCGTTTATGTGGACTATATTGGATTTGTAAACGCATAAATAACTGAATACTACATAAGGGGTATATGTCGGGCTGTCTCATCCTCTAATGTGTTGTTTTGTACACCGTGACACATATTTTCGGTGCCTAATGGTTATATGCTCCAAAGCCTTCATCCTTAATGTCCAATAAATTCTTGTTATTCTCCCTGTCTGGACCACTGAATAAGTGTTACCCCCTTGTTGTCATGACAACAGCCTCTTCCCTGTATACTGCTGGTAGGGACATGATATAGTTATCACGGGAGAAGTTCTCAAACTTAACGATCAGTGGCAGTCTTCGGTCAAGTCCCTTCGGTCTCAGTGAGGGTATTATGTGAGTGCTTCACTATTTATGACTCTAATAACACATAACTCTCTCTCTCTCTAATTTCCTTTTGTCCCTTTTCCACTCCCTCAATCTGGCCAAAACTTTCAAACTTTCATCAGGGCTTTGTGGTTTGAGGGGAGTTCAGACACCACACAGCTGACCTCATCCAGGCAAAGATATGTGATCTCTTTGTCTAGTTGGCTTTGAATGGCTAGAGATGTTGTCCAATTAAACAAATGGAGCTGCTCACATGGGCTCTGGTTGGAGATAAATGCCTTGATGTTGGAGATAAACCCCTAGTAACGCACATCCATGGATACAGGCTTTCAGTGGAAGGAACGACAATGAGCTTTAAAATCACAATGATGTTTTAATCTAAAATCTCTCTTTCAAGTCCGCTCAGACATTTTTCCATGTCATGGCATACTGACTGAACTCTAGTGTTCCTATGGTTTCAAACTGTGACATTCAGAAAAGTATGAAACTGCACAATTTAAAGTTAATAACTACGAAAAGGCCCTTTAGAGAGGCAAGAAGGTCAGGTCAGGCCAGGACTGAAGAATTTGCTTCCTTTAAAGTTTTATAAGTTGGAATTTAAGCTGAATTGGTCACAGGCAACAAGAATTTGAATTGTTTTGAATTTGAACTTACTGAATTGTAAATCAAAGAAATTCAACATAGTTCAAGAACTTCCACCTTGGTTCATAAAAGTTCATTTTATGACCAAATTTATCAATATAATAACATTTTATCTCATTAATACAATAAATTATTATAAAAGATTTTTAGCATTTTTTTATTATCATTATTATTTATTATATCATATTATACATGCTAAAATATTAATATGACAATATAAATGTTATATTATATATTTAATACACATTTTGTACCATATTATGATATATGATAAAACAGGTTAAATACAAATTTCCTTTAAAAAAACTATGATAAAATATTAATAAAATATTTTTTCTTTTATATTAATAACAATTTAAATATTAAATATTACGATGACTATGATAAAATATTCTTATAATAAAATTTTTATCATATAAGCTAAAACGTTAATATGACAATATAAATTCTATCTATCTATCTATCTATCTATCTATCTATCTATCTATCTATCTATCTATCTGTCTATCTATCTATCTAT
>NW_015558630.1:902011-913424 GCF_001515605.1 Sinocyclocheilus anshuiensis
TCTATCTATCTATCTATCTATCTATCTATCTATCTATCTATCTATCTATCTATCTATCTGTCTATCTATCCATCCATCCATCCATCCATCCATCCATCCATCCATCAATCATAGCTGGTATAGTTATGCATCTACTGTACTTCTCCACCCAAAAGGAAAACCGAACATCCTTAAGGTTTTCTGACATTCATCTCACACATAAGAAACTGTCCTGCACAGCATCAACACTGCGGACACACACAACTTTGCTAACATGTATGATTCATGCACCGTTTGCCCCATGAGTGTATAGTACACGCTCAATAATCAAGTCAGGCCTTTGCAGTCTGACTTCAGACAGAACCGCACAAACAAAGGCATGAGAGACCACATAGATTCCAGGATACAGCATGTGATAACACGCTCCGAGAAGGGTGCAGTAAACAAATTTTCGAGTATCCTCAATCAAAGCCAACAAACAAAAAAGCGGCAAAAGAAAACAAAGCACCAAAAGATCTCCAGAAAGCATCAAAATGCTCTGGCTATCATCAGTGTTGCAGGTACCCGCAGTGCAGTTTAATACCGGAAGTACAAAGAACGCTCTGGAGTCCCCATCAAGCAGGTTGAGCTCAAAGAGGGAAATGCTCTTCTAACAGTGCCCTTTCCATCTCCCACTCTTTCTTTCTTTGTTTCGCTCTGTCTTCCCCTCTCTCCGCTAGCCACACGCTTTAGCACGTGCCTCTTATCACATTAGCTGTCTCAGTCAGAACGAGGCAGAGAGCAGGCCAGAGTAGGCAGAACGTGGGAGCTACTGATAGCACTCTCTTTGTTGTTCTGTCTCTCCTCCTAAGCAACAATGGCTTTGTCGCCACGATGCCAGCAGCTGCTGAAAGATGTGAACACCTATGTGTGTGTGCTTTTTCATTTCCATCACCGCATTATTTTCTTTCCCACTCTTTTCTCCCTCCCCACATGCTGCTAAACCCGACTCCCTTTGAAGACACACTTAGTAGAAAAGGATGAAACATTACATAGCCAAAGGCTTGGCAGCTTATGATGGTGGATGACGCCTCCCCAAACACAGCACTTATAATAATATTTTTAGCACATGTTAAAATTTTAACATGACATAATAAATATTATACTTATATAAGTATAATATACTTTATATTGCAATATACTTAAATATTAAACAATATGCCAGCAATTTTGTATAATATTATAATGTCATATCTATCTATCTATCTATCTATCTTAGGTGGCATAGTTACAAAGCTACTGTTTTATCTCTTTGGCCAGATATGCATCTACAACTTCTCCACCCAACAGGAAAACCAAACAACCTTAAGCTTTTATGACCTTTATCTCACACATAAGAAAGCGTCCTACACAACACCAACACTGCGGACACACACAACTTGGCTAACATGCATGATTCATGCTACCGTTTGCGCCACGAGGGTACAGTACACGCTCAATAATCAAGTCAGGCCTCTGCAGTCTGACTTCAGACAGAACCGCCCAAACAACCCGAGTTATCTGAAGGCATGAGAGACCGCATAGATTCCAGGATACCTACAGCATGTGATAGCACGCTCGGAGAGGGGAGCAGTAAACAAAATTTCGAGTATCCTCGATCAAAGCCGATGAACAAAAAAGCAGCGAAAGAAAACAAAGCACCAATAGATCTCCAGAAAGCATCAAAATGCTCCGGTTATCATCAGTGTTGCAGGTATCCGCAGTGCTGTTTAATACTGGAAGTACAAAGAATGCTGAACTCTGGAGGCCCCGTCAAGCAGGGTGAGCTCAAAGAGGGAAATGCTCTTTTCTAACAGTGCCCTTTCCATCTCCTACTCTTTCTTTCTTTGTTTTGCACCGTCTTCCCCTCTCTCCGCTAGCCACGCGCTTTAGCACGTGCCTCTTATCGCATTAGCTGCCTCAGAACGAGGCAGAGAGTAGGCCAGAGAAGGCAGAACGTGGGAGCTCCTGATAGCACTCTCTTTGTTGTTCTGTCTCTCCTCCTAAGCAACAATGGCTTCGTCACCGCGATGCCAGCAGCTGCCGAAAGATGTGAACAACTATGTGTGTGTGTGCGGTTTTTCATTTCCATCACTGCATTATTTTCTTTCCCACTCTTTTCTCCCTCCCCACATGCTGCTAAACCCGACTCCCTTTGAAGACACACTTAGTAGAAAAGGATGAAACATTACATAGCCAAAGGCTTGGCAGCTTATGATGGTGGATGCAGTCTACCCAAACACAGCACTTTCTTCAGGGAACACATTTTTCAACCAAACACATATACACACGCTCGCACAGAGAGCCTTATATGCCCTGTGAAAAAACCCAACACCTTGAAACACTAAGAGATGCTTCGTTCCTGTGGGTGGACCGCTGCCTCTTCAGAGACACCACGGAAATTCTGAACGCACTTGGCCGAAAACCGAAACTGCTTTGTAATAATTATTTATGATTTTATTAAATAATATAAAGTAATTTTCTAAGACTTTTTAATTTAAAGGGTTAGTTCACCCAAAGGGTTAGTTCACCCAACTGTCATTAATTACTCACCCTCATGTCATTCTAAACCCATAAGACCTACGTTCATCTTCGGAACACAAATTAAGATATTTTTGATGAATTCTGAGAGCTCTCTGACGAGAGCTCAGAGAGCTCTCAAAATTCATCAAAAATATCTTAATTTGTGTTCCGAAGATGAACGGAGGTCTTACAGATTTAGAACGACATGAGGGTGAGTAATTTTCATTTTTGGGTGAACTATCCCTTTAACTCAATAATTTTAATGATACAGAATTTAAAAAACACAAGCCAATAAAATAACCACACTTTTATTGAAAGTAACACAATAAAATCATCCCTACTATGCTTAGGTTTTTTTTGTTGTTGTTGTTTGCTGATAATTAAATGGCCAAAAAGTAAGATGAAAATCTTTATAGCAAAAGCATAATATATATAAATATCAACTGTCTCTCAATATCTCCCAATAATATGTCTTGGTAAGATAATATTTGATATTTAAATGTTAAGTGATCAAAGCTTTGTAGTTTTAATTGTTGGGGGACAAATATATAATGCAATAAAATATAATGATGACAGAGAGATGTACAAATACATTTTCATCAAAAGCTTGATGTTTCATATTTGATACTCATCTTTTTATGTAGATTTAAAAAATATATATTATGTATTAATAATTAAGTAAACTTAACTTGCTTCAGTCCAGCAAGTAAGTGTCATTCTGAAATACTACCAATATAAAAGGTATTCTTACATTTTCTTCTTAAAAATTAGTAAAGATTTCACAGCAAAAAGACATATGAAACGACCTGAAAGTGAGGGTGAAAAGACATTACTTGCTTAAAAAAAACAGTATTATTATCTATCAATCAGATGACTGTGTACAACGGGTTTTTCAGAAAAGTTTGGATCATTTTGATAATTTATAGGGCTTAGAAATGTGTCTATCAAATATGATACAGTAGGCTTCATAGGGTATCAAAACGTCATAACTGGATCTTCCAGTGAAAAAAATGACAGACTTCTCTCTCATGTATTTCAGACTTTTCCAATTTTTTAGTCTGCTAAAAGCTTGCATTCATTTGCCTCAATTTTTTACTTGGATATATATCGCAATGTGAAAGAACAGATCTGTCGCTACTTCATTGCGACTTGCAGAAAGAAAAAAGTAAAGTGTTTTGCTGCTCTGTTGTCTTTGAGTTTTAGCCTCCACCACGTACAGAACCCAAACGAGAGACTGCGATATTGCAGCACCGTGAACCTCTTCTGTAAAGTTAATAAATCAATCAATCAGTGCAGGTGACAGGGACAGCAGGACAGACTCATTAGTGCCCGCTGTGCATGTGTGACCTGCAGGATGGAGATAAATGGAGGAGGCTCTGGTCTGAAGAGCGGGGGGAGGAATCAGAAGGACTGGATGCGGACTAGGTGTGGGTCAAAAGCGGGATAGATGAAGGCTACCAAGCATGAAGAGCTGTCACCATGCATTCGGGTTCAGGCCTTGCTAATTTTACACCTGGTTGGCCGTGTCTGCTCCACTCAGGTGCTCAAACATGCCGCACACGCTGGGATGTGGCCTGTGCCGTGATAGGCCAGCGGTGGCGAGCATGTTCGCCATCACACTGATGCAACTCATGGATTAATCACCAAGTGTGTATGTAGTACAGTACGTGGCTCTGGAGAGAAAGGAAAGGCTGAGTGCAAACAAGAGAAAATACATCTATGCTCATTTATTAATCTCCTGTGCCTTTCATTAAAGGCCAAAATGTGAAATACAATATATTAGGCCTCTAGAACTGTTAACCATGGTTCATGTGCAAAATAGAGCTGGGAATGCTTCAGTATGCCTTACAATAACATTTGTGGTTAGTCAAATGCTTAAAAGTTAAATATGTATTGCATAATTTCTGTTCCACTTGCGTCACAAACTGTAATTGCAAAAATAAGAGGTGAAATTCTTTTTCAACATAGTTTTCAGGTAAATTAGGCTTACTATAAAATGCATTTAAATTAAACATTATTTAAATTTTCCTGTGCAAGTATGTTGTACTGTTAAAAAAGTATCTGCCTGTTGTCAGTAGGTTTCTCAAACACCCTACTTAACTGCCATTGGTCAAAAAAAAACAAAAAAACATAGCCTGGATAGCCCCACCCTCAAACTCAGCTGAAATTTTTTTTACTATGTCAGGTTGGTTGGGACGCTAAATAAACAGAGCAATGTTTTAATAACAGAGCCACACTTTTACGCTGTTTTTAAATCAACCTACAAATGATTTGCCTAATCTCTGCAAACTAAACTTAGATAAAGTTTTTCCAGAGAATTGGAAAAAAATTACATATATCAAGTTCCCTTTCATGGGAACTTCGAACTGCGTCCTCTAGGGGTCGCTATGGGGAACGCCTCGTCGTGACCCGTGTCTGAAGCATACATTTAAAAAACACCAACTCGTTGGCCGGCGACAGCCATGACGTCACTACCGGTGCGACTATAGTATAAATAGGCGCCGGGAGCACACATCATTCTCTTCTTCGTCTTCATTGACTGTTCTGTTTGAAGCGTGCATTTCCAAGGAAAAAAGTAAGAGCTATCTCTTTCATTATGGCGAGCACTAGCAGAGCATTTAGAAGGTGTGTGCATCCATGTCATCGCTATTTGACACCAGATGACACACACGATCTATGTGTTGTTTGTTTGGGCGAAGAGCACGCACGCAATGTCCTCGAGGGGGCAATCTGCGCACATTGTGAGTTTTTTTCCAATGAAAAAACTCCGTTCTCGTTTGTCTCTCTTTTTGAGTAAAGAGGGGCAACCATCTGCTTCCCGTGGTTCAGGGTAAAAGGTTTGGTTACAAATAAATAAATATGTAAAATCTTTAATAAATAAATAAATAAAAATAACTAGAGTATTTAAACATGAAAAATCTGCCATCATTTACTCACCTTCATGTAATTTCAAACCTTTATGGCTTTCTTTATTCTATGGAACATAAATGAAGGAATATTTTCTGAAGAATGCTGGGGTCTGAACAATAATGGACCTCACTGACTTTTTTTTTTTTTCGTGTTTAACAGAAGACATACAAGTTATGGAACAACATGAGAATGAGTAAATGATGATATCAATTTCATGTGTAATTGAACAATCCCTTTAAAAGACAAAATAAGAATGAATGAAAGATTGTGTCATCATCACTTCTTGTCAGTGAAATGCTAAGTGAATTTCAGCAATATGCACGTTACTGTAAACTTCATGCTGTTTCTCATTTACATATAAAGAGTAGCACATACTGTAGACGTAGCCAGGCAGTTTTTTTGTTCATTCTAAAAAAAACAAACAAATAAATAAATAAACACATCAGTAAACATTGAAATGCTTGAGTCCACATCTGCAGGAAGCGCAGATTTGATGTTATGCATTTAAATGATCTGAACAGAGAGGTGAAAACAATTTTCACCCTCACAGACTCTCTTACTTACACGGAAATAGACGAGAATGTGAACCGTATCGCACAGGGCTTTAAATATTCTCTAGGTATCTCAAGACGCATGACTGTTATTCTCTAAAGAATCTCTCATTTCATATGTTGGCAGTGCCGCAAATGCAGCAGACCACATACTGGGTCGCATTCGAAAGAATTGACATTAGCTTTTCTGCGCAACACATGTCCATGTTACTTTAAAATCTATTTCAAAGCTCTCTCATCATTTGTCAGCATATCATTTATGGTGAAAAGGTGTTTTATAAGTAAGAATCTTTTTTCTTTATTTCAAAAACATTTCCCCCCTGTATTTGATTAAACTTACAATCTAGTGCACTATGAAATTACTTTCCGTGTTTTCCTACTGTATGTCAGTGAATGTGGAGGATGTGTAATAATATTCCACAGCTCTGCATAGTCATTATCTTTTCACTTAAAATGAAATTAGAGCTCTAAAATAAGAAATGTTTGCTTAAATACATCCCATGCTACTACATCACACAGTTCCTGCAGGATTGCAGAATTTAATAAATTAAATACTTTAAAAAAAAAGTGAGATTTTTTTTAAGTGAGATTCAGCAACAGTTTTTGGAGAAAGTTGACCTTTGACCCTCAACTCTAACTGTAATTCTGTATTGACCTGATAATGAACTAAATTGATTTATCTATAAGCTAATTTCTCCTTTAAAATAACTGAGTAATTGCTTTTAAACTTTGCTTCAATGTGCAGAAGGAATGGTCAAGAGGTGCCAAGGCAATTAAGATAAAACCAGTGTTCAGAAAACGTCATCATTAGTACATTTAAACAAAATAATGTTTCAAAAAGTACAGGCCAAATGTACACGCATAAGCAATAAGAAACTGTTCCGGCAGACCGAGACAGGTGAATCCGAGGCCTTTGTAATATTCTTCTCTGCTTTAATGAGAGTCCCCCAGAGTTCAGTCGAGGTCTCGTCTACTGGCTCTCTTAATAAGGGCTTTATTTCTTATGGGGTGCATCATTTCCCATGAGCGACCAACATGAGGAAAGACGGCCAGAGGTTTACATTAATACCTGCTCTGAGTTATTAAAGGGAGGGCGATCATTTAAATGAGAAAGCTGAAATGATCTTCTGCTCACACTCTGAATGATACAGAGAAAATCAATATGGACTCGTAAATCCATACTCTGATAACTCACACTGGGTGGCAATACAGTTACATTACTGAAAATTATAGCCGGTGGTTTAGTGGCAGTGTGCACAATTACAAGGCTGATGAAGAATCTGCGTGTCTCTTGATGCATTTGTACATTTCTTTCAGCCGCATAACAAAAGAAATTTGTACCACATTCACAACATGTTACACTGAAAAACATTTGAAACTTTCACTGAAACTTATGAAAGCCATTTTATTGTGTGCAAAAGAGGAACAGGCTGTTATAGAAAGCGAGGGAGTGATAGAAACCTGTCCCCCATCACTCGTACGAGGCTCTGTGCTGGCCTGTTTCATCAGAGGCCATGTTCCAGAGCCGAACGCTGATTAAAATAGTTCTGAAAGAAAGCCCAGGAGGCATTTTACGCTTCCATTTACAGAACTAAATTCTCTTTGATGATAAAAATCTAATGTAACCTTTTTAATTTGTCAGTGTAGGAATGAGAGACGTGGGGGCCCCGATTTCCCCTTTTCGCACATCGACTCCCTGTGCGTTTCTTATGCTGTGGAGTAGTTCCGATGTCAAGGTGAGAAATGTGAAGCAATTCATGTCTCCCTAAAGCAATGAAAGCCATTATGCAAAAGAACATACCTAGAACCGTGTGTTTCATAGTTAAATGTGCCAGCCTACATTTTTGTTTCCGGCGCTATGATATTTTTCAGTGTTTTAAGCTGTGCATGGAGGCCTGGAGCTAGCGATGCAAACCTACAGTATACAGTTTGAGGAGCAGACTAATTTCGTACTCTTTAAAAATGCAATACACCATTCCAGGTTTAGAATCTAGTAGCATAGGGAGCCCTCGACTCTGACCATAAAGAAACTAATTGAGTTTCTACAAGGTTCAGTACACCCTCTACTATAACAATTTCCTAAGTTATGGAACCAGAAAATCCTACATTTTCAATAATATCTTCATAAATTATACACGGAAACCTTTACAAGCTTTGCATGCAATAGTTGGTGGAGCTACAAAGATGTACAAAATACTGGTCACAGAAACATACTTATATAATGGGATCCAAACATCTGATAACAAGTGAAAATGCTTCTATTAATTTTTCTAATTCAATACAAATGTCACAAATGTTTTATCGTAAATAATTTTATCAGTATAACAACTTGAATTAAAAAAAATTCTAAATGTTATAGTATTTTGGTAGCATCTTCTGCTTCAAATTTGCCTATTTGGCTATCAACAGAAATTAATACTTTTAATCTTCAAGGATGCATTCAAATGATCAAAAGTAATTGTAAAGATCATTCAATAGTTATAAAATATATCTATTTAAAGTAAATCCTGTTCTTTTGAACTATTAATTCGTCAAAGAATTTTGAAAAAAAAGTAACACGGTTTCCACAAAAATATGAAGTAGCACAACTGTTTATAACATTTATAATAATAAGTAATGTTTCTTAAGCACCAAATCAGCATATTAAAACGGTTTCTGAAGGATCATGTGACACTAAAGACTGGAGTATTGAAAATGTGGTTTTGGCATCACAGAAATAAAATAAAATGTTAAAATATATTCAAGTTAAAAAAGTAAATTGTAATAATATTTCACAATATTACTGTATTTTTGATCAAATAAATGCAGCCTCAGTGCATTTATCCCAGATTTTTAATATGGCCTAACATTGTTGAACCCCACTGTGCATGATAACATTCTATAAGACAGGTCGACAGTCATTTTTATGCTATATAATTCCATACTGATCCTAGAGTAATGTGAAAAAAACAGCACCTGCTCTCACAATTCTGCAGCAGCTCACTTTCCCCGACCTCTTTAAATGTCTAACATTTACCCAGACTACTCCAGGACCTTTTTTCTTTCAGACTCTGAAGAACTGGCCTGCTTTTTTTCTCTTTACAGAATACGCTCTATATATCCGTGTCACATCCTGCACTGATTGGCTCATGCCACACTGTGTGGCAATCCTGATCTAAACTCCGCTTAGATGACCTTTAGCTGGAATCCCCTTCAGATTCCTTTAGATCGAGACCAGTTCACTCTCCACACAAAAATCCATCCCACTCGGGTGATTAAAATACAGAAAATCAGATATTCATGATGGGATGTGTAGTCGGATAATCCCATAATGTCGGAATTGTAATTTTATTGGGGGGCGAGTGTGTATTTAGAGGAAACCACATTATAATGGAGTCTGCAAGGTTGTTCTGAATTGAGTTACAAATTCTACGCCGTACTTGACAAAACGAAACCAGACAGTCATACATTAAGTCTGCGTAGCATAAGAAAAAAAATAGCAGCTTTAAAACAAGATTTCAATGTTCTCTCTCTATTTGTTTGAGTCAATTTTATCATTGCGGCGCTATTAAATAAAGCACAGGGTAGATTATTACCGTGTTCAGGTTTCTATCAAAACATATTTGCATGTATTTATTTTGTTTTGTACTGTATGTTCAAATAAAATTGCATATGAAGTCACAACATCTTTCCTCATAAAACTAACTCGGAGGAGAGCCGCACAGTCAACGGGAGAGAAACAAGGAAAATCAATTTGAAGTCGCTGTGCTCTTTCACAACGCTGGCGGAGCTCATGAGTGGTTGTCTGTCAGGCAAAATTACATCCATCCCCAGACTTCTGCATGTAATTTATGGAAATGGAAGAGACATTCCCTCATAGAAGACGCAGTGCACTTAGGCATGTGAATACATCCATTAAGCAAAGTCACAATTTCAATATGAAGAGCAAAACCAGTAGAGCTCACAATAAGAAGGCCTGTTTAAGTGAGAGGAAGAAAACCATTAACATTCTATAACGAGAGGAGGATTCCATAAAAATTTCACACCTTCAAAGAAACACTAAGACTCTCTCGCTCTGTTTCTCTCGGTCTCGCACAAACATGCACGCAGAGATGTGCTCTTTGAGTTACGGTGACGGAATTTCTCTTTTCCATCTCTCAGAAGTCCGGATGAGGAGTTTGATTATGCCATTTGTTTTAATATTCCTCACGAACAGCTTCTCAGACTGACATATAGACTTTCCGCCACCTCCATCACATCTGTGTTCACCACACTGTCTCGACCAGTACTGACATGCATCTGTGAACAGTGCTGGTGGCTGGAAAATAATGACCTGTACTATTTTGGTGATGATTTGAGTTCTGCTATTCACAGGTAGAAGACACCCCACATTTGCATGCAATTAGATGGCTTAGACTATCCACTACCATTCACACGTTTTTGAGGGAACGCTGACAATTAGATGGATAATTATTTCGGTCATATAAATTTGAATAGTTAATCAGGAGTTTGGAGTTATGAACATTCGAGCAGTAAAAACAAGGAATCATTTTTTCAACATGCAATAAATGCTGCCTCATATCACTCACGCACGTCAGCAAGACATCTATTTGTTGTGTGTTTTCAGCTGGAAAATGTCATTTTTCGAGTGTTTGCACATCTGCGATACATTGCTATACTGTACAATTTCCTGTCAGATGTTAGAATGACATTCAGCTGTTTTCACATTTAAAGAAATAACTGGAAATTCTGTCATCATTTACTCACCTACATGTTGTTCCAAACCTGCATGTTGTTATTTGCTTAGTGAAATACAAAAGCACACATTTTTGAAGAACTTGTACCTGTTATGTATCTTTGTAAGTCATTGTAAGCCCCCCCGCTATAAAAAAAACAAACAAGTGGGCTCCCCCAAAGTCCACGGTATAGTTCGAACACTGGGTAGAAGTACTGTGCGTTCAATGGATTGTACTGTTGTTTAACAACATACCGATTGTTCGGCTGACGAAACGTCTTTCCAAAAAGAAAAGAGAAAAAAAAAAACTTTCAGTAACTCCATAAATCAGTTTTCAAAAAATATGCGATTTAGAACCTTTACACAGTGCATGCCATTGTAAAAACTGTAGTCTATCCCTCACAGCCTTGTTTTCATCAATGTTAAATTCAATATGGCGTCTAACCTGACTAAGGTCACATACAGTGCAAGTTTTAGGGGAGTGAAAACAACTTAAATTTCAGTCTATTTCTCACGCAAAGCTATTTTATGGCTTCAGATAACTTACTGTATTAATAGTAGCAAATGCAGTTGTATGGACATCTTTTAAGGTTTTTATGTTTTTTTGGTGCATTATAATGAACTGAGGGTGAGTGAATAATGCATTTTCGTTTTTGGGTAAACTATATAGAAGTTTGGGGTTGGTAAGATTTTATATATATATATATATATATATATA
>NW_015558630.1:913434-941063 GCF_001515605.1 Sinocyclocheilus anshuiensis
GTTACAAATTTAAAACAACTGTTTTCTATTTGAATATATTTTAAAACGTCATTTATTTCTGTGATGGTAAAGCTGAAATTTCAGCATCATTACTGCAGCCTTCAGTGTTACATGTTCCTTCAGAAATCATTCTTATAAACTGATTTGGTGCTCAAGAAAACAGTTGTGATGCTTAATATCTTTGTGGAAAGTGTGATACAAGTAACATACTTTATGTATCCTTTACTGTCACTTTTGATCAATTTAAAGCCTTGATGAATAAATGTTTTAATTTCTTTCAAATAATAATAATAATAAATCTTTAGTTTATCTGTTGAGAGAGTGAGATAGGATTTCCCTTCCATGTCCCTAGCACATAAAGGGTGACACTGTCTGACTCCTTTTGTTGTCTTGTGAAAAGACCTGGAGGAGAAAAGGTATCTGGTGTGCTCTGAGCAGTAGCAGTCCATGCTGGGGAGGAGAATGGCTCCTGGCTAAATGGTGGAAGTGATGCAGAAGACAGCAGAGTGGGCTGAAGCATGCTGGGACTGCCAGCTCTCTTCTCATCCACAGCACCAACCAAGGAAGGCTCTGCCTTCGGAGACTCTGCTTTCCTCGAATTTCTCTCTTTCCTGTCTGCCTCATTTTACACAGCGCTAATGTGTTTGATGGACTGCTGTGCTCATGTGTGAAAAGTCTTGGAGATGATAAACTGATACTGACAATACAGACTATTTAAAATGTGTTTGGGGACCATGATAACTGCTGGGGAACTTTTAAGTTTAAAAGTAAAATGTCACTTCATTGCATAAGGTAAATAATTACGTAACATTCTTACTTTTCAAGGCAAGAAACTAACTTTTGCATTACTTTTTCTCAGAATCAGCCTAAGGGTCTCTTTCTTCCAAAACAATAGCACTATGCTTGGTTTGCAAGCATTTCAGAGTGGTATGTTTTGTAGTTGAAGACTGTCTCTAGTGTGCACAACACAACTATACCCTTGAATGGACACTGCACCGCTTTCAGTGTAGACAGCTTCACTGATTAGAACAGAAGCGTTCTAGTTTTGTCAAGTCGCATCATGCTGCTCACTTGCACTGTACACATGTCATCACACACACTGTATAGGACTGTTATGGGAAAGGGGGAGGCTTTAGTTTTGATTATATTTGTCAGTAAATAAATAAATAAATATAAAAGTAATGGATGCTTTGAAAGGGTGTTGAAGTGTAAACAAACATTCAAATAAAAAGCTCTTAAAACTGTGGAATTAATTAAATAAAATAAAAGTCAAATTAAATACGAAAAATTACTTAAAAAAGAAAAAGGCAGTATTTTTTTTTACTTTTTTTTTAAAAGAGTGAAATTGCATAAATTAATGATGTTATTTAAAAAAAGGGAGGTAATATGCTGTAAATGTAAATATTATTGGGGTCTTAAAAGGATTAAATTAATTGCATAAAATCGGAAAAAAACAAAAAGTAAACATACTTGTGTGAAAAGAATGGTGTAAATCCAGGCAATAATTTGTTACTTTTTATATGCTCCTAAAACCTTGAAATATATTTCTATACAGTTTCTAAACAGTATGGTGTAAACTCAGAAAATAAAGTTTTACTTTTTTAAGGGCTCCTAAAAGCATTAAATTAATTCCAAAAAAAAGAAAAAAGAAAAGTATGTAAGTAAGTAATGAATGTTAGAAAGTAAAGAAAGTAATGAATGTTACAAATAAATTAATGTTTAAAAAAATATGGTATAAATTCAAAAACTGTTAGGTTTTATTTAATTATTTAAAAAAAATCAAGGTATTATAATAAAGGTAAAAATTCCTCTTACTCTTTGGAGGGCTCTTAAACGCATGACTTTTTTTTTTTTTTAATTACTTTAGAATATAGGAGGGTGTTACTTGTTACTTACACAACAATTCTAACTACGCAAGACGTTACACCCAGCACTTTCCATTGCTCATTGCTTCATTCCGGGAGCAATGAGCTAAACGTTTTCAGCTTCTTGAAAATCAGTATGAAATCCACCGACACGGCCTGCAAGTCCTCTATGATTTGCCTGTCTTACAGATGTACTCGGCACTCTGAGCATGAGTCAATATAAAATTAAAAGCTGTAGTGTGCGAGACTCCTCTTGTCTGACAACGTGCGTGTAAGAGATGAGCCGCAATAATTAGGTGTCTAAGCTCTTACCAGCTCCCTTGAGCAGACAGGAAGTACTATATTATGTGGTAGAACCATGCTATTGGCTGGTAATTAATTTGCCCTGTGCACACGGGCATTCATAAGTGGCATGGATTTTAATGCATCGGCACATCCTGTGATCTCAGACGCATCAGAATCCTCAACTCAAGCCTGAGAGCTGAGATGCAGAGGGCAAGGCCGCACTTTCTTAAATGGGTCTGGAACCAGACAAAGGTCTCATTACAGTACGTAGCTATTTATTCTGTGTATGCTGGAAACCGTGAGTCCAGTAATTTCAGGAGCACAACCGTACTTTAAGATCTTATTTATGTCTTTCATCTGATGGTGTAGGTGTACTCTGCATTTCTTCAGCTTGTCATTTTTGAAAGAATTGCACTAGGGAAGACGAGAAAAACGAGGCCGATAATGGCATGACGGCCGGCACCCATGCCCATTAATTTCCAAAGCCGAATTAGACTGGCAGTATACTATCAACCCCAGCAGTGTCTGTGTGCAGTGTAGTCGACTTGATGGACATGTGATTATGAAGCCCTGCAGTTTCTTAGATTGTAATCATAGGTCCCTCTAGGATGGCTACAACGTGCCACTGGTCATTATGTGTGCCGTCAAGGTGAGTTCTGATAGGTAAGTGCTTGTAGTCCCTCATCCAAATTCATTTCACTTAATCATGCATGCGTTTCAATCCATTTTTGATGCTACATTTCAATAGTTCCATTTTACATGGTGATTGACTTACAATCTCCAACTAAAATCCAGGATCTATTATTTATGTATCCATTTATATTACTTCTGATGTATAAAATTCAGTCTCTGATATTCCAGTAGAAAGAAACCAGAAGTGAGACATCCAACCACATCGGAGTCTGAAGGGTGAGGAAGTTAACAGATGCCGGCCACGGTGAACATTAGCAGCTCTGAAAATAGCACAGCCATAGATTTATTGGAATTCTGTTACAAAGCCAGCAATAACCTACATAAGTGGAGCATCTGTGCATGGTGCCTGTGACAGAGAAAGAGAGGCTAAGAGAGAAGATGAGGCTAAATAAGATACAAAGTAAGCCGGGGATTGAGACTGGAGATGTGGGTTTTCTCAGGCACTGAATTGCAGACTTTGAAGCCATTTTAATTAAGCCCATTAAGATCTCAACGCTCAAAATTGCAATTATTTGAGAATTTACGCATCAGTAGATGAAAGCAAATAAGCGTCTGGTATAAGTAGGGTAAGGAAAATGAGAATAATGTTTTTTTTAAATACCAAAACTGAAGGAATTTAATTTCTTGACATTTCTTTAACGTTTGCATTTTGAACGTCTGCATTCTGACTTGAACACTGTTCTTAAAAAAAAAAAAAGCATTTATTTGAAAAGACTGTTTGGTTTTTTTGCATTTTGGTTGTTGTTTTATTACATTAAAGGGATACTCCACCCAAAACTTTCATTTATTCACCCTCATGTCAGTCAATCCAAACCTGTATGACTTTCTTTCTTCTGTACTGTAGAACATAAAAGAAGATATTTTGAAGAATGTTGGTAACTAAATGTTGATTTCGATTCCCATTGACTTCTATTGTGTGGACAAAAAAATACAATGGGAACCAAAACTGTTTTCATTTTTGGATGGACTTTTTAAGCATTTTAAGCAATGATAAGCATTTTACCTAAGTATTTGGAAGATTCTCCCAGCTATGAATTTATTCTTTCATTTTTATTTTATTCCTGAGATCTTATAACTTCATCTTGAAATGCTACAGCAGTATTTATAAAAAAAATATGATTTTATTCTCATTAGATTATTCTCAAAATATTACAAGAGCGTGGTTCTTGAAATCTTCATTTTTTATTGTTATTTTAAGGTGGCACTAGAATGGTGCTTAAAAAATGTAATTAAATGAGAAAAAAACAATATACTGTATGTACTAGTGCTGCTGCTTATTTGCTACTGAATCAACAGCATGACAGCAAAATGAATGAATTTTGCTGTTGTTGCTGTTGTTGGTCTTGTGTGCCTGCAGTCTGAATTTCAGTATGATGAAAGAAAGTCTGTTCATGGAAAATAATACGAAAACAATAAACAGACACCACATTTTCTTATTACAATATCCTCACTGATTGCACACATCAGCAAGAGTAATGCGTAACCAGTGTAATGCAATTAGTGAACAAATTATGCTTATGAGCCAGGTGTTTTTATGAACATCTTGAACTCGTGAGTTACTCAGAGTCACTTATTCACTGAACCACAAATCATTATACTTAAACAAGTTTACATTTACAAGTAAATTACAAATAATACAATATGTTGTTAAAAAGACAGATTTGTTTCCTGTAATAAAACATACTGTATATATCAGAATCATTCAGTGTAATCTAAACCAGAGTATCTTAAATACATTACCAGAACTAAGCTAAATTAAAGTGTCATCACTTTTTCTTTGGAACAAGTTATTAACAAGAGCCTGCACGAGGGTAACCTGAGGTCCCTATCTTTGTCATGGTACAATTGAGCGGGCCATGCATCTTACTTCACAGCAGGATCCAACGCCTAGTGTGCGTGTTAATAGGGAACTGCTGTGTCAGCGGGTGACTAGCCTTGGCTGCTACAGATAGCATTAGCATTTCTCAGTGGCTCGAAGGGCTCATTAAGACGGTGAGTGTGTCAGCTCATAATTAGCACTGACATGAACAGTTATTCATGAAGTAAATGTTAGACACCTGCCATTTGCTGTGTATTGGGGAAACCCTAACACACCACCTTACCTCCAAGCATTGCTGGCCATTATTGAGTTGACTTGTGCCCTTGTAAAAGCAACATACTATTTGTTTTGCACGTACACAACAATCTCGCCACTCTCAGAGGCCAAGAAGTGACATTCAGTCTTTGTTTTGCTGCACAAGGACTAATTTGATGTTGCACAGCCCTGAATTAGATGCATGCATGTGTAACAGCAGAGTGTGCGATTGCAGCAGAGCTGTTTAATGCTGATTGTACATAATTATAATCAAGATGGACCTGTTCTCTCGCCAGCACTGTAATAAGGACCGAATCAAAATATAGGGGGGAAAAAAAGCTGTCTGATGAACAAGACCTCCAAGGAACCAGATTACAATTCACTCTTAAAAGACTCCAAATGTGGATTTTCACAGCATTGCCATAGAAGAACCATTTTAGGTTCCCCAAATAATTTTTAAGTGAACAATTCTTAAAAGAACCATTATTTCCTTAGTGTAAAGAATATTTTATAATCTAAAAAAAGCTTTTTTTCCACTATAAAAACCTTTTGAGCAATGAAAAGGTTCCATGTTAAATGTCCTTCATGGAACTACTGATGCTAATAAAGAACCTTTATTTTTAATAGTGATACTGACTGGTGTTAATTTTGTTATCTTTTATTTATTTTATTTTTTTTAATTCAGTTTTAGTCCTGTGTCCTTTTTAGTTTTTATCACAATTTTGTTGTCAAATTTTAGTTGACAAATTTTGGGAATTTTAGTCTAGTTTTAGTCAATGGAAACTTACATTTTAGTCATGCTGCATAAAGTTTAAACTGATAATCACAATTATTTCACTCAAATGTATAATTGTGATAACTGATAATAGGTCCTTTTAAGAGAAAAGTTCTAATAGGGGATTTAAACTCTAAAGATCTGGCAACCACAAGGATATTTTTCTCCTCATTTTTGTTAAAGAAATACACAGTTATTACATTTTAGTCTTGTCCTTTATTATAAAATAGTCACAATTAGTGTTTCATGATGTCTGTGTCAGCTTGTCTTTGTCTATAGTCTTAAGGTCTCTGCACACTGAGTCTGAAATTTTCGTATTTGAAATCCTAAAAATTCGTCACGCACAGAAACCTTGCACACTGAGTCTGATGTGTATTAATTCATCGGTTGCGAAAAAAATTTGCAAAACAGCACTAAATGGAGTCTTCAAGCAGTGAGGATGATTTTGTTGTCCTCTCGCTTCTTAAACAAAGAAAAAAAGGAAATATTGGGTCCATCCAATCCTGAGATACAGAGGAAGGAGAGTTCCCCCTCCTTATTAAGGAGCAGCGGGATTATCACGGGCGATTCAAAGTTTACTTCAGGATGTCAGTGGCTCAGTTTGATGCTTTTGCTAGCGATACTAGAGCCACATATTAAAAAGAAGACCACCAATTTCTGTGAACTCAGTGTGCAAGGATCTATATACAGTGCTTTGTGCTGCGAGACGAAGTGGATGAATTTGACAATCGCCATTCTGGATTTTGGCGTTCGCTTGTACGGTGGCTCTGAACTGAAGAAATTCAGAACATTTTTCCAACTGCAAAAATCGAACCCGATCTGAATTTTTTTTATGACGGACAAGTATTTCAGAGGCAGTATGTAAACGTGATTGACATAACGTGAGGTCGTATTTATTTTTTAACGTGCGAAAATTTCGGACGAAATTTTCGGACTCAGTGTGCAATGACCTTAATGCATGGAAAAAGGTAGTCAGTCAATATTTTTCAACTTTTTAACTAAATTAACACTAATACTGTCTTTGGGGTGTTTATCTCATGTGACTGCATTTTAAAAAGCTTTCTGGGAACCTTTGGTCAAACAGGAAAAGGGGGTTCAAATGTTATTGTGCCTCTCTGGATTGCGACCACCAGGGAGTTCTCAAATCCATGCTAATATGTAATGTAGAACTTGAAAACAAGCTATAAATCTGATTTAATCTTGAACGTGCAATTCTGCGTGTACCACCCAGGGACGTAGATTATTCCATTCAATAATATTAGCTAGTTCAGCGTTCTTCAGGAGCAGGCATTTTTTTATCTTTCCATTCATACTCCAACTCTGGCATTTGCATGGGAAATTTCCATAAAACCAATAGATTTTATTTAATTATTTCTTTCATTCAGTGCGAGCTCTGAAAAGGAATTTGTTCATTCATAGTGGGATTAATCTGCTGGGGCTAATTCCCTGGCAATGAGGTTTTGTGTGGACAGTTACCTCCATTGTGCTGAACATTATCTCGCATTCAGAGGCTTCTTCATTGCTCTGATTGAGGATTCTTCTCATTGGGGTAAACACAGTTAATACTTTCCACTCCTGCCTATTCTCTCGAGTATCTGCGTAGGGGACGGACAGGATGTGATTTTCTTTCACCAGATAACAGCTGGTGAAAAAATACGAGATATATGTGCAGGGGAATTTTCTAAAGATGAATTGCGCCTGCTCATAGCAACATGTATTTGCATGCACTGTCTGTACTGTTTTAGCCAATCATGTAATGGTGTAAATTTTACAAAAACAACAAACAACATTTTTTTTAAATACTTTTATACACAAAATAATTTTTTTTTTTCTAAATACATTTCTTTTCATCAAAGAATCCTGAAAAAAAAAACTAAAAAAAACATAAAAAAAAAAAAAAGTATCACAGTTTCCACAAAAATATTATAGGCAGCAAAACTATTTTCATCTGATAATAATAAGAAATGTTTTTTGACTCTGAAGTCTAGAGTAATGATATATTAAAATGGAAAATGGTTATTTTAAATTGTAATAATAGTTTACAATATTTCTGCTTTTACTGTATTTTTGATCAAATAAATGCAGCTTAAGAGACTTGAATGGTGAGTATATGGCATTTAAATGTAAATGACACCGTCTTCTTTTAAATATGGTGCATGTGGCTATTTCAGTACATTTAGTGCCTGGCTAAACTGGATAGTTAGTGGTTAGTGAAGAAGACTCAGCGTGCAAAAAGAAATAATGTGCACAAGTGCTGCAAATGTTTCGTGAATTTCTTCCATACGAGTAGGAATCCATCAAAGACCGAAAACACCATAAAATGACATGTCTAGAATCACAGCATGATTTATAATATGGTAACCCTCATTTATCTGTCTGTACAATCCACTTTATGCAGTTAAAACAGCTGTGCATCACATAGACAATTTCCCTCTAAGCAGATTAACTGGATGATTGTCTCTTCACGTTGCGTGGCAGTTAGACCGAATTCAGCATTTCCTTTCAGGATTCACTGATGTTCTGGTTTACCACAGTATGTCAGATTGAATTCATCTAATCTGCTGAATGAAGCGAGCCACTGATCCGCTGACACCACGGTACAGGGGGGAAATAAGAGCTTTAGACTGATTTGCCACCTCCAAAAATCCAGAACTTTGAAGCAGAGATGCACTCGGCTATCAGGGCTCGGGTATCATTTAACTGCCAGCATATAGTATTTGGCCTTTTTGCTGACATCTCTGAGCAGATGAATATGAGAACAGGCAGAGAATTACACACTTTTTTTCATTTTGAGGGACATTATATGACACTGGAGAATGCTGGAGAAAGTGATGTGTAATGGTTAAGTCAGTTCACTGAATGCATTTTAGATAATTTGCCCATATTCAAAGTGTGTGATTTCTCAGCCACTGACTTTGGATTTTACACAGGATTCCTCAACACTTGTTCCCTGACTTCCACTGGTCAGTCTCACCCCAAACTCACGCTATTGGTTGAGTGTGTGTGTGTGTGTGTGTGTGCCATGAAGACGTAATCAGTATGTTTACAAGCTGTTTAAAAGTTTAGAATCAAGTTAGGTTAGAATAAAGCAATACTTTGTTTCAAAAAGAAACACTTTAGTGAAAATGTTTATTTTATGTAAGAAATTAAAATATACATTGTCTATGAATGGCCTAATCAAGTTTCTACATAGTAAATTGAATATACATAAAATAAGTATTTGAAAATACTTTAAAAAAGGAAAAAGGACATCAGCTGTCATGAATCAGGTGAATGAATGTCATATTTGATATTCATAACCCAATATATGGTGAGTTAGAATAAAGAAATAATGTTTTAAAAGCAATATTTTAGGAAAAAAATCATAATCAAATTATTTTATGCAATAATTTAAAACCTGTAGTATAAAATTGTGTGTGTATTTATTGAATTATATATATATTATATATATATATATATATATATACATATATATGTACACAATTTTATATACTTTATATTTTAATTCATTAATTAATTAATTTTTAAGGGAATCGGTCTACGAATGGCCTATTTAAAATTATATATCTAAAAAATGGGTCATTTCTTTACCATAGAGAAAATGTGAACCTTTAATTGGGACAACAGTTTGGTATATCACAATCTAAAATGACATATCCAATGAATTTGAGTCACATTTAATATAACATGTATAACACAATATATGGCATTTAACAAACTTAGACTAAATTGGACTAAGGCACAGCAGCTATAAAAGCCAATCTATAAAAAATGTAGCGCAGCTCCAGTGCACGCATAGAGAATTTTGGCAGATACACAGAGAAATTCTCATGTGCATATCATGGCAGGTCTCATAACTCCATTCCCAATCTCTCTTCCCCTTTTCCGCATTACAATTCTCTCTCGCACACACTCAAATTATTCCTCTTTCTCCAACACACTGCCTCCCCATCACTGGCCTTGTGAAATTTTGTTATCTTACAATCCTCCCCATGCTTGCTGTTTTCATTAATCCTTGTCCCGAGGATACAGGTCTAAACTTTCCTTTGATCCACATTTCAGTTAGCAGAGAGACACTCGTGTAATGTAGCGCAGCCCCCCAGCAGACTCAATCCCAGGGTCTTCATATATTGAGGAGTTGCCTCTGTTTACGTTGCCATACCTGCGACTCCAGCGACACAACCTGTTCTGCCTTAACATGATCAACCTGACAGCAAGAGCCTCACATGCCATCGCAGCACAGGAAATGGACACGGAGCCAAGTAAATAGGAGCCCGACGGTCGCGTGCTGAGCCGTGTATGGCAGGAGACGGAGGAACAAGGACATAAATGGAGCGGTTATGTTCCTCTTGTTCCTCTTGAAAGTCAATTGTGTTCGTTGTGAAGTGTTCGATAGCTCCTGCCATTCAGCATGAATGCTGGACAGTTAATCAAAATGTATAGTGTGGGAATTATGAAAGAGCAGGACTTTCTGAAGAGTTAAAACGGCCGCTTTTCAGATTAAAGAGCTGTAGCTGAATGGGATTTCTAGCGTATTGACAATAGGTGTGTTAAACTTCCTCTTTTATCAGGATTATAATGACCTGCAATTATTGCAGTTATGATTCAAAGTTTCTGTCAAGCACGATAAGAGGAGTGAAGTTAAATTAGTCTGCATAAGAGCGACTGGATGTTAATTAATTAAACTTCAACCACTAACAATGTGTTTCAAAGCATCGGTGGACACTGAGCTGAACAGCTGTCATGGAAGCATATAATTTGTTGGACCGGAGGTGTTTAATTGTGTCTTTCTGCAAAAGGTCTGAGTTTATTCATACACTGTTATTCATATACTGAGTTTATTCATTTCACGAGTTCACACTTACATGTAATTAAATAAAGGTTATGCATATTTGGCGTGCTGTCCAGGGAGAGGGCTCCGAGCTCGGCAAGACTCCCGAGCCCGGGGCACCCTCCCCCTGTCCGGGGAGAGGGGTCCGAGCTCGGTGTCCCCCCCCCCGAGTGCTTCTCCCCGTGCTGGGGTAGAAACTGCTGAAGGTGCGGGGTCGGGGTGGTGGAGGGATGCTGAAAGTCAAGAAATAATGAAGGTAGGACATACTTGGTTATTTATAGGAGTTTTCTCTTGCGCTGATTGGATAAATGGTGTAATCACTAATGATGAACTGGCCGTGTGCGTGTTCCTCCCGAAATTTGTTTATAAAACATCACATAATACTACTGATTGTCCCTTTTTCTTTTCAAATTACATTTAATAAAGTACAAAAGACAACTGTAAATGCAAGAAATAATAAAGAAGCAAAAATAACCAAATAGATGTAGATTAAAGGGACAAGTCAACCAAAAATAAAAAAATTCAAAAATCATTTACGCACCCTCATGTCATTTCAAACCGACATTAATTATTCTGTGGAAGAGGAGAAATTCTGAAAAATGTCCCTGTTTTTTTTTTTTTTTTCTCAAAAATTCAGTTTGAAAAACATTTTTCAAAATTTCTCTTTTCGTGTTCCACTGAAGAAAGAAAGTCATACGTTTATAACAACAGGAGGGTTAGTAAATAACCATGGCGTGAAATTACCAAATAAAGGGTGCTTTTGGTGAAGACTAAATCTGTTTGATGCCAGAGTTTGGCTGATTTGGTGTAAAAGGAGCTGTCCAAACGTAGGTGTTCACCAGTTCACCCACTGCTTGTAAAAGTGTTTTTGATTGATTTGGTATCAGTTTTCACATTTCTTTCTTAAAATCTGAGCAAAGTTGAGCCAAACTCATCTGACCACAGTCTATGCCAAATCCAAATACCGTAGTAATAGTGGCTACTGTGACTTTTAACAATGAATCTAAATTTAGAGCTGTGTGAAATTAGGTTGTTCACTCCCATAATCCACAAGTATGAACCTAGAGTTCCTTTTTGCCACTGGATAAATCCCAACTCAATCCCACCAACAGCACTTCCTTCCACAAATATTAGTTCTGCGATGCTTTACAGTAGTTTCTTGAATGTTTACAAATGCATTAGTGCACAATTTCAGGTCTGTTCCAGGCATGCACGTGTTCACACATACACAGCTACGCTATCACGCGTTCACACACGAAATCCACTCTGTTCTGCCTGTCATGCTCTCGTCTCATCGTTGTGAGGCTTTGGAGAGAGAGTGTGCTGGCTTAGCAGTGCTTCCTCTTAGAGTCTTCACCTGGATGTTTCTTTCCCCTGTCATTACAGGGCACATCTCCTCTATACAGTATCTAACTCTCCAGATGCCTTCTGACAGCCAGGGAGCCTTCAACTTAGACCTCTCGACTGCAGGCTATATGTCCAAGCAAATAGAAATCTAACCGCCGAGCAAACCTGCAGGTTGCGCAACTCGCAATGAATTCAGCAAAGCAAGGTGCAGAAGCTGCACGATGAATACGTAAATCAAATGATGAATAAATAATAGCAGAACTAATGATGTAGAGACTTAATCCAGAGATTCTGCTTACATGTGTAAACACAGGGAACGAGAGAGCGCGCTGGAGCGCTTTTCATCTATATCTAATGCGGCATCATGCCCCAGGGGCCCTCATTGAGAGTGGGGAAAGAGTCTTCGAGTGCTACGCTCAACCAGGATTTTCACACTGACCAAACCACAGCAATGTCATCAAACCTCAGGTTGGAAAACCAGAATGCTGATCTAAAGAATGACTGAATACATTTGTAAATAAATAAAATATCTAAATAAATAAAAACAGAACTGAAGTTAGCATATCCAAATCTAGTTTACAAGAGTATTTTTAGATGAAATTTGCAGATGAAATACTAAATTGTATATAAATTTAAGACTGAAATAATAATAATAATAATAATAACAAACAAATTTTTAAAACACATTTTTAAACAAACAAACAAAAAACATTATGACATATATTATGAGGGAAATAAAAAAAAAATATATAATTGTTGTTAAAAAAAAAAGTGTATTATGACTTTTTTTCCACATAACTCTTATGGTCTGACCAGCTCAGTCAGTAAGGAAAAAGAAAAAAGAAAAATTCTTAAAGAAAAACAAAACAACAACTACTACTATTTAATTAATAACTGAGAACCACTCAAGAAATCATGTATTGTTGTCCTTTTGTAAATTAGCCTTGACTTGAAAATAAAAACTTGTATCTATTGATTTGATTAGCCAGAGGGATTTTAAATGTGCCTGATGAGCTCGAACACCCACACATGGCTTACAAGAGGAATCCGTCTAAAAATAAAGTCTGAGGGTAAAGGAAAATGCACTGCGTGAGCAGAATAAATGTGATTTGTAAGTACAAAGCCGCTGAGGTGAGAAAAGCCACTCTGCTCGAGTCCAAATAAATGCATTACTGCAATCAAATGTTTTTTTTTCCTAACGAGCTAACAGCTTCAAGGCTGAATTAAGACTGCTATTCCCAATTGCCATGTACTGAAAGAGAGCAAAGGTAAGCTGGAAATTAATCGCTGCATTACCCCAGTGTCCTTTGAATTTTGTGAGTACGTTTTCCCAAGCGCATGCACCCGTCAAGACATTTGAATAATACAAAGCAAACAATATAGGCCCCATTCAAATAATTCAATTACAGTGAAATGGGAAAATGGGAGGTGAATAGAGGTCAGTCCTTTACGTCTTGATCTGCATCACTTCAAAGACACACATCTACAGGTTCCTGTTCAAAGTTCTGCTTTCATCTTGCAAAGCATCTCAGTCCTCTTCCCGTTGCGCACATTAAAATACACACGCCAACTTCTCTAAAGCCATTGCTCAGGCATTTCTATGCTGCCTTAGGTACAGTGCAAAAGGTTTGTTGACACTGAACCACTGCAAAAGAGCAATCATAGCACAGAACACCACAGTTTCGGATGTTCGCTTTAGACTTTAATAGGGTAATTGCCTGTGTGCCTTGGGAGAGAGAACTCCGCTTTCCGTAACCACAAAATAGCTTAATGCTTATCAGATCCCCTTGTTCCAAAACCCAATCTAAACCAGACTTATTATAGCCCACTGATGCATCTTCCCAGCTTTAATTAAACTGCAAGCACAGATACAAATCCCGATGACCACTATTGAGAGCATCTGACACAATCTTCCCTCAATAAACGAAATCCTGATTATTCCCCTGTCGCAATTAACTATTGAGTTTGGTGGGAAAAAAGAAAGCAAGTCAGACTCCTGAACAAACAAAAGTCTCTCATATAGTAGAACTCTTTAGGAGTACCACAAAACTAGCTTGCCGGGACTCACCATGGCCGCTTCTGAGGAAAGCCGGAGAGCGGTAAATGGAGATGGGTGAAGCGTGGTGCCGCCCCTTGTGGAATGGGTGTTCGGGATGGGTGTAAGAGGTTACCACCCCAGGGGGTCCGGCGGAGGCCACTGAACTATCCGAGCTGGGTGAGGAACTCCACACCGAACCGACAATACATCCCAACGTCAGAGACCATATCCAGAGGGTCCATCCGAGCCTCCCCTCTCGACTGCCAAGAAACGGCAATGCCACCGCTCTGCTGGGACGCATGATGCACACCCGACTCGCTCTTAGACACTAGGCGCAAAGAACCGAGAGAGGAGAGTTCTCTCATGATGCAGAAAACCCCATGCTAGGAGTCCCAACCTCCTCGTCCAACACCCGCAGCTGGCCCCTGTGAAAATGTACTCACTTAGGACGAGAGCCCGTTTACAGCTGCTGAGCGAATGGATGGGAAGGAGCGTCCGCGATGGGGTCCGATCCTCTCAGAGCTGCATAAGTCACTCGCGAGACCCGAAGAGGCGACAATTACCCAGCGGAAAAGAGGGTCATGACCCGACCCTGCCACTCATTCACTGTCCATTCCGCACAAAGGAAGCAGAGGAAGAAAATTTTTTTCTTCCTGCTTTCTTCAATAGGATAAACACGAGTATGAAACAGATTCCTCTTTTTTTCCCGGCACTGTCCACTCCTGGGCTCCAAAGGAGTTGCAATTCAAAGGCTTGGGCTGAAACACCGCTCGCTCGCACACACGCACACACTCTTCTGATTTTCTTCCTCCTGAGATTAGTATTGCTCAGCCTGTCTGTATTTGGACAGAGGCTCGACGCACTTTCAGCAGCTCTGCTAAGCAATGAGAGTGTGAGAGGGAGGGAGAGCGAACAAAAGCGCACGAGTGAGAGACTGAGCTGGAGGGAGGAGGGAGAGAGAGTGCGCGAGAGAGATCGGCACAGGTGAAACAAAGCAAACAGAATGGGATGAGAAGAGGATGTGTGGTTTGTGCGTGCGTATGTGTGTGTTTAGGTGTAGAAGTGTGGAAAAATGGGGATGCCGATACATATCCCCACTGAAAACACATTGCTGCTGCCTCAGATGGAGATGAACTTGTATGTATTATGGAAGGGAGAACAAATTAAGAGATATAGGGAATGAAGGAACCAATGACAGACAGTTGTGGGAATTAAGGTAGAAAAACAAAAAAGACCCTTAAACATCTGTCGCTGAGGAGGGAAGGGAGGTAATGCTTCCTCTCAAGAATATATTTGGCAGTACGAAAATAAAATGTGAAATGTTACGAAGTATTTTATGAAATAGTCGCTGAAGCGAAAAGTCATGTGAGATGAAGCAGTGCCTCTATGTCACTGTGATTGGCTGATTAGACTGTCAGCGTGATCACGCATGCCGCTCATGTTCCGACCAGTTTGCAAATCAGCCTGAAGGTGGAAATGGACAGACTAATTACAACAAGTAAACAAATCACTCACTCTTACATCATCACTTCCAAATCAAAACTTGAATTGAAACACTAAACTGGTTTTTGAAGGCAGTCAAAATTAAAGTACATAAATGCATGTGACCATAATTATACCTGCTATTTACCAAGAAACAATTGACTAATGGTTCTTAAAAGGTGTAAAAATAATAAATACAAATATAAAATTTATTATTATTATTATTATTATTAAAATTATTAGTATTAAATATTTAATATTCATATTTAAAACAAAATTATTCATAACCGAACATTAAATATTAAAATAAATGTCATATTCATTTAATAACATTCATACTTTTTTATATCAAAAACAAAAAAAGCTTTAATAACTAAACATTAAATATTAAAATAGATGTAATATTACATTTTAATTTTTTAAATATTAAAACCAAACAAATAAAAGCTTAAAACTTTTTCCCCAATATTATTGTACTGATTATTGCATTATCTTTGAAACAATACAAAATAAATTAACTAATTAATTAAATTGCATAAAATTAATGAGATTTAAAGGAAATTTGATTTTAAAATAAACAGCCTGTTAAAATAACTGATAAATATAAAGAAAAAATTAGAAAGATAAAGAAAAATGTTGTGGATAATGTAAGGTAAATGCCATCTCATACTACATCTTAACTGGTGTAAACAACAGATTAAACATGAATTTCAGAAAAATATAAAACCCAGAGAGACACGCTGCTATCATACAGTAAATACACACCGCCTAAGACACAAGACAATCAAAATGATGGACGAAGTTTCGGAACAAAATCTCCTCTTTCTCCCCGCTTGATATCCTTCCATCTGAAACAGAGCAGTCCTGAAAGCACGGCTGACTGACTGGATCTGTCGCTGCCTCCTAAAATAGAGCTCCAGACCTCTGATTCCAGCTTACGTAAGAAAGGAAAGGAAAAGGAAAGGAAAAGAAAAGGAAAGGAAAAGGAAAGGAAACTTTTCTTACATCCCCGCATACAAGAAATGAGTTTAAGATGAGGAAATAACATCAACCTAATTCTCTGATTTCATTTGTGTCTTCAAATTTTGAAAAAAAAAAAAGTGCACAATACAAATTCGCAACGGACCAAATTTGTAATTTAGCTTTACATAACCATTTCACATTCTTTTCTACTGAACCTCTTAAGACATCTAAATGTACTCTGATATGAACAATATAGTGTAGATATGTAAATCTGACCGATGCTGTGTTTAACATCAATACCACAATAACTTTTTTTTTTTGCAGCGTAAACGCTAGGTAAATCTACATAGCATATCGACCTCAAAAGAGCAATGATATGTCCCTTAAACAGGCAATCAAAGCCGAGAACATTGCCTCTAGAATGGAATATTTTGAAAGCTTTCAGAGTGTTTCGAATCTTTAACCACCGCTGCTTTTCACAGACAGTAAATCGTGGCATTGGAATTCCAAACCGCAACAGCAAATCAGCTCTCCATTGATATTACTCTGGTGAAAGACTCTCTTAACATTTGGGGCTTTGTAAATGAAGAACCGTTTAGTTTAAATCTTCCGTGACTATAATCAGTTCATATTCATTCCACAGATGGGTGCAGAGAAACGATAGACGAGGGCAAAAGCCCTCAGTGCTGGAAAAGGTACTCATTTATCAAATCTGCTTTCTGCTTTCTGCTTTTCTTCATCTGTGGTGTCTTTTGCGTTTCATTAAACTCCAAACTTGGACCTCAGAGCTAGTTCTGCCTTGCCTGAGGCATCTCTCGGGTGAATGGCCTCCATGCTTCTAATGAGAGAGCAAAATATTTGCCATTTTTGCACAAGCAATTCATCATCAACAATCCTGAGCCCGTACAATCATCGCTTGTCCTGAATCAAGATTAATCATTCGAGACGCGTTTGAAGCAGTTGGTGGACTTCTAAACGATGTGTACACAACAAAACTTTTTCTTTGTAAACAAGCAGTCATAAACAAGCAGGTTAGCTGCTGGATTTTATAATGGCATGCGTAAAAGTCCCTCAGCAACTCCAGCAACCAAAATGAGATGCGTGTTAGCGCGCTAGCAGTCCTAATCTGGAGCCACCTGGAGGACATGCACCATCTTGGTCAACAGCTTTGGGATCAGCAGTCACAATCGGGCACAGATGAGTGTGTTTAGCTCTCTGTGGCATCTGCTAAGCTGCCTGGAGCTGTACTAGGAGACCTGGATCATGAGCTTGGCTTAAACATCATTATAGGGGGATCTGCTAAAATGAAGTGCTCATTTTACAGTACAAATTCGCTTTCATTTGCACACATAAATACACACACACACACACACACACACACACACATACATACATACATACATACATACATATATATGCCCCTGATGTAAGATGGTACTGCTGGCTTTAGTTTGATTTTAATCAGAGGAAATGACTGCTTATTTAAACCACTTAAGCTCAGGGCGTTTTTTGGTATTTTCGCCTAAATTTGACATACTCAAAAGCTGAGAGCGCTTTTGATATGGGGAGCGCGTTTCCCCCAGACGAGTGTCTATTGCGCAATCTGGACAAAACGCTATATATCTCACCGATGGAAGCAGTTAACAGAAGTTGCACAACCAGATGAACCAAGACATAAAATAATATGACGTAAATTTTTGTGCTGTAATATCAATGTTGATAGGATGACTATAATTATTGAATAAATAACTGATGGTGAAAGTGATCTTGCCTTCTTTCCAACACCACTTTTCTCTTTATTTATTTTATTCTGTGCTGAAATGTATTTCTAGAAAGTACATCATTTAGAAAGTATAAGTTTAGCAAACAAGTCTACAGAGGGTTGTTAGTGCTAGATATTAAATAAATAAATAAATATACATACATTTCCACTATCGAACGTTTAGGGTTGTTAAGATTTTTAAAATGTTTTTGAAAGATGTCTCTCAAGCTCAACAAGGCTGCATTTATTTAATCAAATATACAGTAAAAAACTTAATATTATTACAATTAAAAATATAATTTTTCTACTTTACTATATTTTTAAAATGTAATTTATTCCTGTGATGGCAAAGCTAAATTTTCTGCAGCCATTATTTCAGTCTTCAGTGTCACATGATCCTTCAGAAATCATTATAAAATGCTGATTTGGTGGAAACTATATATATATATATATATAAAGATTGGATACCCGAAGGTTGCAGATTTTGATAAAAAAAGTTATTTGATCAAAAATACAGTAAAAACTGTAATATATTGTGAAATATTTTGAAATTTTTTACAAATGTTTTCTATTTTAATCTACTTTAAAACATAATTTATTCCTCTGATGGTAAAGCTGAATTTCATTACTCCAGTCTTCAGTGTCACATGATCTTTTAGAAATCATTTGAAAAAGTATTTTTTGTAACAACATTAAAGTCTCTACTGTCACTTTTGAGCAATTTAATGCTTCCTTGTTGAATAAAAGTATTGCTTTCTTTTAAATTTAATCTGCATTGATCTGCATAGAACACATATCAGAGCAGTAAATATATGACAAGTTTACAAAACACAGAGGTGACTAAATGTACATTAAAAACATTCAGTCAACTCTGTGCAACATTAAAAAAGTATACAGTATTTACTACTTTGATATGGCTTTGATATTGGAATAAAAACACTACAGGAGTAAATAACATAAAATGCCCCATAATGCCAGCTTTGACACAGCATATTAATTTGAAAATAAATTTGTGGAAGTTTTTTTTTCTCTTAATTTTAAACAAAGCAGCAATAAAATGCATTTGATTCTCAAACTAACCAAATGATCTGGAATGGCACTGCATGTTTTGGTAAATTAAACGTGCAAAATTAGTGCGTGTTAAAATACTGATAAATGCAACCTGTCCATTTATTGCTCAGCTGAACTCAAAGCCATCCAAAAAACAGGCCCTTAATTTGTTCTGTAACATGTCGAAACCTTCCAGCTCACCCCGAAGAGCCCCGTTCCCCCAGCACTCTGCCTCAGGGTCCTTATGTGCTCATACTTCACATTGCACAACACACACACACACACACACACACAAAATCATAGAATTGCATCAGAAAGAAAAACCACCACTAGCCACATACAGACCCTCGCTTTCTGCCCATGTTTCCCAAGGTTTTGAGAAACACTTCTCAGTAGGTCTCACAGCACCACCACCAGAGTGCTTCGTTAGGAACTAAATAAAGTAAAGTTTGTGATGACTGTAATGACTGCTTGGTATTCTTATGCATGTTCCCGCTTCAGCTGGCTGGTCTTTGGTGTTTTTTTGTTGCCTCAGGGTACCGTCCTCATCGAACGCAGAGTGAATTCAGTATGACCGAGAGAAAAGTCATGTCCTTCCCTTGGTGAGTTCCTCATCCTGAAAAGGCAGACAGCCCTGGAAAGCTGAAAATGAGGAAATCTAAAACCCTCTCTGGAAATAGCTGTGGTCGGTAAACGTCGCAAATGAAACTGATATTTTTGATTACGCCAGAAAGGTGTTTAGGTAAATAAAATCTCGTTTCGTGATATTGCATCAGTGGGGTCTGACACATCATCAGAATCATTTTGCGGATGCAGACATGCTGAGACTTCAGCAAACCCTGGCTGACGTGACTTGGGGCTACAATTATGTAGCATAGGCTGAAATGTTTTTAGATGCTTTGTTTCTTCTATTATGGTAACCCTTGTGTATAGAATTATACATTTAAAAAAACTGAAAGCAGAAAACCATTTTTCTACTCAGCATTTTTCTCATTTTAAACCTTTAAAACCTATAAACATCCTGAAATAGATGCATTTACTTAAGATTAAGCACAATAAGATAAGACAAAGTTTCTACAAAAAATATATATATATATATATATATATATATATATATATACTAGAAGCTGGGTGTGCTCCTCAAGAGGACTATGGTATTGTAAATTTATTAAAGTCTTATATATTTTATATTTGCAGTTTTTCAAAGTACAACTGTTTACATGTAGTAGAAAGGTAAGCAAAAGAAATGTAATAACTTAAAGGGCAGTGTCACATGATCTTTTAGAAATCATTCTAATATGCTCATTTTGTCTTTAAGAAACATTTATTATTATTAATGTTGAAAACAATTGTGTTGCTTAATATTTTTTGTGGAAATTATAATACATTTATGATACTGTGAAAACACCTTACTGACCCCAAACATCTGAACGGTACATTTAGACTTAAAAAAAAAAGCGCCAAAAAAAGACACCAAAGTTCCTTTGCATGCTTTTTGATTTGATGAATTACGGGTCAAAGTCACTTGGTTCTAAATATTCTAAGTGACATCTTTAAAACATTCTTAAAACAAGGTGCAGAATAATGTTTTTAAGCATAATTTGTCAGATTTATGCTTAAAAACACATTTTACAATGGGGAAAAAACTGCATTTTGCTTGAGGATGTTTTTACTGGAATACATACAAAAGATACCAAATTATTCTAGCATGCTCTACCAAGAAGCACTAAGGGTAAACAACACTTCGCCTTCCAAGCCTGGCGTGATCAAGGTGATTCAGGACGTTTCTTTACGCTGCCGGTCTGTTCGATTCTAATAAGTGTTTAGTGTCCTGGTGTGAAAGAAATGACGATCCCAGTCAGTGGAAAATCTTATTATGGTGAGTGTCATTACACCTTTAGTTGACTTCCAAGATCACAGAAACAGTTTCATTTCTATGCTTTAAAATGTTACGCATCTCTAATTGGATGAAAACTGCATGTAAATGAAAATCAGATGAGAACCGTGCAAAGAATCAATATCATGAGAAGCAGTTCTCAAAATGAACACTTGATGGAGGTTAACACTGGGGAAAGCTACAGTGAACCAGCTCAGATTTGTCGGTTCTGTGATGTTCGGTTGTTTAAAGCCAGGAAATTCCCCATGGTACTGCTGTGTCTTTCTATACCGGCGCTTTTGAACAGAGCTGCCACATCATGCTTTGAGATCTTTACGATCTTAGGAGGGTTTGGACAGCATGAGAGCATGTACTACCCATCTGCTCTCCTCCATGAATACGAACCCAAGAGTTCGAGAAGGAGAGGGAGATGAGAGCTCAAACCTTTGTCAAACTAGAGACAAGCCACAGCGAGGACGGAGCCCGGCAGCATCCAGCACTCAGCAGGCTAGTCTGCTAATTATGCTGCGCTGCTATCTCTCACCCAGACACCCCTGACAGCAGCACAGTTGCCGTCACGCACAGCACTGCTCTGACAGACTATCCTAATCTGCTATCAACCACAATTTACACAATAACCGCCATTCGCTATAGCTCCATACAAAAACACATGCACAACTCACAGGCACGAATGTTCAACATAAACACATTCCCATGTGCCCAACTACAGTTACTACTGCAGGTTTTTTCTTCTGTTCAACACAAAGGAAACAAATACAAAGTAAATAGGTGAAAACTAAAAGTATTCAAACTCATTTATTCTGCTATGGGACATTCATTCATCATCACAACCAATAGATGCAAACAACTTTTATTTACATGATATTCCCATAATTGTCTGCTACATATTAAAGTAGTATTAAAATGTACTTAAATTGTGTAAATTAAATATGTCAAGAACAAAGAGTGCTGTTGTTTCAACATTTCCCACTAGCGGCTGTAACACTAATTATTTTCTGCATGAATGCATCAAATGTACTTGTTTAAGATAATTAAGCCATCCTTGAACGTTTTCATTCACATAAACATATACTGTAGGAAATACTTTAATGCAAAACAGCAAATAAAACTGAAAACATGTATATAACAAAAATACTAATTTAACTATCAGTATTTACATAACAGAAAAGACTAGTTTTTCCCATTTTTTTTAAACATTTATGAGAGCTATGAGTAGATATTTCACTACCATTGAAAAGTTTGAGGTTTATAAGTAGTTTTATTCAGCAAGAATGCATTACATGGATCAAAAGTGGCAGTACAAAATTGTTACAAAATATTAAACTTTCGGTTAAACTTTATTTTAAGGTGTCCTTGTTACAGTGTAATTATACATTTAAATACTGAGTAATATTAATTAACTACATGTACTTACTATATGGCTAGGGTTAGGATTAGGGTTTGGCTTAGGGTTACTTGCATGTAATTATGCATAATTAATTGTTATTATAATAGTAAGTACATGTAACAAGGTCACCTTAAAATAAAGTGCTACTAAACTTTCTATTTATCAAAGAACCCTGAAAAAAAATGCATCACAGTTTCCACAAAAATATTAAGCAGCAAGTTTAGAAAAAAAAAAGAAAAAAAAGGTTGTTTTAAATTGTAATACGATTTCACAATATTACTGTTTTTACTGTATTTTTTATCAAATACATGATGAACATAACAGACTGCTTTCAAAAATATTAAAAAGTTTCATTAGGCTAACATTTGTTATTTAGTGACTGCAAAGCCACAAATAAATAATTAAATGCATACAATAATCTTAACAGGCAAGCACTTTGTCATCTGATGAAAATATGATGTCAAATTTCATCTTCTTTCAGTATCTCTGTAGGTGCCTAAGACAGCCATGTTTTCTCCTTCATGCATCCCTGCCTCTTTTTCATTCGGTTTTCTTCAATTTTTTCCCTCTCAGAAATGTCATAAACTATCACTGGTTGAAACTTTAAAAGTTTATGCTTTGTTCAATCAGTAATCTAAGAAAATAGCCCAAAGGATGCAGGGCAAAACTTTTAAGTAATACCCAAAAGTTTTTGAGAGGCACTTTCTAACTTAGTGGCATGATAGTTGAAGCAGATAAGAGTTCAGTATTTGATGGTGATTGATGAGATGAAATGGGAAATGTGCACATCGCTTTCAGTTCTCTGGACAGGTAGATAATTGCTAATCATACATCAGCTTTCCAATCATATCACCAGGAATTGAGGTTTGGCGATACAGCAGGAATCATTTGAAGAGTAATTTCATCCTAGCATTATGTCAACCTTTGTCACAGAGCAATGAGAACGAACTGGTTTGAACTATAGCAGCCCGCACAGAAAAAAAGAAAATAACCTGTAAAATGCTATAATCAATCTCACATTGCCAAGCACGCACACAAGCAGTCTTCCTTACACTCTTGTTGATTTCACATAGTCAACAGTTGGAAGAATCAAAGGCTCTGATACAATTATGAGCTCTAAACATGCTAAGAGGCCCCTGACTGCATGATGCCTCATTAGCATGCTATTTATGAGCGTCATTTGGCTTCCGCACAGTTTGTAATTGACAAACTAAATGATCATTATTAATTTGGGTCTAATTAGAGGTTTAACGTGTTGATTTTTTTTTTTAAATATCTCAATAATGGATGACATTCTGTCATGAGCAACTGTTGATTCTAATAGGAGGCACCGCTGTGATGATGCTGCCTGCTATGTTTTCATGTTGTTTATGAGTGTTTCAGTGTATTCGCCAAGAGAACATCTAGCTCTTTAATGGAATCTAATCTATTTGTATTATACAAGCTAACTAAATAAATAATATTTATACATACATAAACATATCATAATCATATATATGGTGTACTTATCAGAGTACACCATTCAAAACTTTTGGTTCGTAAGATTTAAATTTTAAATAAATTAACAGTTTTATTCAGAGAGGATGCATTAAATTGATCAAAAGTGATAGCATTTATAATGTTACAAAAGAATTAGCAAGTAAACTTAATATGCATGAGCAAAAGTGTGTTGTGAGCTATGTATGGAAAATAATGAGTACTTCTGGGTGGACAGATATTTTGATAACACACACACACATTTCAGAGCATTTCTTAGTTTTCTGTACATCTGGCCAACAGTGCAGACTGCAGAGCAATTACATTTTCATTTCAGTCTATTGTTTTGGTACTAACTATCTCAGATACATTCATTCCTAAATAGCATGCAAAAACAAACTGTACTGTGGTTTTCAAACAGATTCTTCCTGTCTTAGTCACTTTTTGGGGCAGACAAATGCAACAAACTGGCAAAATTCTGGCTACACATGAAAGGTTGATGTTGAACTCACAGTACGGGGCAGGCTACAAGAAACATCAAAATAAAATAAAACCTGGGTTTCTTAAGAATTCTTATATACACTACCAGTCAAACGTTTTTGAACAGTAAGATTTTTTATGCTTTTTAAAGAATTCTCTTCTGCTCACCAAGCCTGCATTTATTTGATCCAAAATACAGCAAAAGCAGGAATATAGTGAAATATTTTTACTATTTAAAATAACATACATTTTAAATATTTGTGAATACATTTTAAAATGTAATTTATTCCTGTGATTTCAAAGCTGATTTTTTAGCATCTTTACTCCAGTCTTCAGTGTCACATGATCCTTCAGAAAAGAAATCATTCTAATATTCTGATTCGCTGCTCAAAAAACATTTATTATTATTATTATTATTTGCCTGCATTTATTTGAACCAAAATACAGCAAAAGCAGGAATATAGTGAAATATTTTTACTATTTAAAATAACATACATTTTAAATATTTGTGAATACATTTTAAAATGTAATTTATTCCTGTGATTTCAAAGCTGATTTTTTAGCATCTTTACTCCAGTCTTCAGTGTCACATGATCCTTCAGAAAAGAAATCATTCTAATATTCTGATTCGCTGCTCAAAAAACATTTATTATTATTATTATTATTTAAATTATTTAACAGTTAAGTACATTTTTTCAGGATTCTTTGATGAATAGAAAGATCCAAAGATCAGCATTTGATGATTTGGTGATGTGATGATATAGACATTTATAATGTTACAAAAATATTTCTATTTCAGATGAATGCTGTTCTTCTGAACTTTCGATTCATCAAAGAAACCGGAAAAATCTACTCAGCTGTTTTCAACATGATATATAAAATAAATATATAAAATAAATGTTTTTTGAGAAGCAAATCAGAATATTAGAATGATATCTGAAGGATCATGTAACACTGAAGACTAGAGTAATGATGCTAAAAAAATCAGCTTTGAAATCACAGGAATAAATTACTTTTTTTTTATATATATATATTCAAATAGAGAGAGAAATATTTCACAATATTACTGCTTTTGCTGTATTTTGGATCAAATAAATGCAGGCTTGTTGAGCAGAAGATAATTCTTTAAAAACATGAAAAATCTTACTGTTCAAAAAACTTTTGACTGCTAGTGTAGGAACATCTAAACTAAGATGTTACTTCAGTAGCGTAAAGAAATTTGTTCAATAATTACTGTGAAAGCTGTGAATATCTTTAGCTATATAAACAGTATCTGGTTAATTCTAATACTATTAATAAAATATATGCTATGCACTAATTCACATTGGTTAACTGTGCCAATTTTCAATTTAGCAAAACCACTGTTACATGGCTGCATGACAAAGTTAAAAAGTCTATTTTCATTTCTATAGCCCATTGATTTTGATTGTATTACTGCTTTAGGCTCTCAATGGGCAAGCTGATTTACTTATTAAATAGATCATGCTGCTTTTCCAGAACAAATATTAAAAGCAGACAGAGAGAAAAAGCTCAGCAGGAACAGGGAAAACATTTTTTTATACATAAACATGCACCCAATTCAAAATGTAAAAATGTACACAGAATCACAAGGGTTCTGTTCGATTACAGTGTTGAAATCATCTCATCCCGTTTATTAGGTCACTTTATAACATGTTGCATTTCACGCTATGAATACATATGTATCTCTGCAATATCTCATGAATTATTATTATAGTTGTCAGGGAGATATTTACCACCCAGTGTCAAAAATGCTGGGAGGGAAACAGACTCAACTATCCAAATGAGAATCTACTTTATATTCACTGAATGCATACATTATGAATGAGGCATGAGAAATGTTTTGTATTTGCTCAGTATTAAAATCTTAAGCTTCATCCAAGCAGGCACTAAAGTGAAAGTCGATTCCGATATCCAGAAAGATCATAAAAGCAAGCATATCTAAATTACTTCTTTACAACATCGTGCATATATTAATAAATATCTTTCATTTTTCATTTTCACAACTACTTCCCCTCAACTTTTTGGATCAAATAAATTCTCTTTAAATAGGAATACCATAGAATTCTTTGAAGTATGTAAATATTTATCAAAATATATGATAAAATATACAAAAATAACAATTAAATTATATATAGAGAAAGTTGCTATACTCACATAAGACAAAAGGTACTAGATAGACAATTTAACTGCATTGCATTGCATCACTGTATGCAACGATTGACAGAGATTCAGTAAATGTGGCATTTAATACTTTTTCATGCTGTACATGAAAGTGTCATGACACCAACATATCCTCATTTACACCGTTTCTACGACTTCACAAGGCTTCTTTGCAAGTCAAGTAAACAATGTGCCGCAGAGAGATGTGACCTGGGGGATTTTCAAGCCAAATTCATTAGTGTCGACACTGAAAAAGACACTGCACTTCACTACATATTTTAGAGTATCTGCACAACCTCGGCACACCCTGAAGCAGGGCTTAATAATTGATATTTCAGAGAATGAAAAGAGTGAAGTTTGGTAGGCAGAGAAGTGACGGCTATAACTCAAACAGGCTGATTCAAAATGCCTCTCTGTGTCTTTGAAAATTCATCTGAGTGTGCTGGACAGGATCCAGTAGACTGCACCGGGAATTAAGGAAGACGGATGCTTGTGATAGCGGGCTATCAGTCGGTCGGCCCATTACGTTCCCCCTCGCATTCATCATCCGCCTGGCCTGTTTGTACAGTTCCACATTAGGCCTTCACATTTGAATCTGCTTGATCTAAATAGAAATTGATTTATAGTTGTAGGGTGGCAGGCTTCCATGCTTAGGTCTGACTTTGGAAATTTAGTCTGGTGCTTCTCTTACTGGCCTGGGAGTTTAAAGTTTTATAATAATAAATGTTTTATAATTTAATATATTTTCAAATGTAATTTATTTCCATAATTTTTCAACAACCATTACTTCAGTCTGCAGTGACAGACAATCCTTCAGAAATTATTCTTATATGCTGATTTGGTGTTCAAGAAACCTTTTTTATTATTATCAACACTGAAAAAGTTGTGCTGCTTAATGTTTTTGTAAAAAAAAATTTTTTTATCATTATAATGTCTTTCCTGTCACATTAGATCTTTTAATGCATCCTTACTGAATACATTTATCAAGGGGGAAAACAAATTAAATCACCACAAAAAGCACGATTATTCAAAAAATAAAAATT
>NW_015558630.1:941136-952571 GCF_001515605.1 Sinocyclocheilus anshuiensis
ATTTATTTATTTTATTGATTGCAGTTTTATTAGGTGTTTATTTTATTTCATTATTATTTTTTTTTTTAAATCACACCATGGACATACCAAAGTACAAATGGCACAGCAGAATCTCTACCGATCTACATATTTCTATCAATGCACAGCATTGCATAAGTTATCACACTTGTGGTTGCTACAATGACATCATCACACTGTTCATAAAAAATGGCTTAAAAATGGACTTAATTTTGCTACAGACCTATCCATGCCCTAAATATTTTGAATTTTATTTTGCAGGACACTTAACTTATTGTCCTCACACTTATTGTGCCAATTGCCTTTGACGAGGCTCAAAACCACAAGCCAGTCACTGAGAAGTACTCATTTATACAAAAAAAAACAAAAAAAACAACCCTTTAAAAGGTTAATTCTCCTGCTATACCTCTTAATAAATCTTAGTATTGTTCTGAGTATAAAAACAGGAATAGTATGTGAGCTGCACAGCTCCACTGACTTCATTGAGAGCGCTCTCAGTGCCCAGTGAATCATTCAGTATGAAGTAAACACTTCACTTAGCATTGATGTGTTCCATTTTCAATGACACTTCTATTTACAGTCTGTTCAATGGCTTTGACTTAACGCTTATCACCTGTGACTGCTAGTCCTCAAATGGACTTGTAAATCGCAAGCGTGTGTTTATTGTTTTGGGGATGACATCATAGTCACGTTGATCATTATAAAATGTGACAACAAAATAATTATATAACTCCTACTGATCTGACATTTAAAAAGAGGTTAACTAGAGGTTAAAACATTCTAGGAATACACATCCAGTATTTCACATGTTGCCAGAACAGAATCTGAGTACAATCTAACCAAGAGGTTCAAATCCCACATGGAACAACAAACAAGAGCCATCGCCCTTGTGCGTGACACTTAACCCGTGGTTTCTCCAGTGGTTTGATCCCTGTAGTAATTCTTATATTTTAATGGCAGGGTAATAAATCACAAAGTAAGCTACAAAGGGACTGCATGAAAAGTATTGTATGGCTCTGTCTGACTTCAGCGCCATTATAAAAGAAATCATAATAGAGTTGTGAATGTGAGTGGTCAATCTTGAATGTGAGATAATTAAATACTAGATGGCACAAAACATCTTTCTATTGAATTGTATTTGTGGATTGTATGCTAAAACGAGCATGCAACACAACCAGTGTAGTCTGATTCACTAACAAATAAATCTTTTTAGTTATTTTTATTGAATCAAGGACATGCATCACCAGTTAAGTACAAATCCTAAAACGAATGAATCGAAGGGCTTGTTTGTGAAACAAATACATAGGTGGCTGAATTCAAGATGGCACAATACTCTTACCATTTCTGCAATAAAAAGAAATTGCAGAAACGGGTTGTGCATGTTATTCTCAATTCAGGCATAGAGTGCAACCAGTGTATTCTGAATCCTGAAATCAATGGCTTATATGAGTCATTTATTTTTAGTGAATCAAAAATATACAGAAAAACCAACGTTGTCTCACAAACAAAGGACTCTTATCAGTTGGTTCCCTTTAGTGAATCAATAAACATACAGCACAAGTGATTTCCTAGTTACCTAAAATAACTGACTCATAAAAGTCATTTGTGTACTAAAAAGAAATGGCTCATAAGAGTTATTCATTTTGGGATTCGGGCTTCAGAGGTCGCATTATATGACTTCGATTCGCTAAAAAGAACCTGATCATAAGAGTCATTTGTATATAAATCAGACTACACTGGGGTGTATTCCAGAAAGCGGGTTTTGTTGGAAACTCAGAGTTTGTTAACCCCAGAAAAGGGAAACTCAGGGTTTTCGGTTCCAGTAAAAGACAAAGCTAAACCTCTCGGTAAGTTACCATAGTAACTTACTCTGTGAGCCTAACCTGGTCTGGAGCAGGTTTTCTTCGGTAAACCCAGAGTTTCTTTCGGTCTCCTCCCCCTTTTTAAAGCGTAAGCAATGTTTAAAAAACCCCATTCATTTATTCACGCTCTTTTATTGCTGAGATTTTTGCCTTATTTCAAGTACAGATATCTAAAAATTCTTAAATCATGATGCATTTTCTATATAAGAAAAATATATACGATATTTAGTCTTGTTTCCTGGGGTAAACAAGTAAAATTAATTGCCAGCGGGGTAAGAAAAATAATCTTAATTCAAATAGAAACAAAATTATTTTTCTAACCGGACCACTTTCATTTTCATCATGCAGACATGGTAATGTCTTTTTATAAGGGATCCTGTAGATGAGGAGGCTGCATTAATTCGCGGGGAGTTACATTTACATCAGGAGAGGATTTAATTTAATTTGATTTACTTTATTTCATTTTGCCATATCCACATGCATATTTATTTGATGGGTACCACTTTTAAATGACGTTCACTTGATAACATCTTGCTGTGACGTCTGGAAGTAGGCTAACCTAATAATTAGAATTTCCTTTAGGTTTTCCAGTGTGGTTGGATGCATTGATGACACGCATATACCTATCATCGCGCCTTCCGAAAATGAAACTGATTACTGTATTGAATGGAAGGATGCCAGATGGAAGGGTAGTGCGAGATAGGCTATATGCCGTAACCACCACCTCAGCTGTTAAATAAACACAAATTATTCACAATTAATTTGGTCATCTTTATTTCCAACAAATACAAAAGCAACAATTATTATTTTCCCTGTTGGATTTTAATATTGGTATTGTGGCCATCTCCTCTTCATCTGTCAGTGATGCTGGTGCATGTTCTCCCCCATTTTACGAGTCTCTGCCTTCTTGCAGTTGGCTGAGTAGAAGTCAAATGTTTATTTCATTACACTAAGTAAGAAATATATGTTGGATTAGAGAACATTTAGCCTAATTATGTGAAAAGAGCATTAGACTATGTGGAAAAAGCCGCTGCACATTGAAATAGGCACTGAATGATATATATTGAATATGTCAAATGTTTGTAAAGTCATGTCTACAACCATGAACCTTTTACACTTGAAACTTTACCTGATTGAATTATGTTTTTATTAGGGCTGTCAGTTTAACGCGTTAACTTAATTAATTAGTTATGAAAAAATAACGCGATTCAAATATTTTAAGCAGTTAACGCACTGTCCCCGCCCCCAGACCTGTACGTCATCTTACATTTCATACAGTTGACTGTTGACAAACATGATGCAGGGCAACAACTCCATAAATGCAGTTATGCTCTAAAATTAAAGATATTGGGGCAAAAATGCCCCTGTATGAGTTTTTGTCTCATATTTATATCAGCGAGAGCAATATCACATGAGTGATTTTGTCATGAATATCACGAGTTTAAATGTGATTTTATACAACAGTTCAGTAAATAAGAAGTTGATATTGTGTTATATTTGAAACGGAATATTATGTGTTTTTGTTCAATTTTGCAGAGAATATATTACCATTAAAGCCACAGCAGAACTGTTGCGTCTCCGAGCAACACAGCGGTGTTTAGTTTCTGAATGAATCCGCGTTTTGAATGAATCGTGTGAATCAATGATTCAAAGGCCCATTCATAAAGAGAGTCCTTTACTGAATTCCTGAATGAATCAGCCGTTTGAACAGATCGAATTAAGACATTTACCGCCACCTGCTGGCAGATTTATGTTCTTATTTAGAGTATTATTTAATTCAAAATAATAATAAATAATAGTAATAATAACATTAAAGGGATAGTTAACCAAAAATTTTTTTTTTAAATTCTGTCATCATTTACTCAAACCTGAATGACTTTCTTTCTTTTGTGGAACATAAAAGAAGGTATTTTGAAGACTGTTGGTAACAAAGCTGTTTTGGTTACCAATGACTTTCTTTGTATGAACAAAAAATACTGAGATGTTTCTCAAATTATCTTCTTTTATGCTCCATAGTTTATGTTAGGCCATTGTAGCCTAAATGTTTATGTGTAATAAATGTTATGTTGAAAAAACTACAATTTGTAATGTCTACTTGATACTTTCTCATTTAACACAAAATTAGCTTTAAATATTCTTTTGTGGGTATTTTCACAGTCAAATTTATTTAGCGATTAATTGCGATTAATTAGATTAATTAATCGAAACATCATGTAATTAATTAGATTAAACATTTTGGTTACCAATGACTTTCATTGTATGAACAAAAAGACTGAGATGTTTCTCAAATTATCTTCTTTTATGCTCCATAGTTTATGTTAGGCCATTGTAGCCTAAATGTTTATGTGTAATAAATGTTATGTTGAAAAAACTACAATTTGTAATGTCTACTTGATACTTTCTCATTTAACACAAAATTAGCTTTAAATATTCTTTTGTGGGTATTTTCACAGTCAAATTTATTTAGCGATTAATTGCGATTAATTAGATTAATTAATCGAAACATCATGTAATTAATTAGATTAAACATTTTAATTGACTGACAGCCCTAGTTTTTATGTTTATTCTTTTTCTGCTGCCACGGTTTTTTTTTTTTTTTCTTGTGGGATAGCCTACCATGAAAATGAAGATTAGTTCAATAACTTACCGTTCTGCCAGTTTTTACCTCTGATATTATAACAGTGATAAAGAATTAAAGTTAAGTATTGCGTAGTATGCAAAGTCATTTTTTTTTCGGGTGCTGTTGCCATGGTGAATCTAAATTTTGGAGCTCCATTGATCATGGCTTTTCATAGTCGTGGTGCACGCACTAAACTCAGAGTCAACATACTCAGAATGGATTGAACTAACTCTGTTCAGCTGTTCAGAAACCCAAAACTCAGATTTTCCCATCTCAGGGTAAGTCAACTCAGAGTTCAAGTTTTATCTTTGTATTAGAACAAAGATACACATTACAAATACACATAATATACAAATAAAATAAACAGTTTTATCAGTTTTATTAGGCTACAATAGGTGTATTTAGCAGGAGCACTCAAAACATTGAATGAACAAATATAAAAATAAAACACTATATACATTGATTCCTATTAAATCAACTGTATTAAAGTTTTCAGTCAAGAGTAGTGATTGATTTTTCTCTTTGTGTTTGGTGTTTTATTAACATTAAAGGAATAATTCACCCCAAAATTAAAATAGGCTAATGTTTTATTTGTATACCTTCATTTACTCACTCAAAAGTTGTTTTAAACCTGAATGAGTTTCCTTCTTCTGCTAAACATAAACGCTATTTTGAAGAAGGTGGAAAACCAAAGTTGCTGGTCCACAGTGACTTCCATAGTATTTTTTTTTCCTACTATCAAAGTCAATGTGGACCAGCAACTGTTTGGTTACCCACATACTTCAAAATATTTTCTTTTGTGTTCAGCACAAGAAAGAAATTAATACAGGTTTGGGACAACACGTGAGTGAGTAAATAACTTAAATGTAATTTTTGGGTGAACTATCCCTTTAATGACAAGCGGCAGTATGTTTAGTACTGTCGCTTTAAGAGCTGCACGCATCCGTTTCTCTCTCAACTGTTTACTTTCATTTTAGACATAACTAACTGTGTTTATATGTAAACCTTGGTGCTTTTGACAGTATTAGACGCAAAATCAATCAGACGCGAAAGACAACTTATAAGTTGAGTTAAGTCTTAAAGTTAAGTCCAGTAATCAGGCGCTTTTTGAAAGTGTGCACGCGCTTCATGTGTATGCGCTCAGAAGCACGTCAGAACAGCACGTGAATTAAATGTTTAACTGGCAAGGCTTTAAAGCAGATCCAAATAATGTACTTTTGTGACTGCACAAGTGCTGTATCCCGTAAGTGTAACTGCTGAGTTAACACTGATGTGAATGTATCTTGCATTGTACAGTATATTGATTCGGCGGCGCCAGAACTTCAGCTGATAGAATGTGCGCTGTAGCACGATACTACGATATTTCTTCAAAAGCAGATCGTGGATATATTTGAATCATCCACAATCAAAAATCATGATATCACAAACCCCCAGTGTGGACTGTTTTCTTCAGGTAATTGTAGAAGAAAAAAAAGCACTGAATATCAATTGGCACAATGCAAGACTTACACTTGTGCATTCAAAACAAAGCATGCACAGTACACAATACAACACACTCACATTTTGCGTGAAAACATCAGTTTGTCCACTCTCAAGCATGGATTCTAGCTCTTCATCTGTCACATTGTTACCAGCTGTAACGGAAACCACATTCACATTAGTTTTATTTATCTTGTCGAAATAATGCAAAAGAAAGCTATGTTGCACTGACTAATACTGCAGTAGTCTTGGACTTGTACTGACGCCTAGCATTGTGGATCATACAAATGGAAACTCTAAAATCAGGGGGGAAAAATTACATGGTGCACATTTAAAAAGGCTATTATGAGAGACCTGTGTGATAATGCTAGAGAATGTCTTGAGTCTTAACCAGCAATATACTCTGGGTTGAGTGAACTTACTCCTGGACGCGTTTTTGGAACCACATACCTCGAGTAAGCAAGGTTTGGGGTTAATCAACCGAGAGTTCAGGGTTTAACAGATGGTAAGTTAACCGTCCTTTCTGGAATACACCCCTGGGGTGTATTCCAGAAAGCATGGTTAACTTACCATCTGTTAAACCCTGAACTCTCGGTTGATTAACCCCAAACCTTGCTTACTCGAGGTATGTGGTTCCAAAAACTATGGAAAAGGACGGTAAGAAAAAGCGCGCCATGCTGTTTCTTTCTTCTTCTTTTGTTCAATGGTCATTTACAAATAATACGTAGTGCATATCGCCACCTAATTGATGTGTAGGGGTGTATGTGTTTGTTCCCCCTCGGCTAGGGGTGGGCAATATGGCATACATTTTTTTTTTTAAATATCACGATTCACGATTTTATCACGATTCTTTGTCATGTTGGTTTTTCTATTTTGCAAGCTGTTTGAGCATTACAGCCAAACTAATTTTCCTATTATAAAGACAGAGCCTTTCAAGGTAACAAAATATAAAAAAGTATTTTATCAGTTGGTTTATCATTATTTTATCTTTGTTATTAAAAAATTAGAACAAAGATACACATTACAAATACACATAATATACAAATAAAATAAACAGTTTTATTTTCAGGTAGGCTACAATAGGTGTATTTAGCAGGAGCATTCAAAAATTGAATGAACAAATATAAAAATAAAACACTATATAGATTGATTCCTATTAAATCAACTGTATTAAAGTTTTTCAGTCAAGAGTAGGGAGTGATTTTTCTCTTTGTGTTTGGTGTTTTATTAACATTAAAGGAATCATTCACCCAAAAATTAAAACAGGCTAGTGTTTTATTTGTATACCTTCATTTACTCACTCAAACGTTGTTTTAAACCTGAAGGAGTTTCCTTCTTCTGCTAAACATAAATGATATTTTGAAGAAGGTGGAAAACCAAACAGTTGCTGGTCCACGGTGACTTCCATTGTATTTTTTTTTCTTACTATCAAAGTCAATGTGGACCATGCAACAGTTTAGATACCCAGATTCTTCAAAATATCTTATTTTGTGTTCAGAAATTAATATAGATTTGGGACAACATGTGAGTGAATAAATAATGACAGAAATTAAATTTTCGGGTGAACTATCCCTTTAATTACAGTCAGCAGCATGTAGCCTACTTTCCCTTTAAGACCTGCACGCATCTAATATACAGGTACGCATCCGTTTCTCTCAGCTCTTTACTTTCATTTTAGACATAACCAACTGAGTCTATACATAAACCTTGTGTGTTTTGACAATTAGCACAAAACATAACTTAGTTCACTAATCAGGCACTGTTTGACGGGCTTTTTCGTTTTCGTGTGCATGCTTTGGGTGTGCTCAGAAAAAGCACTCCTCAGAACAGCACACAAATGAAACGTTTAACCGGTAAGGCTTTAAAGTAGATGCAAAAAATTTACTTTTGTGATTGTGAATAAGTGCAGTATCCCGTGAGAGTAACTCTACCGCTGAGTTAACACTGATGTTAATGTATGTCGCGTTGTACAGTATTTTGATTCGGTGGCGCCAGATCTGCAGAACTGCAGCTGATAGAATGTGCGCTGTAGCACGATACTACGATATTTCTTCAAAAGCAGATCGTGGAGACATTTTTATCGTCCACAATCAAAATCTTCATATCGCACACCCCTACCCTCGGCAGAAGTCGCGGACCGGGGGCACGTAGATCGGACTGCAAGGGCACTTTAGTGTCGGAAGTTCATTCAATGACTAGTTCAACAAGTAACCGGTTTGAATCATTCTGAATAATTGTATTATCCTGTATAATTTGCAACATTAGCAAAGAAACCCTTTCTTAAAATAGGCATTATAACTGAAATATACCCAAATGTATTTATGTGTATGATTTGATACAGTTGGAGTTCCAACTAATACTAGTTTTCCTTTTTTTTTTTTTAAATGCTCAATGACTGTAACATAAAAGACACAAATGCTTTTGGGTGAGAGACAGATGATACAAAATGGCATGCACACATTTAAGGGGCATTCCACCAGCCTTCCACCAGCCCACGTTTACCTTACTTTAACTCTACAATGAGAGAAAGACCGTTTTTGGAGGTGGAACCTTTTTTTCTTTCAAAAGCTTTTTCAATTAGAGCGAAATGAGTGACGCTATTATCACAATGCGACAGGCCTCGCCACTTTCCAATAGGTCCTTTGATTGCCATGGAAACCAGCTATCATTGTCATGACCACCTCTGGTGCTACATGTAATTTTCGGTGTGTGAGGGGCACTGATAATGCACAATCAACAGCTAGGAGAGGAAGGCATCATGGCCAATCTTGCGGGTGTGTCTGGCACCAGAACCGCCAGTGAGAAAGTCTCTACGGGGGACAGATTGGACTGCCACAGAATGAAGCTACTCTTCTCAATGCGGGCTATGAACTTGCTTCCAAATGCAATTTCACCACTGGAACCCAGATTTTCTTTACCTTGAGAGTTTAAATGATGGAACGGATCATGGCAGGCAGGAGGAGACCTATAAGTGCCGCTTGCCAAAATTAAATGTGCCTTTCTCCCAAAAGAGCCACGCACTTGTGGTGTACAGTAGCGCTCGTTCTTGCTTTCTTTATCTTTCACTCATTCTCGTTTCTGTCTATACAGACCTGCCTGTCACAGATTTACCTATTTTGTTCTTCTTTTAGATCCCCCTGACAGTTGCTTTCCATTTCTTCCGCAGTGAACTTCTGTCTCTGTCTGCTTTCTACCGCAAACCTGGAGAACATCCAATCCTCAGTCGCTCCATATAATCTTCTATTCTCATCTTCAATTATGTCAGCGTATATGCTCATTTCCATACATGTGCGAGAGATAAAGACCTCTAAACTGAAAATGACACTCCAGTATCAAAACTTTCAGCCATTTAGGGGAATTTAAACGTGCTCTGACTCTCACATTTGTTTGTGAAAGTTTTGTTACTTTGTATGACAGGTGTTATCTATCAGCTTTACAAAATAAATTGAACTGCACAGATGGTAAAAAGGTGACAGAGTTCAGTTCACAGGTAAAACACTCAACACACTTTCATAGCTTAACACCACAAAGACAAAAATAACTCCTAACTTTTTTTCTTGTTTTACTTACGTTTTCTCTTTCCATCCTTATTTCCTTTCTTCTATTAATCTTTATTTTCTTGCCTAATCCTTCCTTATTTTCTTTTTCGTCCTTCCTTCTTTCTTTCTTTCATTCTTTCTCCTCTTTCTCAGGAGCGTCTAACACCTGCAGTTCCTAAAGTGGTCTCGGGCCACATGAAAACATGTTCTTTTTGCTGAATTTCATGTCTTTTAGGCAAGATGAGAGGGCAGCCCATGGAAACAACTAAATTGTTTCCTGAACACTGGTGCGAAAGCTTCGAACAGACCACGTGAATATGTGAGCCATTGGTAATTGTGCGTTTTATCTATTCAAATCTTGGCTTCTCCAATGAGAAAGACAAATAACCCACTGGAACAAACAATGGGACAAGACAAAAGCCGAGGCTGGTGCAAGAACAGATGCAGTTCGTTATGCACTGAAACTCAAAATGTTGGCTGTGTGACGGACTATGCAGATAGAAAATTACTTTAGTATCAACAGGGGAGACTGGAGGCAATTGTAACATCTTCTTTTTTTCATTCATAGTTCACAATGTACTACAAATATACCTGTCATCTTTTGGTGAGTAACGGTACTATTAAAATATTTACAATGAGGACTTGCTCCAACGTGATCTCATGAGAATTTGTATGTATTTTACGTAAAATGTGGTTCTACAAAACATACTTTTACTTATGTTTGCACAGACACTAAATCGTACAATACTGACGTATTAACAGCATAAACATACAATACTGACATATTGACAACACCTAAAATGTGAAATATTTACATATGATCAAGTTTTCAGACTTCAAATGGAACTTCATTTGAGGTTAAAAATGTTCAGAAAACACACTTTCCTGTCTGAAACAATCCTCTAAGACCAAATCCTGTTTTTTGTTTGTTTTATTTGACAAAATTTAAAACAAAAAAGTCCAAAAAGACTAATTCATACACATTTCAAAACTGCTGAGGATAAAATACACAAAAAAGCCTTCAGCTTATTTCCATTGTTGTCCTCGATATTAAAAAAAAAAAATGACAAACGAAGTTCTACAAAACATACAGTTACTTACGTTTACACGGACACTAAAACGTAAAATAATAAACAATGAGACCAGGCTGCTTGATCATAATAGTGTCAGACTCTGTTCCGTGTTTTGTGGTTGTTTTCCTCATGTGCCTTCCTTTCCCATGTTTAATTTGTCCTAGGTGTTTCCCATGATGTTTCATTGCTCCCAGGTCTGTCTCGTCATCCCCTCCTCCTGTGTGTATAAATAGTGTTCCCTGTGTGTGCTCCAGCGTCCGGTATTGTTTGTGTCTACAGTGCTACATGTGATTTCCCCGTGAAGATGAATAAATTCCTTGGTTTCTGTACTCTTGGTCTCCTCGTTCCTTGCTCCGTGTTCCCGCACCGTAGCAGATCGTGACAAATAGTGAATTTAAACAAATAATTAATACAAAGTTAATCACAGAAAATTATAAAAATAAGAAATTGATACATTTCTTCAGCAAGGATGCATTAAAATTGATCATAAGTCGCAGTAAAGACTTCTACATTATAACAATAAAGTATACAAATAAATGTTGACATTTTTTGTACTTTCTGTTCAAAGAATCCTAAAAATGTTTCTACAAAAATATTAAGCTGCAACGTTGATAATGAAAAAAAAAAATTGAGCATCAAGTCAGCATATTAGAATGATTTCTGATGGATCATGTGACACTGAAGACTAGAGTAATGATGCTTAAAATGAAGCTTTGAAATCAGGAATACATTACATTATAAAATATATTAAAATAGAACACAGTTATTTTAAATTCTAATAATTAACAATATTACTGGTTTTACTGTTTTTTTTTTTTTTTTTTTTTTTTTTTTGGCTTGGGAA
>NW_015558630.1:952589-981836 GCF_001515605.1 Sinocyclocheilus anshuiensis
TAACAATATTTCTGGTTTTTCTGTTTTTTTTTTTTTTTTTTTTTTTTGATGCCTTGGTAAGCATAACAGACTTCTTAAGAATGGAAATCAGCATTCATTTATGATTCGATTCAATTCCTATCTGCTTCACTATTGATTCATTTGGAAATTCTTCAGTTACATGATCTGCACAATAATGCAACATTTCATTGAAATGAAATATACAGGGCCCATTAGATTATAAGGCACTCGAAAGTCATCCAACCATGTGCCAATTTCAGAGGTTACCTAAGTTAGAACTTCCCCAACTTAATTTTCCAAATGGAAGTTTTTACCTCTGGCTCAAACAGCATCATCTCTACAGTAAGTGCAATTCCTAGTTAAGCTCCTCTGCACAATCAAGCCTGGAACTCAAGCATCTGTGAAGCTTTCTAAATTTCATGAGCAGAAGACAAGTTTAGGCTTTTAAGAACTGTAATCCACTTATGCTCTGCACACGTTTGCTCACGCCGGCTGCTCTGAGGGAAAATGCTTGTCTTAAAGGATTCTATTGTTAAAGATGAGAGAAGTGCTACAAATATGTGTGTTAAATAAAGCATGCAACTAATAATGCAGCAGAAAATATGCAGCTGCCAATGGCTGCTATATAGGACTATCCCAGACTTTGAGTTTGCTCTTCGATAGTTTCTCTCAAAAAGGAGAAATAAGAAAATGAAAAATATATAACTTTTATATAAACAAATATATTGAAAACATATAATATTAATATTAATTACACATTATTTTTAACAAAAATATATTTCAATCATGACAACTCTCGGAACATTTTAGCATGGTGATGGATATGACAATGTTAATGTATTTGGTCTTGGCGGAAACTCTCTGAATATCATCAGTTACGTTAACACCCCGTCAGAATGCGCCATCTAGAGTTTCATAACTGAACTATATATTTTATTTAAAATGTAATAAAATATATACAATTATACTTAAAATACCTCAAGAAATCTATGAGTATAAAGGTACAATCTAGTCTAAATTGAGTCTTATTACCATCTGTGAGAACAAATTGAGCTATTAAAAGAGATCTTAAGCCAACCTGACCATTTGAAGCACACAGTCTTTATTATACAGTTGATGCAGAAACCGTATAATGATACAGTGAAAAATTAACTACTATAAGCACTTAAGGGTGTTTTTTGCTCACAAACATTTAATAAATCACCATGGACTTTTGTGTTATTTTAATAAATCACCACGTCTCTTTTGTGTTATTTAGATAAAACACATTCTGATTCGTTTGATATCACTACAATCTGTTAGATGTTGGTAGAAGTGCTTCACATTTACAATATAGACACAAATATGAACACAGCAAACATAAAGTCACGTTTGCATGGAAACCCAGGGAAAAATCATATGGATCCCCAATAATAGTGAAGGAGTGGGAACATCTGTTTAAATTTGCTATCTAGTGGAAAGAGGCATCCCTATGTTCACAAGCCACTCAGGTACAGATATAGCTTGACAAAATCCACAAGTGTTTTGACAGGTTTGAGAAGCTCCACTGCACTCTAACCGTTCCCTGAGATGAGCTTTTGGTACGACTGCCCCATGCTTCATTTCCATCCCTATAGTAACCCTTTAGTCTAAATTAAACGGGATAGATTTTCTGTCACTCTTCTCTTCTTTTAATTTACTTTCAATTTCATACAGCATTCGGCTCTTACCAGCTCACAACCATGTCTCTTCCTGTTAGTCAACTGTAATGTGGCACTCCATATTTTGAATGGGTTATGGCGGCCAAATTATCACCCAATAATTCTTGATAATTTGAATAATAATATGTTACCATTTGAATTGCCACACTAGAGTCATAAAATAACGCCCCGGGACTCACGCTCCAATTCATTTTCTCCCTCCATGTGGTTGACAATGATTCATTATTGGGCTTAATGCAGTGAGAGAGGAAATGGAAGGCACACACTCTAGTTAATTGGAACCTTTGTTGCAACGATAAGGATTGCATGAAAGGCAGTTAATATCAAAATCTGGTTATCTGTAAACAACTGCTCTGCAACCATGGCGCTAAAGGATAATGAATCAATGCAAAGTTGTGTTTATGATGATCTAGAACACATAGTATTAGCGCTGTGAAAAGAATGAGTTTAGTTTAAAAATTAAGGGTTTGGGGCCAGATCAGTAATTGAAGGCCTTTCAAGCTACTATATTTATCTAGTAATCACCCAGAAATGCCCCCTAGCAACCATCCAGTTCTTGAACTTTTCTGTTTTATTTTTTGGTGATGAGCATGGTGGCAATTACAAAGTCACCTCAATTTATTATTGTTTTAAAGAGGTCATATCATGCATTTTTTGGCATTTTATTTTTCCTGATGTAATGTTTTCTTTTTTTCTGTATAAGTCGTCTGAAATTTGCCAATTTAGATGGTTGCAGGTTTGCCAGTTTAAAACAAACTATTACTGGTGATTTTTTATTTAACAATGAATTATATATACATATATAAACTGTGGTATCTATATTAATTCTGTCGAGTTTCAGAACACTGAATCATGGATTTATGTATTCATCTACCAACATGAGAAAGTTATTTTAAGTATAGTGAATTCTTATTTCAAAAATGTGATTTTTCATGATGTGACCCCTTTTAAAATCATCCCTTTAATAATATGAACCTTTAAAATGGTATGAGTCAGTAAGATGAAGGATGGCAGCCCAGCCCCACCCACAGACACAACACATCAGCAGAGGTTTCTCAGGCAATCATCGCCCCTATTGTCCCGGCTCCACAAACAATGAAGGCTCGGAGTCTGTGAGGCTGTGGTTCTCGAGAGGGAGGGAGTAAGAGAGACAGAGGGAGATAGAGAGAAAGAGGGAAATCTGGCCTTTCAGACAGGCCTGATTCCAGCGCCTACTTAGGCTGGAAGAGTTGTGGATGTGGCCAGAGCCGAAGCTTGGTGACCTGTGAAGTCAGGGAGCACTGAAGCCAAATTAAAGCTAAACACCCCGATGACTGGCTCCCTCACTCCAACTGTCAGCGCCCGACCATCACACTCTCAAGGACAAAGTGATACTCAAGATTTTTTAGTAACGCCAAATAGTGGAAATCACCACATCAGTAAATGCATGACTAGTTAGCCACAGGCTCACACTGCAGACATCATTTTTGCAAGCAAGATGTTTTATGCAGTTTAAAAAAAGTCATAATTATTTATTTTATATATAATATAAAATAAAAACAATATTTTATATAAAAAAAAGTGACGTGACGTGTAGCCAAGTATGGAGTCATACTCTGAATTTGTGCTCTGCATTTGACCCATCCAAGTGTACACACACAGTAGTGAAAACACACACACCGTGAACACACACCCGAAGCAGTGGGCAGCCATTTTTGCTGCGGCGCCCAGGGAGCATTTGAGGGTTCGGTGCATTGCTCAGGGGTCTCACCTCAGTCGTGGTATTGAAGTCCGTCTCTCTAACCATTAGGCTACGACTGCCCCCTAATTATATTATATAATTTACCTTACCATATAAAGTGAAAAATAAATTAGTTTTAACAGGTCAATGCATATAACTGTACAATAAAATATTGTAAAAAGAAAAAGTAGTATGAATTAGATTATAAATATGGTAAAAATCTAAATTAAAAAATTAGACAATTTTTGGTAGTAAAAATATTATTGAAATTATTTTTAGAGTTAAAAAATAAACCATAATAAATGCACTGTCACTTAAAGTTTCGGTTAGTGATATATATATATATTTTTAAAGAAATTATTTTTATTCAGCAAGCATAAATTGATCAAAATGAACAGTAAAGACATCTATAATGTTACAGATGTTTATTTCATATAAATGCTGTTTTTGACCTTCTATTCATCAAAAAGTCCTGAAAAAATGAATCGCGGTTTCCAAAAAAATATTCAGCAGCACAACTGTTTTTAACATTGCTAATAATAAGAAATGTTTCTTGAGCAGCAAATTAGCATATTATAATTTCTGAAGGATCATGTGACACTGAAGACTGGTGCTGAAAAATCAGCTTTACCATCAAAGGAATAAGATACATTTTTAAATATACTGAAATAGAAAACTGTAAGAAATGCAGTGTTGGTGAGTATAAAAGACTCTTACTGACCCCAAACTTTTGAAACGTAGTGCAAATTTGGGACCTTCTTTAAATGTAGCTTTCAAAATCTTGTTTTTCAAGGTAGACATTTTTTTACCATGACAATTTTTTGTATGTTCTATCTGCTGGCAGAGTCTTTACATAAAAAGCATATAAACAGATACAGACTCCCCGGCACAAAATCGTGCACGTTTAGAAACTTAGCTTCAACTTTTTAAACCTGCTGTCAATAATGAATAGCAAAACTGTAAACCATGAATCATGCATTTCATCCATGCACACTCACAACACAAAAAAATGCCACTGCTGAGCAATGTGTGTGATGAAGTGAGGCATGTAGCTCACAGAGCCCTCTCTGTCCCACAACAGCCCGTCCCAGAATGCCCAGTGGGCTCCTCGTTCTAAACTGCCCTGTGCACTCAATGAGGATCACACAGATTAAAATGCACTGCTCTGGCCTATATGAATATTACATTTCCTGTCTATAATTCAATGTATCAGTGCCAAACAGCTGGGAGAAGAGTGAGCCAATATTAGTGAACAGCCCCTCAGCGGTGGCGCAGTTTAAATTTTCATAGCCCAAGAAGCTGAAATTCAGAGAAGTACACTTGTACAAAGTGACATGCTGTACTGTATGCATTCAGTAAACATATGGCGTGTGAGATGTTTCGTGCAGGAAAAAAAGTTTTGGGTATCATCTTTCCTCAGCTTCCTTTCTCCTCTCTCTCTTCGATTCTTCCCTCGGCCTTCTGGGAGTGTCTCTGGTAGAGTTTCTCTGGCTAACCTAGCCTCTGGGCTATCCTTGAGCGCTGTCTAATTCTCCTCACCGCTCCTGCAACACAGCTAAAAGCTGCTCTAGCACAAAGTCAGTTAGTCTTCTTTGCATTTAAAAAAAAAGACATTTGGGTTTCGAACAAAATGGCTGTTTTGAATATTTACACATGCATTACAAAAAAACAAAACAATAAATAAATAAACAACTCATGGTTACCTTAAAAATTATTGTATACTATTTTATATTATAATACAAATTAAATATAAATACTATTAATGGACAGATATATAGACATAAGGACAGACAGACAGACAGACAGATAGATAGATAGATAGATAGATAGATCGCAATTACCTTTTTTTTTATTCCATGCCAGAAACGAGCTTTCATAGTTTTCAGTGTCACATGATCCTTGAAGCATCGTCCCAATATGCTATGCTGTTCAAGAAACATTTATTTTTATTATAAATGCTGAAAACAGTTGAGCTGCTTAATATTTTCTTTATGGAACCATACTTTTTTTTTTTGATTATTTGATGAATGGAAATAACAGCATTTATTTGAAATCTTATGTAACAATGTAAAAGTTTATTGTCACTTTTAATCAATTTAATGCAACCCTGCTAAATAAAATTATTATTTATTAAAAAAAAATATCTTACTGACATGTACTGACATTTAAATGGCAGCATCCAATCAGAATGCAATAATACACACCATTAATCATCTAATATTCTCTCATATAGTGTTTTGCCACCGTTTTATAAAAGCAACAGGCCATCCAAGTGATTTCACCACAGTCAAGAACGCATCGTGCCAAACAACAACCCATAACCACGGTAAAAAATCACTGCATCTGCTGCCTCTCATGGCTTATTGCTTTAATACCACTCTGGCTGCGGTAGATAAAAGAATCACTGACAACATTCACACCATATCAGATAACTCTTCATCCTCCACAGTCTTACACTGTTAATGCGTGAAGTGTGACGTGACACCTCTCCGTGTGTCTAGTAATGCCAAATGATCAGTTACAAACACCTTGAGCTGCCAAAGCATGACCTTCTGAGCCCTCTGCCACCTGCTTCATGGGGAAATCATGCATTTTGAGTTCTTTAGAGATTAAGAGGAAGGGACCATTAATGCTGCTTATTTAATGCTGTGAGTACAGGCATAAAAAAAAATTGTGTTCACCTGGGGTGAGAAAAAAATTCCTGTGCAATAGGAACTAAACAAATACAACACCAAATAAAAAATAAAAATCATAAATATTTTTCAGAACCATTCTTCTTTATCCATGTGCACACACACAAAAACCTGCACTCACATAGCTATATTTGACACTTCAATAAGAATACTCAAGGACAAAAAGGCTCACTGTATATTGCTCCTGCTAGCAGGTGGGATGGATCCACATATTAAGCATGTCTCAGCCATGCATGAACTGTGCAGCCTATGACAGCCACTTCTTTCTGGAACTGGGATGGCCTGCTAAATCGTGCCATTTGTGCTGGAACGATAAAGTCCTACTGCTATGAGACTTCAGAGCCATTTACATTATTATTTTCCTTTGCCAGTTAACACTGTTTATTAAAATCTTCTGTGTAGTACTACATTGTGCATTTAGTACAGTTAAATGCATTTGCTGATGGTTAATTTGCATATGAATTTGAATTCAACCGCATTAAAGGAGCAAAACCCAGGGTGCACGTATAACGAGTCTTCCATTTATTTAAATTAAACAGATAAATTGGGTTCACTAGCTAATGAAATGGTCCTGGCGCGAGTGACCTTTATCAGCTTGCTGTTCTGAAAGGAAGTGGGTTGGAATATGCATGTGTGTTGTGGCTTGAGAGATGGACTACATGCAAATTTCAATAAATAATGATTAAACAAAAAAAGTTTACTTTTAATAAGCAAATTGTGCAGCAATGCATATTGGGAGATCTGTTTGCCGACAACCTTCTGTACAATTAATATATATTTTTTTTTTTTTTGCCACAAGAAAAGCCAGTTACCAATAATATGGTTAACAGCATAAATTGTGATAAAAAAATCACTGTGTGCATTTTCTTATCATTGTCAAATAAAAAAAAGAGAACACATTTTCAGTTGTCTGAGTTGAGCAATGTTTGAAAAAGACACCTTGCTGAACTACCAATGAAGCCCAGAGACAGATAAAGATAAACTACATTATTTAATGAACAGTTAGCGTAATGAGTGTATAACGATTATTGATTAATTATTAATACTGAGCTCATGAAGGATTCAGAAAGTGTTTTAGATCATCACTAATGAATTTTATCGAAGAAAAATGAAAACGGTATGAATTTGGACAGCCAAGATGAAGCACCATGAATTAGTGCAGCAAAGTGGAAGTTGAAAGTGAAATTATGAATTGATTATGTTATGATGATATAATGAATTTATTATCCAGTTAGCTATATAGATATAAATGGAAACAACATACTTCGTCTCTATATTTTGGGGAATATGGGAGTTCTTGTTTTTCTTGAAATAAAATACTCCCAAATGGGAGTTTGGGAAAAACAGAAGACTGTCTAGAAGAATATTAAAATGTTAAATGGCAAAGATAGGGCAAGGTTTTATCTGAAAACAATAATCAGAATTATATACATATAATATAATTTTGTCATTTTCTCATCCCATCATCCATATTAATTACAAAACTGAATGCTAAAATAGACCTATTAGAAATATTAAAACTATCTGCTAAAACTAATATTTTAATAGAAATATTAAAACTGTTTGCATTACACAAAACCAACTTTGTGAATAAGCCTATTAATGAAGTGAAGTGAAGTGACATGTGGCCAAGTATGGTGACTCATACTCGGAATTTGTGCTCTGCATTTAACCCATCCAAGTGCACACACACAGTAGTGAACACACACACACACAGTAAACACACACCCGGAGCAGTGGGCAGCCATATTGATGCGGCGCCTGGGGAGCAGTTGAGGGTTCGATGCATTGCGTCTTGGGGGTGGAAGAGAGTGCTGGTCATTCACTCCCCCCACCGACAATCCCTGCCGGTACCGAGAGTCGAACCTGCAACCTTTGGGTTACAAGTTCGATTATCTAACCATTAGGCCACGACTGCCCCCTAATATTAATATTTATGGCATATTTTGACATTAAAACATTACAATAATTATATCTGATTCTACAACAATTATGCTGGACCCCTAGAATCATTTCCACCTCTCACCCTACTCGGGTACAAAACTGTAGTAATACGAGTTCATTTCCCATGTTTTTCCTTTTTTACTTGTTTGGTTTCGCGTGTCCTTCCTGATGTCCGGAGACGTGAAATAAATCACAGGACGTCCTCTGCAATAAAGCCAGTTAATTCCAGGGGGTTTAAATCTTAGAGTCTGCTGCAGATACTAACACAACAGTTCCATTAAAGCAAAATTAAGCACCACAAAGGCACCATCTCAGCAGAAATATACAGCGTGGCCTGCCACATTAACATAAAGCATGGCCCTCAAAAATTATTAGCCCCTCTAATCTTGAAACTCTCAGACTGTTCCAATGACCTGTCCATGGTGATTCATGGCTGTTTCTTTGCCTCCCCCCCTACCCTCCCGTCTTTGCCCCTAGCTCTGGATTTATGCTCACTGAAATAGAAATGCACAGACTCATTGGAGTCTGAAAACACATTTCTTGCACATTCACCCAAACAAGGTGAAGGTCAACAAATACTTTATCCAATTCTTATCAACAAGATTAAGAGAAGATACCTCATCTATATCGGAGGTTTTCAAACATTTTCAAGGTGCACTAAGCAATATTTGAAAAACGCTTTTGACCAGAGTGTCGGACCAAGTCCCAAAACACACTTGCTGCCAATCAGCAGTAAGGGGTGTGTCTAGTAATGATAGGGAGAAGAGAGTGAGTGCACAGAACGGATATTAGCAGATCGACTATAGATAGCGAGAGATGGCTTATAAAAAATAAAATACAATTTCGGAGGAACAAAACATCAAAAAGAAGGGCTACGATCAGGCAAGAGGTAGGACCCACGTAAATATTGGAGCAGCTTTCCAGCGGTGGAGAAACTCAAGGAGCAGGAAGGCCTGGAATCGGACGCCGAGGTTGCTTTGTTTCTTCTTGATAGGTGACGTTGTCTTCCACATGAAACGGAGCTAAACCATTCAACACACACTACTACCAAACACATTCAACCTGAATTACCATGCAGGCATAGCAGATTCCGCCATCATCGCTGCCAGGGTTGTGTACGTACGTGTGGGGTGGAGTTATCAAAATAGGGGCGAGGTCCTGTTGGGGTATGGACGTGTTTGTTTTGGTGCTTTCAAATATCAACATCGTTTGGCAAAATTCACTTAGTGCACTTTTAAGCCCCAAATATGATGATCCCTCTGACAAGGAGCCCACTTTTCTAAAATATTAAGTGGAAAAATATTTGAATGTATAAAAACCCACTTGCCAGTCAAGTTTGGAATAAATCATTTTTTGATGGTTTTGCAACATGTTTCTTATGGTCGCCAAAGTTGCATTTACTTAATTTAAATGTTATTATATTTCAAAATGTAACTTATTTCTATGATGGCAAAGCTGAATTTTCTCTTACTGCAGTCTTAAGTGTCAGATGATCTTTCAGAAATCATTTTAATATGCTGACTTGGTGCTCAAGAAACATTTCTTCTTATTATATATGTTGAAAACAGTTGCCTAATATTTTTTGCGTAAATGGTGTAATACTACCATTCAAAAGTTTAGGATAAGTACAATTAAAAAATACTTCACATATTTTCACAAAAACAGTTTTCAACATTGATAACAAAAAGAACCATTGATAACAATGGAACACCAATAATAACTGATAATAAGCACCAAATCATCACATTAGAATGATTTCTGAAGGATTGTGTGACACTGCAGTAATGGCTGCTGAAAAATCATCTTTATTATTGCAGGAATAAATTACATTTCACAATATTTTCAAATAGAAAACGGTTATTTTAAATAGTTATATAATATTTTACGATATTACTGTTTTTGATCAAATAAATACAGCCTTGGTGGGCATAAGATACTTCTTTCAAAAACAATATATATATATATATATATATATATACAGTATATTATTCAAAACTTTTGGCCACAGAGTTTGAAGAAATAAATAAATATATGTATATATATAAATATATAAAAATAATATATATAAAATCTAATTTAAATTAACAGCATATCTTTTTTCTACAAAACATTACAATTTGACAAAAACATTTTCAGTCAATATTACAGAAATAATTTGAGCGGTTTTCAATTAAAAATTCATTTAGTTAATTTTTTTCTTCTCAAATTACCCTCAGATCCCCTAACGGCCACTCTGCAGGCCCCCAGTGGTCCCGAATTTGAAAATCCCTGATTTATAGCACAACTAAGACAGACTCTGATGGCCAGCCATGTCAATACCCCAACTTCCAGATCTGGCCCGAAACCAAATGCTGTTTATACTAGGACGATTCCATGCCCACCTATCCCCACCAGAAATAATGGATTAAGACACTTAGCTCTGATTAAAGATTGGATGCTGTGCATAATCACAGCGCTTTATGGCAGAGGAGAAAAATCAATCACTGTGATCTCGCTCACGGCAGGGTTGAAATAAAGCCCAGTCATGTAGAAAATAGACTCTCTGTCACCCCACCGGTAGCCAGCCGGGCTCCATCACCACACAATAACCTGCAAGCCTCCCCTTCGTATTCAAACAGCATCCGAGCTCCTGGGAACTCTTTGATGGACAGGGCTTCTTGTCTGCCGCTGTTGTGTACTGACACTGCTGTATGTGACACCATTTGATCAGGTTGCAGGGAAACTTGAATGAGGTGAGGGAATGCGTGATCTCTGGGCATCAGATCATGACATGCCTGTTCACATGTCTCTTGTCTCATGAGTTTTTATCGTGACACAAGGTTCATATTGCAAAACTTGCATTTTTCAGCTGCCAAAAGCCAGAGGCTGGCACATCTGCTCAGCTGCGGGATTTCACTTTACTGAATGTCTTGAAGCATAGTTATTTTGTAGCTTGTCTTTAGAGAACATATATTTTTGGTGTGGATCATTCCTTTATGCAGTACATTTAGTAACTTTAACTATAATTGTATGAAATATTTTTTATACAAGGTTATCTGAAACTATCTGAGAAAGCTCAGGTACTATTTCAGGTATTATTCACACAAAAAGAAAACTGCTGCCTAAAAAGATGGGAATTTTTTTAATGTTTTGGAAAGAAGTCTCTTATGCTCACCAAGACTGCATTTACTTAATTAAAAATACAGTAAAACATGAATGTTGAGGGGCTAATATTAATATTGTGAAATAACATTACCATTGAAAATAGCTGTTTTCTATTATAATATATTTTAAAATATATTTTAAAAATTTTATTCCTGTGATGGCAAAGCTGAATTTTCAGCATCATTACTCCAGACTTCAGTATCACATGATCATTCAGAATTCATTCTAATATGCTGATTTGGTGCTCAAGAAACATTTTGAAAACATTTGTAAAACATTTAGAAATGAGTGCAGTATCCAGGGACATGGCAAAGGCGACAAAAACTAAACTAAAGAAAACTCCAATTACGTTTCTGGAATTTTAAGTTTTAGCCAATATATTTACACACATGTGATGGAGAAACAAAAATGTACTGCGCAGTAAGAGTGACCCGGATCAGTAATGAGGGAGAGCCGCATTAGATGTGTTGAAATATTCAGCCCACAGCTGCCACTTACAGAAATGTTGAGCAGATATTCTAGTAACAGTAATGACAGGCAGTGAAATGAACACTGTCTGTAACTGCGGCAATAGTGGCAGAGGCCACATGATTGTCTGTGATTTGATGAAAAACAGATGCAGGAGTCAACTTGAAGAAAATCAAATATTCAAATGCCTACTCACAAAAGGCAGAGGTCAGATGCGATTTCACTTGTGTTGTACACGAGCGACTAACATTTCCCCAGATTGCAGTGATTCAATATTACTAAGCCTTAAAACCTGGTACTATTTATTATCCCAGATTCCAACGGGACAATAACATCCTCATGCATAATGTATCATCTTACCCACATTACAATATATTGCCCATTGGCAGTGTGCCTAAGCATTATAAAGCATAAATGGCTGAAGTTAAGGAACATTTATTTATACTTAAATCTCAAGTGCCACTTGAAGCCCATATGCAAGACTGCACAAAACAACTGAAGCATCTCTAAATGTTTTAAAAGTGTGACAATGAAATGCACCACAAAAAAAACCTAAGGAAGACTTTAATAATAACAATAATAATAATAATAACAATAACATGCATGCTTGTCACATGCCTGTCTATTAATTTTTTCAAGCTGAAAAAATAAATCTGAATTTCTATTTGCAACACTGAAATAACTCAGTATTGAACATATTTACTATTCAAGAGAAATGGTTCTTTAAACAAAAAACATTTTCATTATCAGCAGGAAAGACACGATTTTAAAATGACCCTGGTGAATAACTAATACAGGAACTAATGCAGTCTAATACAGGAAAGCATACGACTCCTGCATGTCACATAATGTAGTGACACATGTTTGAAAAGAGGCACACGGTGAAAGCTGCTTGCCAAAGGGCAGCAAAGCTGAACAATCCTTCCACAAAAGAACAATTAATAATGCAAAGCATGTCTAACATACTGAATCATTATGCGGCCCAGCTGATAAGACCGTTCAACAAGTAGCTCACACAAGGTCCTTGTAATCTTACTTTTTCCATTATCACAGAATCAGATAAAACTGGAGGAAGCCCAAGAGAAGCCAAATACAGAGCCTGATGTATTTCCCTCTTTAAATTCAACCGGTTGTCTCGGTATTTGAAGTACAACAGAGAAATGGGATGCGGAGAGTTTTGAAAACACATACTCTGAATTCATAACAACACAGTAGTTATTAATAAATTCAGAGTATGAATTTTGATTCAGAGAAAGAAAGCGCCTGGGGTTATTGCATTGGAAAGTGGTAGGCCAAAGATCAGGGAGTCCTGACAAATGGTTGTAGGTGCAATTTCAGGTTTCAGAGGAGTGAAAATGTGCCAGCACCTGTTGACCTGAAGTCAGAAATCCGCAATTCTACACTATACCCTTCTGTGAAGCTGGTCTGAGTTGCTGTCTCTTTTCATTCAACTGGTTGTCAGTTATTCGTGGTGCAAAAGAAAAACTCTTAAGCACGATTTGCTAAAGTGTTTAATTTCTTCTTCCTCTCCTTTCTTAGAGCTTTCATCCGCTGCATGTAATAGAAACTTGAGAGCCCAAGCCCAGATTTGATGAAGATTAATGGTTCTAGTTTAATTAGCAGCTGCATAGAAGTAGACGTCTGTTTGTTCATGGTGGAGCAGGTGTGGAAGAGATGAGCAAAGGGAAACCATGAAGATCAAGACGATGGGTGAGTGTACACGTATACCCTTCTGCTACTCTGAGTGCCTTCAACAGTAGAAACTCAGTCCTCTCGCAGAAAATGGCTGCACTGTGAGAACATAGACGCAACTACAATGAGAGATATTGATTGGCATTTGCGGGCCATCATAAAATGGATTAAGCCAGGGAGAGGGCGAAACATTTGGAGTGAGAGAGGAGGCAAACATGTCATAACACGACCCCAAATCAAATAATAGCACCAAGGTTGAAATGAATTTAACAGCTCACTTATTCTAATGGACCATTGATCTTTTGTTGCAGGGAGCAGAAAACGCTCTGCTGGAATATTGGTCCTCTGAGCAAAATTTATAGCGAGTGCAAACCGAGGCTAATTTCAACAATGAAAAAGTCCTTGTGCGTTTTTGGAAATGCCTGTTGGCGTACATTTGGGAGAAAGAAGATCAATCATACAACTACTTTTTTTTTTAAACAATATTGTACACATTAACTCATTTTATGAATCAGAAAGTTCCAGGCCTCATTTTGGAACACACACACACACACACACACACACACACACACACACACACACACACACACACACACACACACACACAAATATATATATATATATATATATATATATATAATGAATTAAAAAATATATAGGCTAGAAATAATTTATAATATTGTTATTATTTTTTTTAGTTAGTGTTAGTTAGTTTTGGCCAATTAGATTCCTGTAGCGTTCTGTTTTATAAAAATTAGGTACTGTACAGGAAGCATGTTTATTTTTACCACATCATTTCTTTTATTTATTATCTGATTAGGGAGGGAACCGTGTAACCGAGAAGGCATTACCAACAGCTCTAATTCTGTGAAACACTACTGTAACTTTCAACCACAGCAGCTAAAGCGGTTTAATGCAATTTATTGATCAATGTCTGCGGGACACACAGTGCTATCAACAGAGGAGCTGCCATCTAATCAAATACCTGGGTCAGAAATACATCTGCTAAACATATAGCACAGAAAATCGTTATAATAGCTCACTTTAAGTGTAATTGAAACAAATGCTATTGATTGGTCAAGACATATGTGTGTATTTGGCATGTAAATGTACCAGGATCTCAATAGCACGATAGGTCTTGTCGGCACATTTTTCTGCCACGCTGACACCTTCAGAGACTACTTGCATGACATAATGCACTGCTAAGAATGCTTAATACATGACTTTGACTTGGCAACCTCTGTTGATTAAATTTCAATATGCCTTGTAAATTAGCACAGGCATTGATGTGATAAGACCATTACAAATTTACTGTCATGGCAGTGATTGCATGAGGAAATCTGTATTTATGGTACTTTTTTAATGGATAAATAAAAAAAAAAACTACACATGCCCGATTCAAACCTGCATCACCCACATTAGCTCCATGGTTCAAAATGCTTAGAGCATGCACAATAAACAGTCCTCCATGTATCTGAGAAAAGACAAGAGTTTTAAAACGTGCAAACAAAATACATAAAAGCAGCCGTTGGTCCTCATAGTGAAATTCATTTTCCAAGGCTGCTTAACTCCACATATCAAATGATATGTCATGCTAATGATACCAAAAAGGAGTCCAGCTCCCCACAAATGTGGCAAGATTATGTCAAAGGATTTATTGCCTGCAGCAAACCACCTCCCAGTCTGATCTTTTCAACCCTCAGGGAGCCTGGTTACCGGCCGTTCTAATGCTACTGTTGGGAGAAGATGAGTTATAACCCAACTAGGCCAGAAAGAAACACACTTGCCTTATTGCTTGGCTAAAGTCGACATGAAGCCAACATTGACCCTATTTATACTCTCTTAATACATGTTTCCTGATCTTATTATGCGTGAGTCATCGGTGCACGTTAATCCAAAGAGGAAAAATTGTTTGTCTTCATCCAAAACAAGACTTTCTTTTTCATCTGACGTCATCAGACTCCTTCCCTCAAACCACTGGTCATATAGAGACCACTTTTCGCAATCCAATCAAATCACAGTGGATGAAATCAAGTCTTCTCCTACATTTGTTATATTGAATATCCTGTTTCACTCTGAAATGTCACATTAAATGGGTTGTGAACTGCATTTCATGTTGACTTAAAATTATTTTCCACAGAAAATAAATACAACACAATGGCTGCATATAGAAAAAAAGAAGAAAAAACGCACACTGCCCTGTCCTCTGGACATCAAAGACCGCGCTATTTCAAAAGAGCAGCAGGGGACTTAAATCCTTTGCTAAACCAAATACCTTTCTTGGACAAATCCTCAGAAAAACAGAAGAAAAAAAAAGAGAAAAAACAGATGGATCCCGCTTTAATTTACACTGATACGGTAAAGGCTTCGCTCTCTGATAAGCTGCAAGAAAATAAGGACAGACAAAAGGAGAGAAAGAAATAAAACAGGACTCTTCTGAAGTGTATTCATTTGCTGAGATTACTCGGTGGTCTCCGCCTGTCTGAGTTTGTTGGTGGCATCACGGTATATTAACGTTCTCCCAGAGGAAAGTTTTAATGTTCAGAAATGGTTCTTTCATACAGCAGGAGACCATCTAATGAAGTATCAACGTTGTCTCGGATGTTTCTCCTAAAATTCCTAAGAGGAATAAAAGTAAGATGCAAATTGGTGGCATACAGAACAGCAAAGTCATTTTTGATCAGAAGTGTTTAAGTGTGCATTGAAATGTCAGATTCTGGCTTTTGACTGCAGACTTTGGTTTCTTGGCAAATCACAGTCAATGATTGAAATATAAGTTCTCTTTTAAAATTCTAGAAGAAATACGTTTAGATTAAACTAGGGTCTTTTCTCATTAGAAAAAAGTCACAATTTAAAGTCTACAGAGAAGTAACCATGTCTGATTTGAAGGTACCGCTTTACAACAAGGTTCAATTTGTGAGCATTACTTAATGAAAGAGGGATCATAAACTAATAATAAACAAACAACACTTTAACAGCATGTATTAATCTAGGTTAGTTTATAAATACACTACTATTTATTGTTAATTCATGTTAATTCATAGTACATTAACGTTAATTTATACTATAATTTTTAACATTTCAAATTGTAGAAATTAATAAATGCTGTAAAAGTATTTATTTCATTGTTTGTTCATGATGCATAATGTATTAACTAATGTTAATTAATTCTCTTTGGAAAACCTGTAAAGTAGCTAGTGTTAAGAGACCATATTATAACATATAAATCATCTGTGAGGAGAGAGAAGTGCAGACTTTTGTCCGAGATAGAAACTATACTTCCGTCTTAGAGTGATCTTAACGCTACTGAAATATGAATACAACTCTATCTTGAGTGATCAGGTTTCTAATCTGTTAAATTAACTCAACCTCTCTTTAAATAAGCATTTTGATTCTTCTATTTGTCCTGAGTTGAACGTCACAACTAATGTTAATAGATGTAACCTTGTTGTAAAGTGTTAATGATTTGTGAATGAATCTTATTCATTAATCAGTTTACTAAACCAAATAAATCTGAATTATTTTTTTATTTATTTTTTTTTAAAGGGTTGATTTGGTTCTCAAATTCAACTCACTAACACAATGATCAAGTTGCAATGATCAAGTTGCAACTCATCAATAAATATTGAATTTAATTTTGCTATCTTCCTTACAAAAAGCTATTGTATAACTTCAGAAGAGTTGGTATATAGCACTGATATTCTGAAAAATGATACAACAAATAAAAAATAAATAAATATGAAAACAAAGATGAGCAAATAATGACAGGAATTTTATTTTTGGGTGAATTATTCCTTTAAAGACATATCTAATTTTTCTTTCTTGTGGGTCTCCAGTACCAGCTCAAAAGGCTCAAAGCTCTCCCGACAAGCCCACGCTCTACATTACCCCCAAGTCATGACCAAAAGTTTGCATCCTGCCAAGTCAACTGTAAGATGTGATGAAGTGGATGTGATGCCAAACCGTTTTCAGCACAAAGGCGTGACGTGCACACTCTACTTGCTCTTGGAGTGATACTGTAATATAATTTCTTGTCAAAGATTTGTGTTTGTCCTGGTTGGGCACACAAATGTAATTGCTCCCTCAGACAACAGTTCATTATCTCATGCCATGTAAGGAGTGATCAAAATGAGCCGTCTCTGTGTGTGTGTGTCTGCTGTGATAGTAATCTATCGTTTCCACCGAGTGTGCTAGATACTGAAAAGCTGCTCTCCAAGGCATTACTTGCTGTCTGTCTTAATAGCCTAATGTAACGATACATCATATGATGAGTGTGTTGTTTCTAAATATTATGGCTGAGTGCTCTCCCAGCAGACTGTGAGAGAATTAACACCATCAAGCTGACCTAAGTAGGAATAATGTGCATGAGCTTCCCCATTGTAAGATGCGGAAACACTGTTGCTGGATATAAACCGTTAAAGCGTACAACAAGGAACCTTCTGACATTTACAGAGAGGGAGAGGAAAGAGACAGGACAATGTAGAAAAATCACCAGAAAATGAAAGAAAATGAGAACAAGAAACCAATTACGGCACAACGAGATCTTGCTCTTTATATCAAGCCCTTCGGTTTGGCGCATGATTCTGTGCGAGGGGTCCATGGGGCAGAGGACATAGGAAGTGCTCAACGAGGATGTGTACTTTTTTTAATGGGTTGTAGTAGGATGTCGCACCTCGCCGATGGACCATCTGGACCGGCTCCATTTTACTTTGCCCCGAAATGAATCACTTAAGTCGCTGGCACTATCAGAGACTTTTATGTGAATAGCTCTCTGGATACTCGGCCAACTGAGAAAACATTCAGTAGGAGTCAAGAGTCAAGAGGCATTTATTTATCATTTGCATAGTTAACACTGGGGAAAACTGGGCATTGAAATGCTTGTGATGGTGTATAGGAGGCTATATAATAGCATCTGCAATTGAAGTGAAATGAAGTCGGGCATCTCTTTTATGTCGTCGCTTCTACCGAAGTCATCACTCAGAGGAGACATTACGCTCAGCACCTTTAACAGTGTGAAGGAGAGCATATTTACAGCAGGAAAACATTCTAGGCATCTTGTGACAAACGTCTGTCCTCGGCCCGTCCTCCCCTGCTGATATTGTGTGGGACGGCTGGGCGAGAATAACCAGCTGGTCTTGGCTGGCTTTGATGTGCGGAAAGCCAGGGATCCTCAGTCTGAGTATCGGAATTGATTATGTATGCGGCTCCTTCTGCCTGTGAATCAACACAATTAGGCTAAAACGACGAGGCAGAAGAGAGGGAAGGAGACGTTCCAGTCAGCTTAGGGAATGAGTGTGTGATGGGCGCACAAGAGAAGGGTGAGGTGCTTTGAGCTCCTGCTGCTCCTTTTCTGATAACACTGGCACATCTGCTGAGTGTGCAAGGGGAAAGAGAAACACGTGAGCGTTCTTCTCAAGCCACCCTTCACTCTCCAAGTGAGACTCAAGGATAGATGAGAGTTACTTCAACTCTGAACTTTTTTTTTTCTTTTTCAAATTTTTTATTAAAATTAACAGATTTCAATTCAATTTTATTTATATGAAGGTCATATTAAAACAGCCTTGACAAACTTTTACCCATACCAATTGATTTATTTTTGCTACTTTTTAAATTTTAAATATTTTATGCATTGATTTTTTTTGTCCCACAATGAGACAATGAATCTCAAAACATGAAAATCTAGCATAAAATTACAATAACCTAAACTGTCCACAGGTGTCATTTCAACCCCAAACAACAAATCTAGCCTAAAATTGATAAACAAAAGGTTTAATACAACTGCAAAATTGTCCTTATTTAATTTTTCTTTGGAAAACATAAAAATAAATAAATAAATATTTAAAAAAAGATTGGTGTACGCATTTACCAAGGAGACAAGTTTCAGTGAAGAGCAAAAAAAAAAAAAAAAAAAAAAAAAAAAAAAAAAAAAAAAAAAGGGAAAGGATTAAAACAAATATAAATACAAAATATTTGTGAATAATTTTCAATCAAGGTACAATTTTGTCAAATAATATAGAATTATATATACTTATTTTTAAAATACTTAAAATGTATAATATTTACAATGAAATAATACTATTTAAAATATGTAAAATGCTATCAATAAAATTAACTTTAGAAGGACAAAGCAATTGGCTATTTTATTTTTTATTTTTTAAATGACACAATGCTATTAAACAACACATAGTTTGAGTTGTGGTAGAAATTACACTGTGGTGGAAATATCAGTGACATTTCAGGGGGAAAAAATCCTATATATGCTGCTGGACATTGTTAGTGTACAAATTACTGTAAATATTAAAATGTTTTTAAAAAACCTAATACTCCATTATAAATAAATGCTTTATAAATAAATGTTGTTGTTGTCCACACAAGTGCCCAGAGTTGAAGAAACACCCAGAAACTGAGAGGAAATTAGGTTTTCTCATCTCTGAAGTCATTCTTTCAGAGTAACACCATCAACCTTTTCCAAGGTATAAATACACATTCAATGAGGAACATTAATAATCCATAATTTACACCAGTCACACCTCCTGTAGATGGGACCATTTGTCTACAGGAATGGCTGGAGTTCAGCACATCAACACTGTAAACTTTGGAAGATTCACCTTGTTTCGCCATAGGAACAGACGCACGTAGAGGACTTTGTGTCCCCACTCTGGCAGAAGCCATCTTTCTCAATTACACTGGTCTCTCTACAGGAAGGGGGCCAGAGGAAGCTCTCGTCAAGCATGCATTTATCTTTCAGATACAGTCTCCGATAGCCGCTCCTGCGGCCAGCTGTCAGCCACGCCTCTTCCCTTTGATGTGTTCCACCAATGGAACTTGCAGACTTAACAAATGCACATCAGCCTCAGCGACCGGAGGACGGCATACGGTTCCCTGCCTTGCAGAGCTGCCTTACAGAGTAACCGAACTCGACTTCTAATTCCTGCAGGTCAGAGGTTGATATCTGATGCCGCTGTCATTAAGTCAATAAAAACTAAGAAATATATGAGTCCTTGGTTCTACATAAGAAGCAGTCATTGTCATACAACAGCTTCCCGCAGGTTTGGTGTCTCAGTGTTGGAGATGGCTGTTGTCGCAATAAAACTGATGGTTAATTCTAATGTTGACTCTTATAGCAGAGCATATGGTTGCATATTTCACATATGCATTATAAAGAACAGCAAAAAGCAAGGGAAAAAAACTGACAGCATCAGATGCTCCACAACATATACAGTAATGTCTGCATGAGCAGTTTCAAGGAGTTTGATGACTAATTGTCTTAATTTGCAGATGGGAACATGACAGTTGAAGCTCAAGCAAAGCTCAAGAATTCTAATGAACCATCTCCCTAAAGATGCACATATTTATAAAGTATATGAACTTGTATTAAAAGCTCCATGTGTTTTAATGTAAAACTACAGCATTACAATTAATTAATTCATTCATTCCCTTAATGCAAGTCCATCTGTCAATCCAAATATGTCATAAATACTTCAGACATGACCTACTGTCAGGGTTTGTTTACATATAAATCCAATGCAATCACTTAATATTCACAACTCTTCAGGTGTTTACAAAGAGGTGTGAAAACACTAATTGAGGACATTAAAAAAAAAAAGCTTCGCTCAGGCACACATCCATCATGGCATCACACCTGCAAACCTGAAGATCATGACACCTTGAGAAAAAATGGAATAAAATGTTATGGGTTTTTAGGCAAGTGAAAATGGCACAGCTGCTCGTGTAATAGAACAGCAGGAGGGGAAAAAGCGTGCGTCTTTAACCTTCTGTAGAAAACTGCTGAATCCTGCTCATCGACGGCATGGCCATAAAGCCCCTCGGAGAGACTAAGATAATCAAAATCTGATGACTGCTCAGACAGCCCCCCACAGTCGACATTCTCTTGTTTATGGTGCAGACAAATCACAGGCAAGGTCAAATCTTAACTATGGGGTTATTCTTGAATGCCGGAGGTAATTGTTTTCCATTGGTTATACCTGCATAGCTGGGCTCGGTGTGAAATATGACGATTAGGGCTGGGCGGTATGATGTATATATAGTTACCGCGGTATAAAATATCAGCGTAACAGATTTTTTTATTCCATGTATACCACGACATGAAAATAAGTGGCCGTGCTTATGTTCATACTGCTGCTCTCCTTTTAATCACTATTTAACTCTGTTGAGATAAGTTCCAGGTGAAGGGTTGCCAGTTATCACAAAAAGAGCAAAAAGGCCCCTTAAAAATGCAATATAATAAGCAGATACCAGGGAACAAATTTACACAATATAACTAGTATTAATAGTATCCTACAAAATAAAAAGGAAGTAAATTTTATTTATTATGAATACAATATTTCAATATAAAATATTAATATATAAAAAATTAAATATAATAATATTATTTAATTGCACCTACAAGTTGCATTTAATATCAATCAGTTGAGGGCAGTTAATCTAAAAGTTGAGTGTTTTTACTAAATAAATAATTTACCAAATACAAGAAAAGGTGAAATACTTTTCATTTCTAAAGTATTTGAGTTGATTTATTATATAAAGCCCTTTTTGTAGATTTTTCAGAAAAACTACATATATAAATAATTAGATCATGAAATATATTGTTACGGTGAAATAAAATTGGTCATACTGTGAAACAGAATTTTGTTCATACCGCCCACCCCTAACGACAATGACAATGAGCGTCCTTAATGAGCCAATGTGGCTGAGTGAGACAGCAAAGCGACGAAGCAATAACCATGTGACAATGAGAACAGGCTGAATCATGTGAGGGGTTAATGTCGTCTTGATGAAATATTGAGAATTGGGATATAAAGAAAGTGCGTGTCTCACAGCCGCGTTTTGCTGACAATCAATGAACGAATTCCTTAGTAAGCATTTTGAATACGGCTCACAGTGCTTCCCAAGCAGAAATGCTGAGTTCAAAACATTTTAAAATGCATTCATGAAGAGAACAGTCTTGACATGTATAAGATACAATGCACTACAAGGTTTGTGATGCATGTATTATATCACATATAGTATGTTATTTTGTTTATTTATAGTCTTGTGGTTTAAGGTTTGAATTTTTATTAGATATTCTTGCCTTTCTATTGCAATGAAAATATTTACAGCAGGAATGCAAGAAAGCATTTAAAATTTCAATAAATCTCAATTGTAGTTTTTAATTATAATTTTTTTTCTTATTTTTTGGTATAAATTAACAACAAGTGGTGTATTTCAAGAAACACATAATATTAATAAGCAATGTTTGAAATGTTACATAAGTGAAAGTGTTTGATAGGTGTGTATATAAAAATGTATATAACAATTTATTTACATACATTGGTAAATTAATTTTTATATACCATATGTTGTGTATATGTTTATATGGAAAAATAAAATGTATTAAAACTACAAATAAAAATAAATTCAAAGTTATTCCTATAAATGCTCAATTTAATTGTTTCTTCTTCCTGATTGCTACTTAAAGGTAGGGTAGGCAATTTCGGAAAGGCTAGCAATAGCAAGCTAGCTAGCCTCCCTGCATAATCACTCTGCAAAGCCATGCCTCCTCCAAAACACATGAGGGCACAGGCAGATCATAAAAATCATAAATTCAAGTTCAATTCAAATTGAAAATGACTTTCATATAAAGTATAAAAGGAATCAAGGAACAAACACACGGTTTAAATAAAGCTGCAATAACACTGCACAGTAAGTAGCCACCTAACTGGCAAGATATTTGAAAACTCTGTTCCTCATGACAGTGCAATAAAAAGCAAATAAACAAAAAAAAAAAAGAACGGCAGAAAAGAAAGAAAATTGTCATTGCAAGGGGACAACTTTCTTCAGAGACATTAAAACAGACAGAATACATTTGTCAGTGGGAAACTGTCACGAAAAGAAGCCGCAACAGAATTTGTGCAACAAGATCCAGTTGCCAAGCTCAATCAAAATCACCCCTCACAAGCACTTTTCGGCAGAACAGATGAAAGCACTGAGAAATAATAAAGGGTCGAGAACGTTTTGTTGGAGAAAATGACAAAGAGCAGGGAAAACTACGATTCAGGTCATGCTGACTGACCTTCCCTCATAGCCTCCCACGTTCCCTGTCTGCTCCAAAATGCAGTAATTGCCGCCAATTATTAACATGTCTCGTCGATGCGCATTTGTGTATCCATGCAACTCCAAGGGGAGGTTGCCGCCATTCCCAGTAATGATGTTACACGGGTAGGGTACAAACCATTCTGAAACTGGACAGGAACAGAAACGCACCATTGCTTCCTGCCCGCAGTCCTTTGTCTCTCCTGCTCAACTTATTCTTGGGGATGTTTGGGAACCTGAAGGAGTAAAACCTCCAGCAAGCTCATCTCAAATCAGCTCATCATTAATGAATGCCGCATGCCATACTGTCACAGTCTCATCCTCCAAAAGACACCCTGTCTGAGATGCCAGGGTTGAACAATTGAGATGACAGCATGCATGAACTTGTCGGTTACATAAATGTGCCACGGACAACATGCCACATTGAGTCTCACACATTCGGCAGGATTTCTAACGATACAAGGATGAGAAATGATTACATGGCGGCCCTTTTTGTTTGCTTTCCAGGCTTGTCCTCCCCGAGCCAGTCCATGTTGGTTTTATTGATCTGACAAGGATGCCATATTCCATAAACACATTACACTAGGGGGAAAAGAACATCACATGTACTCAGATTACACTCCACATGATAACTAATGTGTTTCAGGAAGACAAGGTCTGGAGATCACGAGCAAAAAAAATATGCTGCAAAGCCTCTTAAGAGGGAAGGGAAAATGGCGACGTATGCCAGGGCTGATTCTCGGAGCTGTGGAGGTAAACAGGTCTTATTACCGAACAGAGTGGGTTGGAGGTGATCTCAGAGAGACATTAGAGGTAAATTTAGCCTGGCTCTTTCTACTGTCACATTGAACCCATGGAAAGGGTAAAGCTTTGGCCTGCATCCATATAGAATCCTTTTCAAAGCCCATCGCTTCTGCCTCTCATTACACCTCAAGGAGAAACAGACCCACCGCCTCAGACCAAACACGGCTACGGCATGAATTATTCACGAACGAAGGTAGAAATTCAACGCAGGTGAAGAGACTCCCAGCTTTAGCCAGGGCAGGACTCCCTAGGAGGAACCATCTAGGCACCCAGACAGGGTTTTGAGGGAGCAGCCATCTAGGCAAACTCTCTCTGGGAGTTACATGACAAGCCATTTGCTTTGAGGAACAAAAATACCAGAAACAATGAGCAAATTACTGAGGGCTGAACAATTTACCTCCCGTCCTTCAGAACCTTGGTGATGCCGTGCCAAAAGTAGCTCCAAAGGCTTCAAAGGCACCAGCCCGCCACATAAACCAAAGGCAGTGTGATTTATCAAATGAACATGGGAGAGGACACAAAAAGGACATGTGGAAACTAGGGACTTCTGAGGAACTAGACTTTGTGTAAACAATGGAACATCTGCCACTCTGATCTGTTTGAGCGGATGGACAGTCCAAAAATCTAGAAATGACTTAAAGAATTGTAGATAGTAAGACAAAGTCAAGAATTTGAAAAAGATAAACATGTACAAATCCAAAGGGCATTGTTCACGTACGGTGACTTTCTCAAAGTTATTTGGAAATGAACAGCATTGCGGTAGTGATGTTGACATCACTGGCTCCAGCTGACCTTGAGTGAATGCTTAAGAAAACTGAAAAAAAAAAAGAAAAAAAAAAGAAAAGAAAGCAGAACAAGTCAGCCAAACCTCGTCCTTTCCTGGGAGGAAAGCCAAGGCATGAAAATTGGTCCCGGTTGACCTTTAATGTCCGTACAAATCACCCTCAATTTTCTCAATCCTCACACTCGCTCTCATCAGTATTATCTTTTCCTCCTTATCAACCCGTCTTTGGCAAATGTTCCCCCTGGCCTAGAAATAGTTTTAGTACCCAGACACCTTTTCTTCTGCGCCTCTGCACCTGCAGCAGCTTGTGCCTTTAAACCATAAAAATGCTGGCCTGTGTCTCACCTTTATATCACAATCTATTTATCACAGCACTCTATAAAAGAAGCCATCTGTCAGCGAGGAGCTTTGGAAATTCATCTAAATGTTTGTGAAGGAACTTTATTATCTTGGGAGGAGTAAAAAAAAAAAATGGTTCTTGAGCATCAAAGTGATCACCTTCAACAATGACGATGAGGAGAGGACGCCACTACTTAAAGTTATCCACACTATGGATTAAGTTTTGGAGACCTTCTATAACCAAAAATAAAAATGTGAGTCGGACTCGTTTTCATCCATGTGAGCTCAACATACTGAAGCACTGAAGCACGACTTTGATAGTTAGGAATAGTTCACCAAAAAATAAAAATGCTGCAATTATTTACTCAACCTCAAAGCATTCCAAACATGTGAAACATTCTTTCATCTGTCAAACACAACAAAATAAAGAAAAAGAACAAGGACAAGAAAAAAGCACCATAAAAGCAACCCAAATAAGTCTTCAGAAGCATACAATAGCTTTAAAGAAACTGACAAAAATGTTATAATTTATATGAATAATTGAATTAATGTTACTTTTATAGGGCTTTTGTTTCATTTCTGGCACATGACTGTGTAGACCTGTATAGAAAAGAACAGTGTAAGCATTATTCAAAATACGTTCTTTTGTGTTTGGAACAACATAAGGGTGAATAAATGGTATAATGGTAGAAATTTCTTTTTTTTGAGTGAACTATCCCTTTTTTGTACCAAAGCAAATGTTGCAAATGTACATTCCTATTGTTTTTAAGGTCACAAGGATTCCTCAGTGGTCATTTGAACTTGTCCAGGTCAAGAATAAAGCATAAATATTCAAGGCTCCTCTGGTTTTCTGTACCTCCGCCCAAGCAGAAAAACTCTGGCCTTGTACGAGTCATCCGTCAGAGTCTGCATGCATTCTGGAGATGACGTCCCTAAAATGACTCCAACGAATTTCCATTTTCAGTTGTGGCTGACTGCGGAAGATATTAGCAAACATGACAGCCATCTAAAAACAATAAATAACTTACAAGGTTAACGGAATTGAGCTTTCTTTTTCCACTTTAAATTATTCATTGTACATAATCCTGCAGGGGAACTACCTCTTTCATCTTAAGCTGTTCTTCTCTCTAAAAAGTGCCTAAGAGACTTCAAAAAAAAAAAAAAAAAAAAAATTGCCAAACGGGAAAACTTGCGCAAAGGGATCTGAGAGGTAACCAAAGCCAAATTGACAGGATGTGAGACCTTAAAATATGCAGCGGTATATTTAGCACATCTGTGCATTTTTTTGCTTAAGACATGAAAACGTTAATGCTGTGAACGCAATGCCTACCTGTCAACTGACTGTTTTTGATTGTTCATAAAGACATTCCATGATGCATGATGCTTGCTATGCCTTCAGAAAAGTGAAAGACTGACTTCGCCAACAATGCTTACTGACAGAAAACAAATATTCAATCATCTTGTTAAAGAAAATAACACTTGAGCAGAAACATTAATATGGGAATTATTGCTTGGGTTCACGCAAATGCCGCGGTGCCTCTGACTGAGCTAAGCATGGGCAGAGGGGCTCCCCTCTCTTGTTCTGGTGTAAGTAAGGCCTTGAACACCTTTGTAATTAGTCGAAAAGAAAAAGAAAAAAAACCTTAACAGGATCTGGTGAGATTGTGAAATCCCTCATAAATTCCACCCAGCTAGTGCTTCCTTACAGAGCCAAGCCTAAACTGCTTGAGAAAAGGCCTTGAAGAAGTTCAAATAAGCATTATCCATTTTATCCTAGCTGAGAGGTTTCTGATAATTAAAGGCAGAGATGTGATGCAACATTAAACAGAGTATTTAAAGTGGCTGATGCGAGAGATCGATGCGATTTGCCAAATTTCTTTTGAATGTGTGCCGCAGTAATGCTAAAAAACAACAAAGCATCTGCTTTATTATCTCTGAAAACATTAGGCTAAGCAAAAAATAGATTCTGGCAGGGGGGAAGTTTTATTCAGCTTCGCAACAATGGGAAGAGAAAAGGGTACTCAGATACCAGTTATAGACAAATTCATAAGAACAGGCGATCTAGAGCTGAAAGAAATCAGAGTAATAACTTAAAATGCTCTAAAATGGCCAGTGGATTGGCTTAAGGTTAGCACATGAAGATGAACATTTAGCCAGAATGAACTGCACCACTATGAAAGGAGTCTTCAAGACAGGTAACTGTCTTTTCTCTGCCATAATTGGCAGAAGGTAGATGGAGAAAGATTATATTCATAAGAATAACTGCAAAAGTCTCAATTATATCTAAAGTGAATTATAGCAATTTTTTGTTGAAATTAGCCAACTAAGAACGCTGCTAACAGTTCAAATGTGAATTTTGTCGATTTTCCATAAGCCTTGAGGTCATCCAGGGCCAGAGTGGGACTCATTTTCAGCCCTGGAGTTTCATGCCTACTTAGTTTTTTTTTTTTTACTGGCCTTTTCAGTGCCGCCTTTGCGCTTTCTATTATACATTTTTTATTAATGTATCATTTTATCATTATTTTTTTGTTTGCATATCTCCAACAATTACTTTTTTTTTTAGAGCAAGGTTTCCGCTGTCAGGGGAGTCAAAAGATAATTACGTCATCATTGCCAATTAACATAAGAAATGGAAAATAAGGGACAATTGTGATTCTTTATCTTATTCTTTAAGAAAATAGTGTTTATTCTTGTAGAAAATAAGTGTTTATTCTTTAAGAAAATATGGGACAGAATAAGGGATGCTCCAAATATTTGTACTGTACCATAATGTAGGCCTACTGTAAGTCTGCCTGCAGTTAAAAAGTTCTCAGAAATAATCACTTTTGTTTTGCTTAACCTCATGTACAATTATTCTAAAAATAATTTTAAATGTCATACAAAAAATGTCATCGGCCTGAGTAAATTGTACCATTATAGAATTGTGACTTCACACGTGTAATTGAGGAGGTGAAAATACTGTGAAATTACAAATCTAACTAAATCTAAATCTAACAATTGAAGGTCTATGAAACGTCAGTCAAACAAGCATTTTTTTTTTAAACGATGGCACTTAAAGTTTTGATCTAAAATATTATTGCAACTATAGCCTTTGAATGAATGAAAATGCATATTTTTCAATTAAAGAAAACTTAAGAGAGTGTGGGCCACTTCTGGTGATTGGATTATTACTTCAATAATGATGTCCAAGTTTAAGAATAGCCTACGCAAGAAGTATTTTTTATTTTATTGTATTTTTCATTAATTTTTTTGTAATGCATTAATTTTTCCCCCTCTCTATTTAGCAGCATTAACTTACAATGAAAGACGTCTACCCTCAGGTAGATTCAATGTTTTCCTGCAGTGCTGGATGTTGGGCTCATGATCAATAAGTTGTTTGCATTCGCCCAAACTGATTTTGTAAAATAAAAAAGCGGATGGTGAAGGGTGCAGTTAGCGCGAGTCCCGCTCGATGTGAAGCGGGAGCAGCCGGCAGAGAATTCCGCTTAGTCAAGCCTTCCTCAAACGCCTATGTTCACAAATAAAACAACGATTTGCGCAAAAAGAATGATTAGTTATCACAGTCTATTTTAGTTATCAATTGAGAAGTTGTTACTGATATGATTTGGTGAAAATAATAATATGGCCTGCGAGAAAATAAATAAAAAGAGTGGGGCTGCTATAAGTGCAGGCAGCCTAGGAACAGCATAGTTCAACCCATAGACTGTAAAAAAAAGATGGACGACGCACCTTCAATCTCTTCCATTGAAGAAAAGTGAAGCCGCCATTGTCCCAACAGGGCGCAGCCATATTGCGCTGATTTGGAACCGGAGTCTGCGCAGTAGAGAACTCGGGACCAGAGTCTGCGCAGTAGCGAGCGCTCCCGCA
>NW_015558630.1:982640-990663 GCF_001515605.1 Sinocyclocheilus anshuiensis
ATGGCACTTAAAGTTTTGATCTAAAATATTATTGCAACTATAGCCTTTGAATGAATGAAAATGCATATTTTTCAATTAAAGAAAACTTAAGAGAGTGTGGGCCACTTCTGGTGATTGGATTATTACTTCAATAATGATGTCCAAGTTTAAGAATAGCCTACGCAAGAAGTATTTTTTATTTTATTGTATTTTTCATTAATTTTTTTGTAATGCATTAATTTTTCCCCCTCTCTATTTAGCAGCATTAACTTACAATGAAAGACGTCTACCCTCAGGTAGATTCAATGTTTTCCTGCAGTGCTGGATGTTGGGCTCATGATCAATAAGTTGTTTGCATTCGCCCAAACTGATTTTGTAAAATAAAAAAGCGGATGGTGAAGGGTGCAGTTAGCGCGAGTCCCGCTCGATGTGAAGCGGGAGCAGCCGGCAGAGAATTCCGCTTAGTCAAGCCTTCCTCAAACGCCTATGTTCACAAATAAAACAACGATTTGCGCAAAAAGAATGATTAGTTATCACAGTCTATTTTAGTTATCAATTGAGAAGTTGTTACTGATATGATTTGGTGAAAATAATAATATGGCCTGCGAGAAAATAAATAAAAAGAGTGGGGCTGCTATAAGTGCAGGCAGCCTAGGAACAGCATAGTTCAACCCATAGACTGTAAAAAAAAGATGGACGACGCACCTTCAATCTCTTCCATTGAAGAAAAGTGAAGCCGCCATTGTCCCAACAGGGCGCAGCCATATTGCGCTGATTTGGAACCGGAGTCTGCGCAGTAGAGAACTCGGGACCAGAGTCTGCGCAGTAGCGAGCGAAGTGGAGCCGCGTCTCGCCCACACTCCCGCAGAGTCAATCGCAAGCATACGCACCTGACCCTGTTTTAATTAGCCTGACTGCTCCAGTTTTTGTCTGCTGAGAGGATTGTGTTAAAATAAGGTAAATACAACTCCAATATCCTCCTAAAGATCCTCAGTTCACTCAGAGAAGCTGTCAGTCTCAGCTGTCAATCATGATGTCACACTCCCGTTTTTATAGCATCACTTAACTAACTAAAACCAAAATTATTTAAAAAAACGAAAATTTGAACTTACATCAGCGTGATAAAATCTACATCAGATGACAAAAGCCATCGTTGGAAAAAAAATAATTTGACATGAAATTTAATTATTTAGTTTGTCCCATGTCCCATTAGATTGCATGGAGAGGGCGGGGTTTATGATCTATACTGGGACCAGCCGCCTGGGGGCGATCGAAACGCAATGGCTTCACTTTTTAAGACTCGTGCGGCACACTTGGTTCAACCCGAGCGGCAACCTCCCGCTCTCTCTCGTGAAGCCAACAAGGAAGTGACTTAAACTGTAATTCGTCAACTGGCCGCTAGAGGCTGGCTGCAAAAGGGAGTCAATCCCATAGACTCCCCATGTTAAAATGCCTAACTTTACAGCAGAAAAAAACATGTTTACAGCCTGGTTCAAAAAATGATTTTAGTCTATATAGCTAATTTTGCCCTTCATGACAACTGTGAGGGGGGTGAATTTTTTTATAACTCATCCGTTTAAATTATATTAAGCCTTAAAGTTCTGCATAATTAAGGGCGTGGCCACTTGAGTGACAGGTGGATTGCCGCTGCTGTCACCACCATCGAGCTAGGTGGGCGTGGTTTCAACAACCAGCTCCCACCTCTTTGCCCATCTTCGATTATCCGGGAGTTACGCGCGGTGACGCGCTGCTAAGATGGCGACGGCCGCCTCCGCCCACTTTTGAGCTTCAAAAACTATCTTCGGAACCCTACGGGTGACGTCACGGATACTACGTCCATGTTTTTATAGTCTATGGTTCAACCCAGTGGCATGACAACACCGGCCCTCGTGGCCAAAAAACAGACTGGCCCACCGGGAATCCTCCCGGTGCTCCCGATTAGCCAATCCGGGCCTGAGGTCATCTAAGCTTCTGTACTCCCAAACGTTGACAAAACTGTCTTATATAGAAATGTACACTTCATTAATCTCCTATTTATCTGCATATCCAGTCTTCGTCCAAATAAATGCCTTTAGAGTGAATATATGTACTAAAGCCACCTGCCTAACAAAAGCAAATATCAAATCATGATTTTGCGCTAACGGTACGAGTCATATAAGGTATTTATCCTGCCCTACAGTCAAGTACAGCTTTACAGTAGCGGCCAGTGTATTCCGATTTACAAATTATTTTTGCAAGTATTTCTATTTAGCGAACCAAAATCATAACTCATAGTCTGATTCGACAACAAATGATTCTTATGAGACGGTTCTTTTTAGTGAATCAAAAGCACATAACGCAACCGACACAACCTAGTGGAGGGGAAACCAAAGCTTCGAATCAATTGAAGCAATAACTTTGAAAAATAATTCACTGTTTTGAAGCGCTCAGACCTCCATGCGCTACAACAACAACAGCAAAAATACGTTCAATGACTGTTCTACAAAACAACTCACAGTGTTTTCATTAAAGCGTAATCTACAAAAGTGAACATATTTATACCAGTAAATGCCATTAAAGATTAACTATCTGTTGGACCAACAATAATTTTTAAAACTTCATGACTTATTTTATGAACTTAAAAAAGAAAGAAAAAATGACTCAAGATAAATGACAACCGTACATTAAATGCTGGTTCATGGATCACTTGAAAGTCTTGATAATGTAGCGTTTTAATCTCTCTGATCACCAACACTTGTCAATATAATAAATCAACTGAACAAATCTCACAATTATACATGAATAAAGAGCCCCATTCCATATAAGAATCTACTCACATAGGTGTAAAAGTACTGCATCCTCCATTCCTTCATTATGGCAAATGTACAGTATGTCCTTTACTTGTTTTCAGATCCTTCATTAATTAGAATTTCATTGATATTTTGGCGACATGCAAAAGTTTCTCTGTACCTGTTGCAACGGCAAAGCAGATTACTGAAGGCTCATTGGCTTGAATGGTTACCGTTGACAAATGATTGGTTATACTTATATATGCGAAAGGCGGGAAATTTCATGGCGCCCTTCACTGCTGCATTTTGGACAAAAAGCAAACGATGCTGCATCATTTGAATATGCATTCTGATTGGCCAATTTAGTACTGAGAAGAGCCTTTTGCAATCACCTATGACTATTATGAGGCGATTCTTTTCAAAATGAGTTCAATCAGTCTGAAGAATCCTTTACTGGCATAAGATGCACTTTCTATACTTACTTTAAGTATAATTACTTGCCGACTGTCCAAATGATAACACGTTTTTGCATGAATGCAATGCATACAAGTATGCAAAAACAGTTAGGAAACACTGTTGCCCTTCTGAATAGGTCAGGAAAAGAAAGAAAACTGCATTCGTCAATTTTGATTCCATGGGGTCCTTAAGGTTGTTTGAACTAAATTAACTCCACTGGATCGAATGCATTAAGTTCATTACAAGTCTGTTTCCATTCGCACAATATTGACAAAATTAGCATACACTTCTGTTTAGTTAAATTAACTTAACATTTGCAGCACTTAAGCAAGAGATGTTTAAGAGCAAAACCCTGATTCAGGTGCCTGGAGTGGTGCTGTACATTCACAAAAGATGGCAGGAAAAGTCATTAAATTAAACAGTTAATTATTCTAAACATATATTTTGTGTGTGTATATATATATATATATATATATATATATATATATACACACACACACACACACACACACACACACACACACACACACACAAATACCCGATGTAGGCTTTAAATCAGAGATACTATGTCATCTTCATCTTCTATGTCATCTTCGTTTACGTTCTTCGTCTACGTTTTTCATGTATTTTGAATTTTTCCATCTGCAATGACTCAAGAAGATGCCAAGGAAAGGGGATAATTTAGTGGAATTTCAGGAGCACTGTAAGGTCCTCCTTGTCCCTTTTTGTTAAGATGTATGAAATGGTAAGGTCCCCAAAGCAAATCTGTCTTCATTATGTCAATGTCCTAGTTTGGTTTCAGCCCTCCTGTGCACTAGGGTACTATGCATAAGAACACCTCCAGTCATTCAGCACAGAAGCAGAGAGGAGCCCTTTTCTGCTGCCTTCTGCTCTGTCTGGCATAGACAGCTCTGATTAATGGTCCCATTCTGAGGTAATTAATGCTTTCCAGAAGTGCTGCCCGTCTTGCCGGGAACAATCTTCCACATTGCCATGACAGTGTGAGCAGCCAAGGGATGAGTTTAGGAAATTGCATCACATAGCAACCAAATGCATCGTCGATCTCTGCCATTAAGTGAATGCAGATATGCAGCCCAAAAAAAATAAATATCATAATTCAAAAAAATAAATAAACCTGATTGCTGGGCTGTAGCAGCACATCTACAGTATCTGCTTTTCCTGCTTGCATTCATTATATGTACAAGAGTAGGAGGTGATCAATGGTTAATTCTTCAAAAAACCTGACGTGCTGTGAAACAAAAAAGAGAAAATTAAAAAAAGAAGGATGAATGGAGAAAGGTAAAGGCAGCTTGATTGTATGGATAAGACGGAGCAGGTCTGTCTTTTTTTAATGCTGTTCTAATTGTGTTTTTGATTGAGAGCCCAAGCCGATCTGGAACTCTGCAGGATGAGGAAGATGAGACTCCATTCAGAGCAGTCTTAAGTGACACATGACCTGATCAAAGGCAGTTGAGAGTTACCGCTTCAATCAGAGCAGGATTGTGCAGATAAGAGAGGAGGAAAGAAGAGCTTTGACCACGTCCCCCATAACGATTCTCTGGCGACATGAAACAGATGACTTCTAGAAAAAAACATGGGTTGATTTTTTTAAATCCTAGAGAAAAAATGTTTTTTCTCTAACCATACTGTGGACCTTTATCACGTTTTTCTCTTGTTAAATCCTTCATCACTATCTCTACTTTTATTTATTTTTGTAAAAGTGGTATTGAAAATTTTATTTAGATGCTGTAGACTATGCTCACTTATGATTTGACAAGGTGTTCAGAGGTAATCTAAACACAAATCTGAAATTTAAATTAAAAATTACATCTAAAAACAGCATAATTATTCATATCTACACTGCTAAAAATGTGTTTACAATCTATATTGTCAAAAAGATTGCTCTCCCCATAGTTGAGAGGTGGTGGTTGGATTAAATAAAAAAGATGCACTTGAATACCAAAAATACAAGAAAAAGGACCTGGGAAAAGTTTGAGAACTGCATGAAATATCAGTTATTAAAAGAAAATATATAGAATCAAACGGATATTCATAGCTCTACTAAAATTGAAAGAAATGCATGCTATCTGTTATAAAGTGACAGAATATATCAGTGCAAAAAAAAACAGTATAATAAACAATAATAATGAACCTCAAAACAGTATTTTATCATGAGCAACATACAATTGATTCAAGCAACAAAACCAATTAGTTCAGAAGATGAAAGATGATGTCACACGTTTTAACAACTGTACATAAAAAATACTAATAATAAAAAGGAAAAAATAAATGGCTATGATACACTCCATTGAACTGGCAGAGGTGGCAAGACAACAAGATGATTAGAAATGGTGTAAAATGTGTGGCATTTGAGGCAGGGCAGAGATATTGATTGGCCACGTTTATGTGCTGGTACAGGGCATAATTTGTTTTTCCTGGAAATGCGCAGTGATGGATGGCTCCACTTGAGTGACTAAGCCTTAAAGCAAAGACCACTTCCCCTCCCACAAGGTCACCTTGCCTGACCAAAAATTTATTTTTGCACACTACTATTTCTTTATGAGCCATATTGAATGAAGTCAGTCGCTGGAAATCACGTTTGATGGTCGTGTCAGGAGCGTCTGTTGGTTGCACGCAATCCCAAGTAGCCCGCACAGAGATCGTCAAATAAAGGTATCAGACGACAGTATTGATTCGGGATGGGTTTCGCACGCTCTAGCTGAGACGCAGAGGAGTTCAAAGAATATACTGAGGTCTCGGAGAAAAAAAAGGAAAGATAAATAAATAGATTATGCTGAGATGCTTTATTGTGTTTCATGGTTTTCTCAGCGGAAGTGTGAGAGATCAAATAAACTTGCTTCAACTGAAGCGGTTCCTGTCCGTTCCTCTAAATACGACCATATGTCATCCCGGTTTTAAAGCTTCTGGTGGCCTTGAAGATGTCTAGTGCTAAACACATAAAGTCTCAATCATTACAGTAATACCAACGTTATTTTTCAATGTTATCGGCAAGATTTCAGTACTGAATGGCCAGAGGATTAAAGAGAGAGTAGCTCAGAGTTTTTCTACACATGTACTGCTACAAAACCTAGTGATGCGCCTACATAGGAAGCATTTTAAGGCATCAAAAGAGTGTTCCAAAAGGTAGTTAATCAGTGCGTCCGAAATCGCGTACTGTCTGAGTAGGTACTACATTTGAATTTGAATTTACTTCACGACCGTTAAAAAAAGTATGTTCTATATATTATGAATATGGGTAGTATGAATGAAATTCAGACGTACTACATCCGCCATGTTGTTACTGTCACATGACCTACCAGCGTCAGTTGCGTCGCTTCACTGCCATTCATAAATCCTTTTCCGTGGCCTCATGGGATAGTAAAGTGTCCATCGAATGCGCACTTCAGAATCTGGGTACTTTTTGCCTACTCTTTTTCGAATACTATGGATTCGGACATACTACTCACCTCACATACTGTTTTTCGGCTACTATATAGTAGGGAAGTATGCAATTTCGGACGCAGCGTATGTTTATTATACATAATTCACCTCATTTGCCTTTTTTTAATTCATCATTCATGGAAAAGCCAATTCCAGAATATATTGCAATAAGCCTATAATAAACCAAAATATCAGACGAAATGACATGTTTAAAATAAATAAACTTAAATTTCACTCAAAACTAAAACTCAAAATAGTTCAAAACAGATTATTTCACCCAAAATGTGTGTGTTTTGTGTATTTTTTTATGCTTATTAGAGTACACTATATTTTTCAAAGTTGTAAATTAAAGTTTAATGGACTAGGCTACGTCTATAAATTCTGCTTTAAAATTGAATGTTAAATTAAATGTTTTACATGCCGTTTCTTTACAATTTTTTGTAAATTAAATTTAAATTGAAAGTAAATCCTACAGCAGTTTCTTTTTAGAGTATTGTCCTGTTAGCCTACCTATAAGCAACATGCCAACATAACACTCCATTGAGATCAATTGCAGGAAGCAGCTCACGAGAGTTTGGAACAAAGTGTGCTCTTGTGTACACAGGCTAATGGTAAGTTATTATAAACAAAAGCAATTAAAAAGAACGTAAACCCAATAAACAAAGCACACACTGCACTAACTCATACAGTATAGAATTCTGTTGACAGAAAAAGGGCCACCAGGTCGATTGAAAGAAATGAAGGATATTAAACCTTCGCCGATCAATTCAGCTGTATTTTTTAGACAGCTCCTTCAGCGCGCCATCATTTCGTGCTTCACCGTAAACTAAAATAAAATAATAAACCACTGCCAATTCAATCAGTGGGCTGAAGAGGCCAAAGCATTTCGCACCACTCACCATGAATATAGCGTGTGGTAATATTTCCTGTGAACGCGCCAATCCATTTCCATTGTGCCGTTGGTTCTCTTTGAGGCTGTCAGATGAGGTCATTTCCCCTGTCTCATAGCTCTTTATCTTGTGTCAGAGGCCATTGGAAGTGCGGGACACCTGGGTGATGAATATGGACTCACATGAACGATTCATCTTCCCGCCACCTCAGGTTTTTCATCAACGACAGCATTTTTAACTCAGAGTCACAGAAACAGCCCCACCCAGATAGCACAGCGTGAGCTATGGCTTCCACAAACCATCCGAGAAATCTGATGAGCGATTCTTATGAACTGCACAAAACAAACACCAAGAATTCGACAGTCTAAAAGTTTGTTTCTAAAGTCGATTTTGAATCAATGTCTAAACCTTAAAAAGAGAGAGAGATAAAACAAACACTACTGCTTATATCTTCGGTTTACTTTTATTATGGTATGCTGATTTCTCCTG
>NW_015558630.1:994655-1019309 GCF_001515605.1 Sinocyclocheilus anshuiensis
CAACCCACCTTCACTCAATTCCATTGAAGAAAAGTGAAGCCACCATTGTCCCAATAGGGCTTGGCCATATTGCGCTGACTTGGGACCAGAGTCTGCGCAGTAGTGAGCGAAGTGGAGTCGTGTCCTGCCCACACTCCTGCAGAGTCGATCGCAAACACACACGCCTGACCCATTAGCCTGACTGCTCCGATTTTTGTCTACTGATAGCTGTATAAGAGGCTTGTGTTAAAATAAGATAAATACAACTCCAATCTCTTCCTATAGATCCTGAAAAAGTCTGTTTGTACCTCAGTTCACTCAGAGAAGCTGTCAGTCTCAGCTGTCAATCATGACGTCACACTCCCGTTTTTATAGCATCACTTAACTAAATAAAACCAAAATTATTTAAAAAATGAACACTTGAACTTACATCAGCGTGATAAAATCTACATCAAATGACAAAAGCCCTGTTTGGAAAAAAATTATTTGAAGTGAAATTTAATTATTTAGTTTGTCCCATGTCCCATTAGATTGCATGGAGAGGGCGGGGTTTATGACCTATACTGGGACCAGCCGCCTGGGGGCGATCGAAACGCAATGGCTTCACTTTTTAAGACTCGTGCGGCACACTTGGTTCAACCCGAGCGGCAACCTCCCGCTCTCTCTCGTGAAGCCAACAAGGAAGTGACTTAAACTGTAATTCGTCAACTGGCCGCTAGAGGCTGGCTGCAAAAGGGAGTCAATCCCATAGACTCCCCATGTTAAAATGCCTAACTTTACAGCAGAAAAAAACATGTTTACAGCCTGGTTCAAAAAATGATTTTAGTCTATATAGCTAATTTTGCCCTTCATGACAACTGTGAGGGGGGTGAATTTTTTTATAACTCATCCGTTTAAATTATATTAAGCCTTAAAGTTCTGCATAATTAAGGGTGTGGCCACTTGAGTGGCGGGTGGATTGCCGCTGCTGTCACCGCCATCGAGCTAGGTGGGCGTGGTTTCAGCAACCAGCTCCCGCCTCTTTGCCCATTTTCGATTATCCGGAAGTGACGCGCGGTGACGCGCTGCTAAGATGGCGACGGCCGCCTCCGCCCACTTTTGAGCTTCAAAAACTATCTTCGGAACCCTACGGGTGACGTCACGGATACTACGTCCATGTTTTTATAGTCTATGGTTCAACCCAGTGGCATGACAACACCGGCCCTCGTGGCCAAAAAACAGACTGGCCCACCGGGAATCCTCCCGGTGCTCCCGATTAGCCAATCCGGGCCTGAGGTCATCTAAGCTTCTGTACTCCCAAACGTTGACAAAACTGTCTTATATAGAAATGTACACTTCATTAATCTCCTATTTATCTGCATATCCAGTCTTCGTCCAAATAAATGCCTTTAGAGTGAATATATGTACTAAAGCCACCTGCCTAACAAAAGCAAATATCAAATCATGATTTTGCGCTAACGGTACGAGTCATATAAGGTATTTATCCTGCCCTACAGTCAAGTACAGCTTTACAGTAGCGGCCAGTGTATTCCGATTTACAAATTATTTTTGCAAGTATTTCTATTTAGCGAACCAAAATCATAACTCATAGTCTGATTCGACAACAAATGATTCTTATGAGACGGTTCTTTTTAGTGAATCAAAAGCACATAACGCAACCGACACAACCTAGTGGAGGGGAAACCAAAGCTTCGAATCAATTGAAGCAATAACTTTGAAAAATAATTCACTGTTTTGAAGCGCTCAGACCTCCATGCGCTACAACAACAACAGCAAAAATACGTTCAATGACTGTTCTACAAAACAACTCACAGTGTTTTCATTAAAGCGTAATCTACAAAAGTGAACATATTTATACCAGTAAATGCCATTAAAGATTAACTATCTGTTGGACCAACAATAATTTTTAAAACTTCATGACTTATTTTATGAACTTAAAAAAGAAAGAAAAAATGACTCAAGATAAATGACAACCGTACATTAAATGCTGGTTCATGGATCACTTGAAAGTCTTGATAATGTAGCGTTTTAATCTCTCTGATCACCAACACTTGTCAATATAATAAATCAACTGAACAAATCTCACAATTATACATGAATAAAGAGCCCCATTCCATATAAGAATCTACTCACATAGGTGTAAAAGTACTGCATCCTCCATTCCTTCATTATGGCAAATGTACAGTATGTCCTTTACTTGTTTTCAGATCCTTCATTAATTAGAATTTCATTGATATTTTGGCGACATGCAAAAGTTTCTCTGTACCTGTTGCAACGGCAAAGCAGATTACTGAAGGCTCATTGGCTTGAATGGTTACCGTTGACAAATGATTGGTTATACTTATATATGCGAAAGGCGGGAAATTTCATGGCGCCCTTCACTGCTGCATTTTGGACAAAAAGCAAACGATGCTGCATCATTTGAATATGCATTCTGATTGGCCAATTTAGTACTGAGAAGAGCCTTTTGCAATCACCTATGACTATTATGAGGCGATTCTTTTCAAAATGAGTTCAATCAGTCTGAAGAATCCTTTACTGGCATAAGATGCACTTTCTATACTTACTTTAAGTATAATTACTTGCCGACTGTCCAAATGATAACACGTTTTTGCATGAATGCAATGCATACAAGTATGCAAAAACAGTTAGGAAACACTGTTGCCCTTCTGAATAGGTCAGGAAAAGAAAGAAAACTGCATTCGTCAATTTTGATTCCATGGGGTCCTTAAGGTTGTTTGAACTAAATTAACTCCACTGGATCGAATGCATTAAGTTCATTACAAGTCTGTTTCCATTCGCACAATATTGACAAAATTAGCATACACTTCTGTTTAGTTAAATTAACTTAACATTTGCAGCACTTAAGCAAGAGATGTTTAAGAGCAAAACCCTGATTCAGGTGCCTGGAGTGGTGCTGTACATTCACAAAAGATGGCAGGAAAAGTCATTAAATTAAACAGTTAATTATTCTAAACATATATTTTGTGTGTGTATATATATATATATATATATATATATATATATATATACACACACACACACACACACACACACACACACACACACACACACAAATACCCGATGTAGGCTTTAAATCAGAGATACTATGTCATCTTCATCTTCTATGTCATCTTCGTTTACGTTCTTCGTCTACGTTTTTCATGTATTTTGAATTTTTCCATCTGCAATGACTCAAGAAGATGCCAAGGAAAGGGGATAATTTAGTGGAATTTCAGGAGCACTGTAAGGTCCTCCTTGTCCCTTTTTGTTAAGATGTATGAAATGGTAAGGTCCCCAAAGCAAATCTGTCTTCATTATGTCAATGTCCTAGTTTGGTTTCAGCCCTCCTGTGCACTAGGGTACTATGCATAAGAACACCTCCAGTCATTCAGCACAGAAGCAGAGAGGAGCACTTTTCTGCTGCCTTCTGCTCTGTCTGGCATAGACAGCTCTGATTAATGGTCCCATTCTGAGGTAATTAATGCTTTCCAGAAGTGCTGCCCGTCTTGCCGGGAACAATCTTCCACATTGCCATGACAGTGTGAGCAGCCAAGGGATGAGTTTAGGAAATTGCATCACATAGCAACCAAATGCATCGTCGATCTCTGCCATTAAGTGAATGCAGATATGCAGCCCAAAAAAAATAAATATCATAATTCAAAAAAATAAATAAACCTGATTGCTGGGCTGTAGCAGCACATCTACAGTATCTGCTTTTCCTGCTTGCATTCATTATATGTACAAGAGTAGGAGGTGATCAATGGTTAATTCTTCAAAAAACCTGACGTGCTGTGAAACAAAAAAGAGAAAATTAAAAAAAGAAGGATGAATGGAGAAAGGTAAAGGCAGCTTGATTGTATGGATAAGACGGAGCAGGTCTGTCTTTTTTTAATGCTGTTCTAATTGTGTTTTTGATTGAGAGCCCAAGCCGATCTGGAACTCTGCAGGATGAGGAAGATGAGACTCCATTCAGAGCAGTCTTAAGTGACACATGACCTGATCAAAGGCAGTTGAGAGTTACCGCTTCAATCAGAGCAGGATTGTGCAGATAAGAGAGGAGGAAAGAAGAGCTTTGACCACGTCCCCCATAACGATTCTCTGGCGACATGAAACAGATGACTTCTAGAAAAAAACATGGGTTGATTTTTTTAAATCCTAGAGAAAAAATGTTTTTTCTCTAACCATACTGTGGACCTTTATCACGTTTTTCTCTTGTTAAATCCTTCATCACTATCTCTACTTTTATTTATTTTTGTAAAAGTGGTATTGAAAATTTTATTTAGATGCTGTAGACTATGCTCACTTATGATTTGACAAGGTGTTCAGAGGTAATCTAAACACAAATCTGAAATTTAAATTAAAAATTACATCTAAAAACAGCATAATTATTCATATCTACACTGCTAAAAATGTGTTTACAATCTATATTGTCAAAAAGATTGCTCTCCCCATAGTTGAGAGGTGGTGGTTGGATTAAATAAAAAAGATGCACTTGAATACCAAAAATACAAGAAAAAGGACCTGGGAAAAGTTTGAGAACTGCATGAAATATCAGTTATTAAAAGAAAATATATAGAATCAAACGGATATTCATAGCTCTACTAAAATTGAAAGAAATGCATGCTATCTGTTATAAAGTGACAGAATATATCAGTGCAAAAAAAAACAGTATAATAAACAATAATAATGAACCTCAAAACAGTATTTTATCATGAGCAACATACAATTGATTCAAGCAACAAAACCAATTAGTTCAGAAGATGAAAGATGATGTCACACGTTTTAACAACTGTACATAAAAAATACTAATAATAAAAAGGAAAAAATAAATGGCTATGATACACTCCATTGAACTGGCAGAGGTGGCAAGACAACAAGATGATTAGAAATGGTGTAAAATGTGTGGCATTTGAGGCAGGGCAGAGATATTGATTGGCCACGTTTATGTGCTGGTACAGGGCATAATTTGTTTTTCCTGGAAATGCGCAGTGATGGATGGCTCCACTTGAGTGACTAAGCCTTAAAGCAAAGACCACTTCCCCTCCCACAAGGTCACCTTGCCTGACCAAAAATTTATTTTTGCACACTACTATTTCTTTATGAGCCATATTGAATGAAGTCAGTCGCTGGAAATCACGTTTGATGGTCGTGTCAGGTGCGTCTGTTGGTTGCACGCAATCCCAAGTAGCCCGCACAGAGATCGTCAAATAAAGGTATCAGACGACAGTATTGATTCGGGATGGGTTTCGCACGCTCTAGCTGAGACGCAGAGGAGTTCAAAGAATATACTGAGGTCTCGGAGAAAAAAAAGGAAAGATAAATAAATAGATTATGCTGAGATGCTTTATTGTGTTTCATGGTTTTCTCAGCGGAAGTGTGAGAGATCAAATAAACTTGCTTCAACTGAAGCGGTTCCTGTCCGTTCCTCTAAATACGACCATATGTCATCCCGGTTTTAAAGCTTCTGGTGGCCTTGAAGATGTCTAGTGCTAAACACATAAAGTCTCAATCATTACAGTAATACCAACGTTATTTTTCAATGTTATCGGCAAGATTTCAGTACTGAATGGCCAGAGGATTAAAGAGAGAGTAGCTCAGAGTTTTTCTACACATGTACTGCTACAAAACCTAGTGATGCGCCTACATAGGAAGCATTTTAAGGCATCAAAAGAGTGTTCCAAAAGGTAGTTAATCAGTGCGTCCGAAATCGCGTACTGTCTGAGTAGGTACTACATTTGAATTTGAATTTACTTCACGACCGTTAAAAAAAGTATGTTCTATATATTATGAATATGGGTAGTATGAATGAAATTCAGACGTACTACATCCGCCATGTTGTTACTGTCACATGACCTACCAGCGTCAGTTGCGTCGCTTCACTGCCATTCATAAATCCTTTTCCGTGGCCTCATGGGATAGTAAAGTGTCCATCGAATGCGCACTTCAGAATCTGGGTACTTTTTGCCTACTCTTTTTCGAATACTATGGATTCGGACATACTACTCACCTCACATACTGTTTTTCGGCTACTATATAGTAGGGAAGTATGCAATTTCGGACGCAGCGTATGTTTATTATACATAATTCACCTCATTTGCCTTTTTTTAATTCATCATTCATGGAAAAGCCAATTCCAGAATATATTGCAATAAGCCTATAATAAACCAAAATATCAGACGAAATGACATGTTTAAAATAAATAAACTTAAATTTCACTCAAAACTAAAACTCAAAATAGTTCAAAACAGATTATTTCACCCAAAATGTGTGTGTTTTGTGTATTTTTTTATGCTTATTAGAGTACACTATATTTTTCAAAGTTGTAAATTAAAGTTTAATGGACTAGGCTACGTCTATAAATTCTGCTTTAAAATTGAATGTTAAATTAAATGTTTTACATGCCGTTTCTTTACAATTTTTTGTAAATTAAATTTAAATTGAAAGTAAATCCTACAGCAGTTTCTTTTTAGAGTATTGTCCTGTTAGCCTACCTATAAGCAACATGCCAACATAACACTCCATTGAGATCAATTGCAGGAAGCAGCTCACGAGAGTTTGGAACAAAGTGTGCTCTTGTGTACACAGGCTAATGGTAAGTTATTATAAACAAAAGCAATTAAAAAGAACGTAAACCCAATAAACAAAGCACACACTGCACTAACTCATACAGTATAGAATTCTGTTGACAGAAAAAGGGCCACCAGGTCGATTGAAAGAAATGAAGGATATTAAACCTTCGCCGATCAATTCAGCTGTATTTTTTAGACAGCTCCTTCAGCGCGCCATCATTTCGTGCTTCACCGTAAACTAAAATAAAATAATAAACCACTGCCAATTCAATCAGTGGGCTGAAGAGGCCAAAGCATTTCGCACCACTCACCATGAATATAGCGTGTGGTAATATTTCCTGTGAACGCGCCAATCCATTTCCATTGTGCCGTTGGTTCTCTTTGAGGCTGTCAGATGAGGTCATTTCCCCTGTCTCATAGCTCTTTATCTTGTGTCAGAGGCCATTGGAAGTGCGGGACACCTGGGTGATGAATATGGACTCACATGAACGATTCATCTTCCCGCCACCTCAGGTTTTTCATCAACGACAGCATTTTTAACTCAGAGTCACAGAAACAGCCCCACCCAGATAGCACAGCATGAGCTATGGCTTCCACAAAACGTCCAAGAAATCCAATGACCGATTCTTATGAACTGCACAAAACAAACACCAAGGTTTTCTGCTGCTGAGTTTGACAGCCTAAAAGTCAATTTCTGAAATCGAATTTGAATCAATGTCAAAACCTAAAAAAAGAGATTTAAATAAAAAACGGAAAGATTTTTTAAAATATTAGAAACGCAAACATTACTGCTAGCTCTTATATCTTCTGTTTACTTTTATTATGGTATGCTGATTTCTCCTGTAATTCAAATATATATTCTTTATATATATAGTACATAGTCTTTCTCTCACTTTTTTTTTTTTGTTTAGTGTAACACAATGCAATGCATACTGATTTATTGCGTATGCCAGCAATATTTTCTGCAATATTCTTGCAATATAAGGCCAACTGGCTTCTCAGGTAAGATGGAAAAACACTGTAAGAAATGGTGTGTTCAAGTACATATATATGAGTTATTGGAAATTAAAACATCAGGTGTGTTAAAATCACTTTGGTTGGAGCAAGATGGCGATGTACCTTTTCCACACAAAATACAGCAAATATTTTTTTGTACTCTACTTTTACAAAACGATGAATAATAAATGTGCACCTGCTGTGTTTTTTGCTTTTTTATGTTTTTATTCAATTCATGAAGGCAGTGTAAACTATTTATATTATAATTGTATAAGATTGTTGTATTTTGTACTTTAATTTTTATTGTAAATGAAAAACAAATTTGATTCATTTTTAACAGTTATCGCTGCATGAATTGAGTACTGTAATTTTCTCACTGACATGCCCTCAACACTGAAACTCTGGACTCAAAGAAAATTCTGAGTTTCCTAGTTTCTAACTCCTAATTTGATTTTGTGGTGGCATTCATGTTCGTTCAACTTGTAAATACGAGTAAAAAACTACATGCAATATTACAATGAAAACTACAGAAATTAACTATCTTTTACTGTGTCGTTACATGTCTGGCATACTTTATTCTGGTCATCTCTGGTATACTTTATTCTGATTGGTCAATAGAGAGCTGCATTCGTGACATCGAACCCAGAAGACTAATTAGCCATAGGTGCCCTCAAAATTTTCCTGTGAGTTTTTATAATTGGGTTTTTCAATTCATAAGTAAAATAAGGTTTGTGGTATACGCAACTTAACAATACTTGGATGTTTTTTAGTTTTTTTTTGTAAACTGCAAACACTCGCACACCAAACATTCTTATGTAATTACTCATTACAAACAAATGAACATAACTGCTTCAAAATTCATGTTTTCAGTGTGGGTATGTATGTAATTTACATTGTAGAACAAAATGCCATCAATTGAAAGTATCACCAATTGATATTTACCACAGACCTTGTTTTACTCACAAATCGGGTACAAATATACTATATGGGCGGTAATATAGTTATCGTTACTGACATTAATCAGGTTTGACGATATTGAATTGAACACAGATGAAAACGAAGCTGTGAGGGATACACCTACAGTCTTTACACACTGTATTAACATCCTAGATCAAGTAATTTTCACAAATCACAACTTTCAAAACTGTTCTATGGAGCTTTTGTCTACTGAAAGCTTTTTCAAGAAAGACATTTCATCAACTGAACAATTGGTATGTTGTTAAACAACAGTTCAATCCATTGAACGCACTGTACTTCTGTCCCTCACAGCCTCGTTTTCATTCCTGTCAAAAATTAAATATGGCGCTACCATGACTAACATCTACAGCTATCGTTCTTGGTGTGAACAAGCCGTCAAACCTTAAAACGCTCTTGTTTAAACCTCTAACCCAAGGTTAGCACCACTAATAAAAAAAAAAAACATTTCCTTGAAAGTCATTTGCCATACAGGAAGTAATTTGATAATTCTAGTCAAAGCATTTACACCTCGCTTAATTAAATCACAGAACATTTCCTGTTACTTAAGCCCACACTTGGCCTTCTATCCATCTCTAATGCGTTTCTCTCTCCCCGCCGAGATGCATTGTCTGAGTAACACTACATTGGACACGAGATAGCTGAAGGTGCGCCTTTGCTTTTGTTGCCATCTTAATTGATGGTGTGGCTCAGATGGGTTCTCTTGTTTCTAATGGAGTGAGGAGAACACAGCTTTGATGAAGTCTCGCTAGCCTCCTTCTCTTTCCTCTCCAACAAAGACAGAGAAAAAGATGCTCCTTAATTACAGAGACTCTGTTTATGTCAGACACACATGAGGGAAAACAAATCCATCCCTCCAGCATGTTATTTGTGTATCTGTCGTTTAATTTATATATTTATGAAACAAATGTTGGACATGGAGGAAAAAAAGGAAGAATGCCGATGGGTATCATTTAAATTGTGCAAAGCAATATTTTATGTTAACCCCGGTAATTAATGCTGTGGGAAAACAGAAAAGGAAAAGAATCGCTTTGTTGTGCAACTAGGCAATTTGTAAAACCCCTTCAGAAGTTTTAGCATATAAAACAGCATCATATGGAGTCCCAGTATCTAAAACTCAACTAAAGTATGAAGCTATATGGAGATGACATATAGTGTGCTGGCCATCAAGGGCCCGCAGCCAAGAAAATGACAGGCACCTTCAGTAAATCCTGAGGGAATTCATTAGGAAGCATGTAGCACAGCTCCTTCAAAAGCCATTTGTGAACGTCTCATGGAATTTGAGCGCCAACTGCTTTGCTTTCTGGAACTAAAAGAATCCTGCATGAAACAAGGCCATTTAAACTTCTGAATAAACAGCTTCGTACTCAGACAGTACCTCACACTCGTCTATAGCGGATACTGGCAAATTCCTTTAAGCAATATTCATTTGCCACGAGTTCATTTAACAGCCAATGGAGCTTCTAACCAGTCATTTATTACCGCAGCTCAATCAACGTGATTGCACAGTGTGTCCAAATTAATAAGCAAAGACTTGGAATGCGAGGGGCAACTTGCAATTTGGTGTTTGTTTAGCTGTAGCTGCTTGAAAATGCATCTCATTCATACACAAGCTCTTGTCTAATGCAATAGCACTGCACTCAGTTTTAATCTTAATTTAGGGGCCAAGGGCAAACACATCTGCCATTGCTAAATACAGTCTACTCTGACTAAAAGCATTTTGATGATCACTGGCCTCCTTCACTGGAACAACCAAATTAGTGTACAATTCTGCTGGATTCAGTGAATCATATTCTAGTGGCTTTTCTGGGAATGGATACATTCATATATTCGAATTTAATATGCAGAATAAAATATTTTATTTATAGAGTACTTTTCAAGATACTCAAATATGCTTTAAAAGAGATCATTCAAATGCAACTAAGCATATAATCTCGTATTCAGATGAGAAAAAGATTTTTTAAAAAGAAAATTTTATTACTTTTGAATGAAAAAAACAAACAAAAAAAACTTTTTGGTGCTCTGTTGGGTGACCACATGATATACAAATGTAAAATCTCAAGGCAAAGCCAGATGAGAGCCACTGCTCTAACCTTTCTAATGTAAAGTAGGAATAGTTAAACTAATGCAAATACTAATTATGATCTCAGAGATGCATTAGAAAACAAATTCAAAGTTATCTATTATACCCTACAAACCAAAATACCGCAAAATCAGTTGTAACAAAAAGCATGACAGATAAATAAAGGATTAGCCTACCATTTGATGAGTGGAAGCGTATTTATAAATAATATGATTTGACCTTTCAAAGGGCAAGTGATTGCAATGAAATAATTAGTACAATTGTGTCATTAAATCTCAGCAAAAATCAGCTAATTTATGCAGCATGAAAATAAAGCTCTCCACAAAACTATGAATATAAATCTTTTTTTTTTTTTTGCCAATTTCACTAGCTCTAGTTTTTATAAATATAAAAATAAATATAACATACTTGAACACTGAACAGGGCTCATACGTCACAGATTTATTAATCTGAACAGTTCTATTCTCAAAAGAAACCCTTAAAAAAAAGAAATAAATCTCAGCAAAATTATGAGTAAGGAACATGTGAGAATACATTATCCTAAAATATTCACTCAGAACAGAGGGTGCTATATAATAATGTATTATTCAAATATTCAAATTTTATGAGATGTTCTGGCACACAACAGATTTCTGTGGCCGCTTTCGTTTCTAACTAAAACATTACTGCCACCTAGTGTTAAAGAGTGACTAGAGACCTTCAGTCTGCACATACATAAGAAACAGTCTTTCGTTTACTAACATGGATATTAAATTAATTATTAAGGCTCTGTACTCAGTCTGTGTAACAAAATGGCCTGTCACATGTCACTACGACTCTTTCAAATGAGGAATTTCTGATTATAGCACTGAATACTACACCATTAAGCATTCATATCCCTAAAAATAGCAGCAAAAATTTGGAGCAGCTGCAAAAAGCCGGTCCTCTGATTTCCTTCCTCTACGGCAGATATTCTTCCAGACTGACAAAGCTGACACACACACACACACATATCACTCTCTCTGCATTATTCAATTAAGTCTGTCCCTATCTTCACTAACATGCTTTTGATTCACTGCTGCCTCTCACAAAAATACGAGTTGTCAAAGCAGCAGGCTAGCGTTTTTAGACTATTATGCATGTCAGTCTTCAATCTCTGGAAGGTCAACTGTGTTGTTCTTGCGGCGGAGGGGAGGAAGGCAATCACAATCATATATCACATTCTCACCGAGGCGCTTTCTGCGTCTATAGGGATGGTGTTTATCTCCACCGACTCGAGATAACACCTTTTATTGTGGCAGTGATGTCAAAAAAATGGCATAATTATGACTATGGAATCAAGACCGACTGCTCGTGGTAGAAGTGCACTGTTGTTGATTGATTCTGGTTCTCGGGGGGTTTTTAGACAGATTTGATATATAATGACCTCATGCAAAGGGGCGTCCGAATAGATCAAGCATGTTGTGATTGTATCTTGTGATATACCCATGCAGTGTTATCATATTTTTACTCCCATGTTTTACATAATCAGATCTGATTAAGTCCATGAAGAGCTCAGTAAAGTGATTGCAGACTTGAACTTTAAATATAGAATACATTTATAAGCATTTATATATTATGCCAGTTTACCTCTTAAAACTTTTTTTTTTAAGTGTGATTTTGCCATATTATTATTGCCATTAAATTACATTTACATTTAATCATTTAGCAGACACTTTTATCCAAAGCGACTTACAAATGAGAAGAGCAAATAGAAGCAACTCAGACCAATAGGAGGGCATTACATTTTTTTAAATGTGTTTTAAGTGTTAAAACCTTTTTCTGGGCCTCTTTTGCCTCTCCTATGTATAGTATTTTACTACAAAAAAAATCTAACATTAAATAAAAAATGCAATTTCATATTTTTATTTTCTTTTAGTAGTTTGTTTCTTTTAGAAATTAAAGTAAAATTGCATATATTTAATTTTTAAATAAATAATAATTTAATACATTACTAAAAGAACATTAAAATATTAAATTATAATATATAAAATACCCAAAATATATGTATAAATAAATAAATATCTAGTAAACAGCATATTCTACCAGCATCAGAAAGTAGAGAACAACACGTACCTTTGTCGTCTTCAAACGGCCTTCAGAACATGAATGCAGAGTGTGTGTGTGTGTGTACAGTACATTTATGTATGAGCTTTTGAGCAACCAAATACTGCTGGTGTTTGTGTAACATTTGCTATGTAGATTACAGCGTGCTCAATTAATCTTTCATAGAGTGAGTCCTTGTGATCATTAAAATTGTGTAAACGAGTGAACCAAGAGTGAACTAAACAAAAGAAAGAGAGGATGTGGAAATTGCACGGGACGGAAGGTGACTTACGGTCATTACACTGTGTCCCCGTGTAGGAGGTCATTGAACAGTCGCAGGTGTAGTTCTCCCATTGCTGGATGCAGATGCCCATGTTGGCACAGGAGTCTTCTTGGCATGTAGTGCTAGGACCTATGGTGGCAAAGCACAGCAATGTAATACTGGGGGCAAACGTCCCGTCATGCTGTTAAGGTGCCATGCAGGTGAGTGTAACAATATGCATGCAGTTTGGGTTAGTAGAGGTAACCAAAAAACGTCCCGAAAGCTGTCAAACAAACGTGGCATTCCCTATAAACGATTGGATTTTAGTAATAAACATCATACTCTAGACATATTCAACATAGCTTGTTACAGAAGTAGATTCAAACACGGGGCCAAGCATGAACTTTCTCACATATGCACAGAGGAACAAAGGTCAATGACAACATTTAACAGCGAGATGTGTACACAGTCTAGTATGTACTATTGTTACACATGTTAAGAACAATAGTGTGCACACCAGCCACGTGCAATCGAGTTGAGCATGTTCCAAACACATCTTGTGTTTTGGCACACTTGGGCTCAATTTTGAGAGAATGCAGCAAGAACAATAGAGCTCATTACCCAATTCAGAGCAAGAGGGTGAATGCATTCCCCCTGAATTAACCGTGTAAACAAGATAATTGCAAATAAACTGGCTTTGAGTGCATTTTTCTTGTGAAATACAACTGTGAAAACAATAGCTAACCACAAACATAAAATTTAGTGTAACAAAAGGGGGAGAAAAGAAGGCTAAAAGTGCATTTACTGTGCAACGCAAAGTGCAGTACTTCAGTACTATGTAAAAGTTCAACATAAAATGATTCACCCCAATTTGTTGACTATCAAAACTGCAGATAGGACTTCGAATGGAAAATCACAGTGAGCCTATACTTCAAGACAGTTCTCTCTGATTTTCCATTCACATCTTTCAGCCTTAATTCAGTAGCACATTAACATATTTACATGGGATACGGTCAAATTACATCACATTATGCAAACTGGCCTTAGTCCGACAATATTAGAGTATTTTTGGTTTAAGTTTCTGTACAGATTTACATAGTAAACAACTTTGTTCCAGTTCACTAATTTGATTAGATAATAGCCAAGAGTGCTGATAAGGGTCATTCATTTTATGCAGTACATTGTCATTTTCCCATTATACAATACAGTTCAAAATTTGGGGTCGGTAAGTTTTTTTAAACTGTTTTTGAAGGAAGTCAAATATACAGTAAAACATTGATAGTGTGAAATATTATTACAATTTCAAAGAAAAGTTTTCTATTTTAATATATTTTAAAATATAATTTATTCCTGTGATGCAAAACTGAATTTTCAGCATCATTTTACTCCGGTCTTCAGTGTCACATGATGCTTCAGAAATCATTCTAATATGCTGATTTGGTGCTGAAAAAAACATTTATCAATGTTGAAAACAGTTATGCTACTTAATATTTTTGCTGAAACAGTGCTATGATTTTCTCAAGATTCTTTGATTTAATAGAAAGTTCAAAAGAATAACATTAAATTGAAAGAGAAATATTTTGTCAAAATGAAAATGTACAGTATTTACTGACACTTTTGATCAATTTAAAGCATCCTTTCTTAGTAAAAGTATTAATTTCTTAAAAAAAAGTATTATTACTGAACTCTAACTTTTGAACGGCAGTGTATTAATATACAATATTAATACACTGAATATAATATTAAACTCAGAATGTTTATTAATTTATTGTATTTTACCACAGTATCACAGTGAAGTGAACCCCAGATAAAATACATTGGAAAATATAATAAACTGCCAATTTATGAGGAACTGTATTCAATACATTTCCCTGTTTTTCCTTTCTATACTCAAAATGTTTTCAAGACAACATGTCTTGAAACTGAATACAGGTTAAATATACACACACAAAAAGCTGACATCCATGTAACTTAACTCTTTTTCCTAACCAGTTTCTGTAACTTCTTTGCCATTGTATAAATACTTACAGAGCTGAAACTGCAACACCAGTACATTAACTTCTTACATTAACACGATACATTTTTTTTTTTCAATATCTTGTATGTACTGCATAACAGGAATGACCCGCAACAATGTAGGAGCAAACATGATGGGTCACATTGGGTCTAAAATGTTAGTGACTTACCATATAAATGATTTACCCTCACCTGTGATGATATTCACTTAACAGCAAGCTACTTATTTGTGATGTTGCTTAAATAATAAAGTGGAAATCACATCTGTTTGAGTTTACATGCTCTGTGGGACGCTATCTGAGCTTAAAGTCTACGGTAGCGTGCCGACATTTCCAGATGGATTTTCATGCTAATTCTATTAATTATTTTGCTAATCATATTGCTGTTCAGTGCATCTAAAGACGAGCGAGAAGTAACCCATGGTGAGATACTTAATGGATTCTCCTAAACCAGATTCCTCTCTCAGCTGAACGTCATTAGCGTAAAAAAGAAACAAGACAAGATACAGCAAAACAGGACGTGGGGACTTAATTATACAGGAGGGCTCATGTTTTATTAATGTAGACTCTCAGTTGCAACCATTACTTTTCTCTTCTCACTTTGCAAGTCTCACGACCTTCAGTAAAAAACACAAGGGCATTTTCTTTTAGAAAGAAGTGAACCATTTTATACCAAGACATTGTTACAGTGAACCAGCTAGTGTCCGCTTTATGTCTGGGTTTTGGGAAGAGTACATAACAAACTGGCACAAGACAAAACAGCAGCTTTCAGCCGAACTCAGAATGGAATTGAACCTTATATACCTTGTAGATCTGCTTTGGTGAAACCAACTTTGTCAAGCAAGAAACAGAAAAGCGAAAACAATCAAACAGGTAAGAAAGTGGTCGATGGCTTCTGTTAATAAAGCAATGGCTTTACTAACAGGGCATGCTATACCATTCTTAGGAAGGGTTTGTACTCTTGAGTTACTGCACCATGAGTTATAATGATAGTTATGAAACTGATGGGTTGATTCAGCATGGCTTGGTTGAAAAAAGGAGTAATGGCACTCAATGAAAGTATTTAGTTGCAAAAAAAAAAAAAAAGCTGAAAGTAAATAAAAACTGCAGTTTGCTATGAAATTGTGCCTGAAAAATGATCTAATTTACATTTTTAATATATTCAGCCAATAAACATGCAGAAAAATCAGGCTTCATTTGCATATTCTATTCTAGTCCACTGTTCTGAAGGCAAAAATGTTAAAATGACTTTCAAATGCAGAGTATGGGCATGCTAATTTGCTAATGCTAACGTAACTCAACTGCTAAGACTGTATAAAGCAAGCTGTTAGAGAGGGGACATTTTAATGATGTTGCGTTCTGTGAAAACAAAATGTTCCCCTGCATTACTGCAGCATGTAATCGAGCCCTCGCCTTCCTAAGCACAGGTGCATCATTGCCATCTGGTGGATGAAAAGCTTCGTTACAAAAAATGGCGCATTCAATGCCACATGAACCAGCAAAGGAATCTGTTGCCATTGTGGAGCCATTCCATACACGGCCTACAGTTTTACTGTGCACAAACAGTACAGTACAGAGTGATGTTTCATTCATGCTGGGCTGTGAACATAAAAACCTACTCACGTTCACTTTTGGATGCTGTGCGGGAGAGATAAACGTGAAACACACACACACACACACACACACACACACACAAGTTGCTCTATTCATGTATGAAATGAAGAACTGAATTCAAATGGTGTCGGTCGGGTATGTCTCTGTTTATAAAATATGACAGATAGCCTACATCTTAAAGATGTCTAGCACGTCAGCTATATCAGACGATCTGGTGGTGATGAAAATATGTGGAATTAAATGTTAAAGATATTCTTTTCTTCGGATTTCACAATAGGGCTTTTCACGCTTGAAATAGGTCATTTGCCATTCACACTGCTCATTATTTACCCTGGATTAACAAATAATTCATAAACTGGCGTTTCACACTGTAAATTCATAACAGGGTTTTCAGGTCTGTGAAACAAAACCATCCCAATTTCTAATCAAAACTAACCCATTCATGTTGTTTTCTGCGGTTTTCCCCTTCACCAGGGTCCCCTCCGTCAAAATCTCGTTCAGGGGAGATCACTTTAACCCGCGGACTTGGCAACCCCGATTCCTAAATCCCCTGCAAAGTTCTCATTTGCATATTGATTGGATGATCGCTGCACGCAGTGTTGCCAAACCCGTGGAATTTGGATACTTTAACACTGTTGCCGGGGATAGTTTTTCACATCCGCGGTTTGAAGCCATCCCAATAACGTGGTATTTAGCCCTTGGAATGTGAATTTTACCAGGGGAACCCCGCCAAAAAAACCTGTATGTTACCCCCGGAACAGGGGACCCCCTCGAAACAGATTGAGCTAGTTTCGCGCTAGTTTTCAATAGTGATTGGTCGGGTTTTGTTGTGAAAACCTGGCAACCCTGCCTTTGCTCATCATATTATTGCCGACTGTACCATCAGGTTTTTCATGAATGGATTTTTGTTTGTTGGGCTATCAAGGTAAGAATAAAACTCTTCTTCATTCTAATTCAAATATTTTCTGTCAACATTTGACATTTTCCACTTAAATGCTGAAACGACACTGTATCCGTGACTGTCAAGTGAATATATATGAGGCATGTGATTGTATTTGCTGCTAATTAGGTTCTAGCCGTAATTTTTTTTTTTTTAAAAACCACCTCATTTCACACTGTACTCGTCTGACCGTGTAAAAGCGGTGCTAACCCAACACAGTTCCATAACCCTGGGTAACAAGCGGTGCTAAACCTGTGAAACGTACCTTTATCCGCGGTTAAAAGCGAGGCTTAGAACGACGATAACCCAGGGTTAAGCGCAGTGTGAAAAGCCCTTAGGCTCTGAAAGTTTTAATCAAGTTGCTCTATTCATGTATGAAATGAAGAACTGAATTCAAATGGTGTCGGTCGGGTATGTCTCTGTTTATAAAATATGACAGATAGCCTACATCTTAAAGATGTCTAGCACGTCAGCTATATCAGACGATCTGGTGGTGATGAAAATATGTGGAATTAAATGTTAAAGATATTCTTTTCTTCGGATTTCACAATAGGGCTTTTCACGCTTGAAATAGGTCATTTGCCATTCACACTGCTCATTATTTACCCTGGATTAACAAATAATTCATAAACTGGCGTTTCACACTGTAAATTCATAACAGGGTTTTCAGGTCTGTGAAACAAAACCATCCCAATTTCTAATCAAAACTAACCCATTCATGTTGTTTTCTGCGGTTTTCCCCTTCACCAGGGTCCCCTCCGTCAAAATCTCGTTCAGGGGAGATCACTTTAACCCGCGGACTTGGCAACCCCGATTCCTAAATCCCCTGCAAAGTTCTCATTTGCATATTGATTGGATGATCGCTGCACGCAGTGTTGCCAAACCCGTGGAATTTGGATACTTTAACACTGTTGCCGGGGATAGTTTTTCACATCCGCGGTTTGAAGCCATCCCAATAACGTGGTATTTAGCCCTTGGAATGTGAATTTTACCAGGGGAACCCCGCCAAAAAAACCTGTATGTTACCCCCGGAACAGGGGACCCCCTCGAAACAGATTGAGCTAGTTTCGCGCTAGTTTTCAATAGTGATTGGTCGGGTTTTGTTGTGAAAACCTGGCAACCCTGCCTTTGCTCATCATATTATTGCCGACTGTACCATCAGGTTTTTCATGAATGGATTTTTGTTTGTTGGGCTATCAAGGTAAGAATAAAACTCTTCTTCATTCTAATTCAAATATTTTCTGTCAACATTTGACATTTTCCACTTAAATGCTGAAACGACACTGTATCCGTGACTGTCAAGTGAATATATATGAGGCATGTGATTGTATTTGCTGCTAATTAGGTTCTAGCCGTAATTTTTTTTTTTTTAAAAACCACCTCATTTCACACTGTACTCGTCTGACCGTGTAAAAGCGGTGCTAACCCAACACAGTTCCATAACCCTGGGTAACAAGCGGTGCTAAACCTGTGAAACGTACCTTTATCCGCGGTTAAAAGCGAGGCTTAGAACGACGATAACCCAGGGTTAAGCGCAGTGTGAAAAGCCCTTAGGCTCTGAAAGTTTTAATAGTAATGGGCAGCTATGAAAAGTTGTTGAGAAATCATATCTTTATGGTTTGCACACTGATATTGAAAAAGTGGGGGGTGGGGGGGGAGGTTTGCATGTTTTAAATTGTGTACGCTTTGACATTAAACCATTAAATTTGCATTAGTTTAGAGGGAAAAGACATTTTCATATTTGTTAAGACCTGTTGTGTTCATAAACTAGTAGCTTTTTGTCTTAAGAAAACAATCCCAAACTTCTGTATGTGATTATCAAGCATGCTGACATTGACATTTCACTCACTCAATGGACTCAAGCAACAAAACATGAAGATGATACAACAAAAGACCAAACGATTTAGATTGATACGATTTTATTCTTGGTTCAACAACATGCAAACGTAACATGTAGGATACTCAACATAAAGGGAGGCTTTTTGTTCAAGACAACATTGAGATGAATGATGGAACTGAGATGGACAATTAATTTTGTGATGGAAGGACAGGTCATATAAATGATTATACATAAAGTTGTACGCAAACAAGACTATAATAAATCAAGTTCTTATAAGAACAAGACAACACTGAGAACAAAAAAGTGAAAGGCAAAATAATAATAATTAAAAAAAATAATAAAAACAATAAAAATAACCAACCAACCAATCAAACAAACAAATAATGTCAAGAAAACAAAGACATTAACATGCACTGAAATATGGCAGAGATCTCATATACATAAGAAAATGGATATTTGCAATGAGAAAGTGAAGAAATATTCTTGTATGGATCTTAAATGATCTGTGTTCTGATCTTTTGGACATATTTGGCATTTAACATACAATCATTTGCTATGATTGAAGCTTTGATGCTGGTTATATGACCATAATATCTGCACTTTATATATACACACACACACACACACACTACCATTTAAAATCTTGGGTTCGTTAAGATTTTTTATTGTTTTTGAAATAAGTCTCTTATGCTCGCCAAAGCTGTTTGATCAAAAATACAGTAAAAACTATTAAATAAAAATATCTTTGAATATCATTACAATTAAAAATAACTGTTTAAATATATTATTCCTGGTATGGCAAAACTGAATTTTCTGCATCCATTACTCTAGTCTTCAGTGTCACACATGATACTATCAATGTTGAAAAAAGCCGTTCTGCTCAATACTTTTGTAGAAGCCATAATCCAGTTCCCCCCCAGGATTCTTTGATGAATAGAAAGTAGAAAAGAACAGCATTTATTTGAAATCTCTTGTAGCGTTATAAATCTTTACTGTCACTCTTGGTCAATTTAATGCATCCCTGCTGAATAAAACTTACTGAGCCCAAACTTTTGAATGGTACTTTATATATATTACAACATATTTGTCATAATTACTTAATAGCTGCCCATATTCTTGTATTATTTTTAATGGTTTAAGGTCAAAACACATCAGATCAAATGCATAAAGTTCCATCTTAACTCAAAATACTGTAATGTAAATATTCCCTCTGTAGGTAGGTATGTAAAAATATCACTAATTCATACAAACAAAGACTTGGCTGATCCTAGCATGACCAATGTGGCCAAGAAGCATATTAATAAGCCAGTGGGCTCAACAGAGAGCTGACTGGGTGAGAGATGAGACTACCAGGGTGAGAAAGATGGAGTGATGTCTCAGTGAGGTGGAGGTGGAACTACTGTTTGCATTCATGAGAAAGAACGGGCTCCTCGAGCTAGAGTTGTAAGAGGGTGTACCTTCACATCCTCGCTCGATCTGACCGCTGCGGAACACGGCGTCGTTTATGAGGTCGGGAAGGCGTCCGTTCAGGTCCACAGATGCCAGGCAACCCTTAAAACCGTCCCTAGAGGCCACAAGTTTCGGCAGGTTGTTATACATGTTGGGCCCCAATCCGGCGATGTAGAGGTCACCTGAGCAGACCGCAGATACAATAGATGCCCAGGTAAACAAAGTAGTGATTAGACTGTGAACTTTAGTGTGAATTTTAGATGATTACGTACCTTTAAGGTCCAGATTTTTAGCGCCATTGATGCCTTGACTCACTGCCTTGGCATCGACTTTGAGCGTGTGGACGTTACTGTTGTCTCTAGTGATGACAACGTTATGCCACTGGTTGTCATGGAGAGCTCGGTCACTGTTGCCCTTGATTACATTGGGCCCGTTGCCAAGATCAAACACATAATGTATGTACCTAAAAGACAGAAAAGTGAAGTTCCGTTTACAGGGAGAGTAGAAAGGCCATATTCTATTCCAACTTTCAGTTTTATAAACATGTCAATTTGAGATATGCTCATTGTAGGTATTGTAGTTTTTTTTACTCTCCACTTCTCTTTTTTATAACAAAGCAAACTGATATGAAATAGTCTCTCAGCTTATTTTGGCCAAGAACTGCCAACTTCCAACAGGAACCACAAATTGAAGCTTTGATGCTGGTTATATGACCATAATATCTGCACTTTCATTTAACTGACACTCAGCTTCCGTTAAAATATGTCAGATTCTTACATAATTTGTATTTCAAAATATTTTTGTAAACTTTTAGATTTTCTTTGTTTTGTCTTTTTTTTTAATTCTGATATAGGATGGTATATATATATATAGAATTAAATAACAAGTAGTCAAATGCACAGAGCTTTTATGTAATTATTTCACACAATATTCTATATTATTTTATTTCAAAACTTTTCTTTTACAAATAAATATTTTTTCTTAAAATATTATATATATATATATATATATATATATATAAGCTCGGTCACTGTTGCCCTTGATTACATAGGGCCCGTTGCCAAGATCAAACACATAATGTATGTACCTAAAAGACAGAAAAGTGAAGTTCCGTTTACAGGGAGAGTAGAAAGGCCATATTCTATTCCAACTTTCAGTTTTATAAACATGTCAATTTGAGATATGCTCATTGTAGGTATTGTAGTTTTTTTTACTCTCCACTTCTCTTTTTTATAACAAAGCAAACTGATATGAAATCGTTTTACTTTTTATGCTTTTTACGAGGGGGTGGATAAATCTTAAAAGATACCACAAGAGATTGAACAATATCTTATTATCACTGATATGGTTCATTGATATGAATTTTTATGATCAAGTGCATGTTATACAGAAACAATTTTTGACCCATTTTTTTTTACTACAACAACAGATGCATTATGAATATCATTACAATTATTGTTATTTATGCCATTATATTTATTTGAAATTGCTTTGTGATCTAAATGATTGCAAATATATTTTAGCTTTGTTTTGGGCTGATTTTTATTTAAAGAACACATTAAATAAGTTCCTTTTCCTGTGAATACTGTTCTGGCCTAATAAATAATGTAATTTCTCTGTAGACTCTATATTAATTAAAATGATTGATTGTCGAGAATCAAATTATCGGTCTATCCCTAAACAACATAAATAAATAAATAAAAAACTCTTTCTTTCAGGTCCTCTTTTATCGAAACAATACATTAAATACGTTTCTTTACTTGTGAATAGGCCTGGGTAAAAAATATAGATTTCTCGATTTTAACGATATCGATTCTTAAATCCGAAGAATCGATTAGTCTAGCCTGTTTTCAGTTAATGAAGGGAACATTGTAGCGTGACTTCCATCCAATAAATCCCATAAGCGTTGTGCTTTATTACTTTTGATATGAAACAAAGTCCCAGATTTCAAATTCTGTCCATTTTATTACAGTATCCAAACAATAAATGCCATTTTGGTGCTGTTTAATGTGGAGTGACAGATCGTTGTAGCACCTCATTTCAAGAGAAGCGGCAATGCAAAGCGCGTGTGAACTAATCACCAGCTCCACTTTAATACCAGGTTCAGCACGAAATAAACATGAATAAAATCTGTATCCTGTCTTATGTAATCACTCAAAACCGTGCAAAGATGTCAATATAACAGCTTGTATGTCACGTAATGTCACATTTACCTCAGAAAAAAAAAACATATTCGGTGACTATAAACTCGTTAGTCAGCTAGAAAAATTTACTCTAGAGAGGAGCATTTTGCTAAATATATGTGCCATATAACATATATTATAATTTTTACAGTTCTTCAATGTTTTATGTTTGAATAAATCTGACAAAGTTTTCATATGACAGCTACCAATTGTTTATATAAAAAAAAAAAAAAAGGGAACATTGTAGCGTGACTTTCATCCAATAAATCCCATAAGCGTTGTGCTTTATTACTTTTGATATGAAACAAAGTCCCAGATTTCAAATTCTGTCCATTTTATTACAGTATCCAAACAATAAATGCCATTTTGGTGCTGTTTAATGTGGAGTGACAGATCGTTGTAGCACCTCATTTCAAGAGAAGCGGCAATGCAAAGCGCGTGTGAACTAATCACCAGCTCCACTTTAATACCAGGTTCAGCACGAAATAAACATGAATAAAATCTGTATCCTGTCTTATGTAATCACTCAAAACCGTGCAAAGATGTCAATATAACAGCTTGTATGTCACGTAATGTCACATTTACCTCAGAAAAAAAAAACATATTCGGTGACTATAAACTCGTTAGTCAGCTAGAAAAATTTACTCTAGAGAGGAGCATTTTGCTAAATATATGTGCCATATAACATATATTATAATTTTTACAGTTCTTCAATGTTTTATGTTTGAATAAATCTGACAAAGTTTTCATATGACAGCTACCAATTGTTTATATAAAAAAAAAAAACGAATTGGAGTAGAAATTATGTAGTTGTAAATGTATTATTATAAAACTTAACTGAGTGTAATTTAAGCATTTGTATACAAATCAGTTAGTTTTAACCTTCAATGTTATAGTAATGTATACCAACTTAATCACATGTATATTTTACAGCATTAGAGTTTTTTTCTTTGAGAAAATTTGACATGTACTGTACCTGATATATATCCAAAATAAGCGATATCGAATTGAATCGGAAATCAAATCGAATCGCAAGCTTGTGAATCAGAATCGAATCGAATCGTGAAATGTGTGTAAAAAAAACCCAGCCCTACTTGTGAAAACTGTTTTGGCTCACTAAATTATGTATTTTTTTCTGGCTTAAATATCAAAGAACCAATTATTGATTATGTATAAAAATAAAAAAGCGTGTAAATATCATTCAAAAATATTAGTTAAAGGGGTCATATGATGCTTTTTTAAAGATCATTATTTTGTGTATTTGGTGTAACAGAATATGTTGACATGCTTTAATGTTCAAAAAACACATTATTTTTCAAATACTGTACATTATTGTAGGTCCTCTATGCCCCGCCTCTCTCAAACGCTTCGTTTTCTACAAAGTCCCTCCTTCCGACAAGCGCAGTCTGCTCTGATTAGCCAGCTGACCCAGTGCATTGTGATTGGCCGAACACCGCAAGCACTCGTCGGAAATGTAACGCCCCTTACCATAATCGCGAGCTTCATCTTTCAAAATAAATGTAAAGACAGTAAATAATGTCATTAGTTTTACCATCAGTTCAAGCCCGAAAGGGGAACAGAGTCGTGTGACAGACACCGTGATGAAGCTGGTATGTGTTTGCAGTACACAAGCCACGGTTAAGACAGCTGACTCCACTGTGATGTGACCCTGTCTCTCTCTC
>NW_015558630.1:1019718-1037659 GCF_001515605.1 Sinocyclocheilus anshuiensis
AGGGGGGCGTGGCAGAGTCTTAACTTTGATAAAGAATATCTCTTTGGTTTTGAGACTTTAGTCTTTGCAACTTCAGAGATCTTATCTATGCACAATCTGCTTGTAACACTCCAAAGAGAAAGGAAAACTTGAAATCGCATCATATGACTCCTTTAAACCACTTATCAGTCTATGTCTAGACGCCACAAAAAAAAAGGAAATTACCTGAAATTTTCTTTCCTTACAATCTTTCTTACAAAACAAGGCAGAATATATGGTCTTGCTTATAGACTTCTAGTTTACTTGCCTCAATGACTGTATGCTGAAAAGGTTTAGTTTCTAAAATGCCAGACGACACTTTTTTTAATCTAGTTCTTCCTAATAAGTGTTAATTGAAGCAGTTTGTTACCTTGTAAACACTTTTACTGGCAAGGTAAAAAACTAAATAAAGTGGCCATTTCTTCAAGAGGCTTACCCTTTCACCAGCTCTACAGCGATGAAATCGCTTCCATCCCCACTGTTGAAGAGGATGAATCCATCTGGAGAGGTTGTCTTGAACTGGAAGAAAAGGTGCATGGATGTGTAAGCCTGCAAGGTCGCTAGACTCAGGTAACTGCTCTTTGACTTGAATGTCACGGGGTCTGCGATGATGGAGCGCATGCCAAAGCGAGCGTTGAGCTCACAGTAGTCGATATCGCCGTTCTTGCACAGGTCGATGTAGAGCATGCCATTGAACTTGAGGCTCTGCAGGTGACCGATGAAACTGGAGGGGATCATGGAGACGAAACGGCGCTCGGTCATCACGCCCGTCTCGATGTTGTGAAACTCTAACCGGGTGTGATCGCCCACCATCTGACCTACAAACCACAGCAGGTTGGAAAGGAAAACAAGAAAAAAGATGCTGCTATACTACACCCTCAAACAATATTACACTGCTGTACAGGCATAAAAATGCTATAATACCCTAAAACCCTGAGTCACACTCTCCAACTACTTGCTACACCGAGCGAGTTCTACAGTATGTCAGCGTAGCAATGAACCTGAACCAAAAATATGTATTTTATTGCTGTGAAACACTAAAGTAGTGTTGGAATGAGAACAACTGAAGAAATGTTATTCAAGACTATGACGCAGTTTGCCTACAAACTGGAAACTACTGTTTCCCACAATTTATCAAAATCCCTCAATCTGTATCTAAAGAATAGCTAGAACTAGTAACTCTCAAAACCTTTCACATATTTATTTCTGCAGTTTCTTGCAACAAAATTGCTTTATTAATACGCTTGAATCAGCTATAGCTTCTCACATAAAATAACCCATCAAGAATTGTGTTGTCTTTCATATTGAGGACCAAGGATAGTACCTTCTGCTATGTCATCGTCAACCATTAGCTTGTAGCTTTTGCCCCTCCGGATCACGCGCACAGTATGCCATTCATTATCATTGAGTTTTTGTCCAGCATACAGTGTTTCTGGTCCTTTGCCTGAGAACGACGGTCATGAAACGTTAATGGCAACCTGAATTGTCTCTGACCAAACCTTTGCTTTTAATGACAAAAAGTGAAAACTCTTTTTGTTGCTTTAAATTTGATGCTAACTATGTTATGGCAAATCAGGTTAAATTGTTTCTTTTCTAGTTGAGATGATTAACGCAAAAGAGAAAGCAGAGGTTTGGTGCAGATGTTTTTGAATATTACACAAAAACATAAGCTTTAACAAAAAACTAAAATTGTTAGCTAATTTGGTTTCCTCTGTTTTTCATAATAATCACTTTAAAACATAATCCTGAGATTATTAAATGGCTTTTACTCATAAAAGGTCTTGATACACCACTCGAGGACAAAGTTCTCACAGTTGGTTTGATAATGTTAATTATATTTGTAAATTATATATGCAAATTAACTTTGTATCCCAGTTGTGAGTATGAAAGTATAAGTTGGCAACACTGGCTTAACCAATAGCACGAGTTTGGGACAGGGCTATATGCTTGTCCAAACCAACGGCATATATGGGAAACTTGTATGAAAAAGTCGATCTTTTTGCAATTTCGTTTGGTAACACGAGTGATACAGAAATCAAATGCTTCACCTTTAAAGTCAGAATCGGAGTTAATTTACAAGCAAGCAATATATTCTTTATGATGCAATACATTTGAGGAGTTAAGTAGTCACAGAGAAGAGCAGAGAGGTGTTTTGGATTCAGCTCAGAGCGTGCTATAAAATCACACACCACATCCCTCAAAATCTCCTGGGAAATTGTGTTATGTACTTACCCAGCATGCAGTTATCGGTAGTTCCTGAGAAAGTATATTACCTTCCACCCTGACATTAATCAACACTTCAACACTGACATAAATATGTTTTTACCAACATGAAGCTCACAATCTGCCATCACTGACATTGTTCAGACAATGTATCATGCCTATTCCTACACCATGCCAAAAACAATACCTATAATGCACTGTATAATTGCTACTTGGATATGATTCTGGGAAACACTGTCCTTTTCATAATTTCAAAACATAATAACTAAGCAGAACAACTATTAAAGGCCATAGAAGCAATTATCGTATTTTGAAAGCACAAAAATGTCGGCTCGGGTTACCAGGGTTACACTAATGCACAAATCCAACAATATCAGACACTTTCTGACCAGATTCCACTGCTGTATGCAGGTAATAATCTTAGAGCTTTTAAAAATGCAGGTCTTGTAACAAGAGCTTAAGAACTAATAGGTCTGATAAGCACATCATTATAATTAGTGGCATTATATTAATCTGAGTGATGGAAAGTGTGAACTGGTGCAGGTAAAGGGATATGAGACTAATCTACTGTAGCATGATGTGAGTGTTTGCTACTTGATCAGAATGACTGATGGAGGCGTAGTTGTGAGTTACTGGTTTACTTGCAGGGCCAGGCTCTCTAGTACATCACCAAAACTCATCATTTGGCACCACAAACACTTTTTATAAAGTAACTTACTATACAGTCATTGTAAGGACAGTCACACAGAATCCAGCCTGCAACCTTTCTATTATCAGACCACTGTAAGGTTAGTATTTAAACAGTCATATTATAAACAACATACAAAACCGCTCTAGAACAATCAACTATTACATGCAGATATCAAGATCCATAAGACATGCAAGCCATTTAGACAAGCGTCATTATTCATACACATATATAGACATTCTTACCTTTCAAAGTGGGAAAATCATAGTTAGTTCATAGTTATTCAGAGTGGGTTTTATTTGTTTAAAAAAATGATATAAAATATTACTCTAACATTATATCACCTTTATAGTTTATATCAAAAAATTGTCATTGAGAGAATTCAAGACCTATTTTTGAGTAAAAGCAGTGTTTGTTTGTTTTTTTGTTTTTCCCTAAAACTGTGTTTCTTTACTAATGGTATAATAGTACAAAAAAGTTAAGTAACAACATATCATAGCTAAAATAAGTGTAGCATTAAACGAAGACATTTCTGTATTCCAAGAACTTCAGGTAACAACTGAACTGAATGTGCTTTTTTAGCATCATTTTTGTTTTAAGAGTTGTGTATTAAGCCATACATTAACAAGCTTAAATTTAATTGCAGTAGTTTGACTTAAAATACAGCCAACCCAGCAAACATATTAACCAACAAACAGAAACAACCCCATATTGCATCATATCATAAGAATATGCTAAAATTAGATGCCATAATAAAAATTTAACATTCGTGATTTTACGTTCTCTGTGTGCAAATGTATTACAATTTATTTTCAGGAAAAAAGTTGATATGTGGTGACTTTATAATGTGACTTTAAAAGCTGTACAAACTGTAGTTATTGCAACATGAAAAGATGGCAAACTTGTCTTTAAATACAATAATTAAACATATAACACGTATTTCTGCATGCACAATAATATCTCATTTTAATGCATGCACTACTTTAAACTCAAATACTGCATTCCTTACTAAAGACAGTAAAAACAAAGTAGTTTAGAAGATACCATCATCTTTTAGGTACAAATTAAGACCTTTCTATAAAAGGGTAATGGGAAATAGATTGACATGACAGCTAAATAACAGGCCATCAAAAACAAGCCATGATTATTAAGTCACCACCATTTATAATTGTGGTAATCGTGATTGGAGAGATGCATCAACTGACCCTTTCACTAGACGCAAACTCTCCTTGACTAATCGGAGGAAAAGGTACAAGACTTAAGACATTCGTTTCAACAAGAGTATCATTAGGAGCAAAATAAAACTTGAGTGTTAACTTACTGGAGTTACAGTTTATCCTGATACAGTCTAGATGGGGGAAAATAAGTGACAGATGAAATTGCATCCTTCAAGGTTACAGCTGCAGACATCCAAAAACAATAATTCCACCCTTCCGGGGACGTCCACATGCAAAGAGGCGGCCATTTTTTATTATTATTAATGAAAGAATTATAATTTAATGAAAAGACAAAATCACTGGATTAGCGGCAATTGTCAGAGATAATGTCTATGAATAAATTACTTTAATGATTATTTTGCTGCTAAATAGATTTTAAACATCAGAAAACAGATAATTGCCTTATAAGCAATGTTTATTTTGTAAAATTATAAAATGGCCACTTGGAGCTCACCAACCACAAAGACTATTCAACCCAGAGCTTTATTTTATTTTATTAAAATTATGCTTTTAATTCTCAGACCTATCTGAGGTCCTGCCCCATAGAAATTACACCAACTCATTAGCTAAATATGCTTTAATAGCTTCAATACATTTAGCAAGAAGTTGGTGTTAGGGCATTTTTCTTGAATATTGATCTGCAAAATAACGATTTCAAGCCTTCTCATTTTGATGGCATCATGCTCTGGGTTGGGCTCTGTGTGGCTGGATTTACCATGTGTCGTCAACCGCAACAGAAAAGTGGGAGCAAACAGCCTCGATCCAATAAGCACCAGCACCATGCAGTGGCCTCTGTACCTCCAGCTAGATCTTCCTGAGATCTGACCACTCAAATGAGTACTTAATATACTGCAATCTCTAACATATTAATAATTGTGGTGGTCTTGGTTGTAAAAGTATAGTTGTAGAGGTCTGCATTGTACTAAAAGTAAAATAACCTTTTATTTTGGAAGCTAGGGCAGTCCTGAGCGTAAATCTAATGATATACATATGTATTCGGTTGTGTTCCATGGCTGGCAGGCTGTCAAATCATTCCAGATGAATTCTCGGTGTATGCAGTCATAAGACATTCTTGTCTCTTTCAGTATGTTTACAGTGTGTGGGCTATGTTTGTCTCTACTATGTTTGAGCTGTCACAGATAATCAGTCCTATTGTCAAACCTAAGGCTGTTTCCTGCAGTGAGGTGTGAGTTATGTCACTTCCTTTAATGATGACCCAGTGACTTAATGACCAGTTAGGGTCTCTCATCTCACATCTAATGGTGTCGGGTTGAGGACTGAGAGGTGCTACCAGCTGCAGGTGAAGCTGAGAGCTCTGTTCTCGGGCTGTTTGCCGACCGGGCCGCAGGCTAAGGGCCTTTGAAGGGGTGAATACCATCTTTTGACAAAGCATGGAGAATGTGTGTCAGAGAACGGGAGAGGGAGGGATAGGTGATGGTGGTTAAAAGGAAGTGATGTAACAGAAAGGAAATACCAACCAAAGCACAAATGTGGTACAAATGGAACCAACTGAGACAGAACATGAGGTTTGTCAGAAAAGAGTTACTGAAGACATTGTCAAGTAGAAAAGATGGCAGGAATTAGTGTAAAGTTGACGATCAGAAAGTCACAACACTTGGAAAGGTTTTACAATCATAAAAAAGAATTACCCATCATTTCAAAAGTTGACATTAAAAAAAAAAAAATGCTATGCTGTTATGCAGTGCTGTGACTGTCTCAAAGGAGTTTTTGTCTTCATTATGACAATGATCATGGTTAATATATTACAAAAAATGCACCAAACATTGTGTCCGTTAGGTTTGGGCAGTATGGTGGTACTATTTATGCGTCAAAAAAAAATTTAATTTTGCAATAACTTTGCACCACAATAGACACATCCGCAATTAAATAAATGTTTCAAGACTGCTGTATGTTATTTACAGTTGAGAGAAATTGAGAAATTTGCAAAGCGAAAATATAGAGCAGGACGTGTCCCAAAAAATGCAAAATAACATAAAATTGTACAGATTAGTTGTTTATGGCTAAATCAATAAAGAATTCAAATGATGTGCGATTATAGTGCGACCATGACCAGGCTTATTTGATCAGAATTTAAAGTTTAAACTATATGTGATATATATATATATATATATATATATTACATGTTTTTACCTGAAATCTCATGCAGCTAATGCCGGACTCCTTTGGTTGTTATGAATAAACTTTTGATTTGCATCCATAAAGTTCAGAATAAAATTTTCCTTATATATAACTATGTTGTATATATTATATTACTTGTACAGTGATACCACCCATCCCTAACATCAATTAGTAGACAAAATTTGAATTTACTGTCAATTACTTTATTAAGAAAACAATCAATTCAAACTGAACTCAATCAAATGTCTGGTGAACCAAGCAAATAAAGAAAACCAACAAAACAACATCTTAATATATCTTATTAATGAATGTAATGATGATGGAGGCAGAGGAGGGTGGGGCTGGAATGATGGACAGATAGGAATAGAGAGAAAAAGAAGAAGCACTGCATCCTGAAGGAGGGGGTTTTATACAATACCTAAGTTGACCGTGAGTTTGACGCGACTGCCATCCAGCTCTAGCCGAAGAGTATCGGCGGAGTCACGTGAGGTGGTGGCCATGAGCAGGCCGTATGCCCGCTGAGACATGAAGCGAAGGGACACGTCCTCCGCTTCAGTGTGCATCACGGTAGGCATCACCACTTTCATATACATGCTCCCGTCATAGCTCAAGATGGATGCCTCTGTGGACAAAAGAACACAAGATCTGTTTCAGACAAGTTAGAAGTAAACAAAAACTTTGCTTCTGGGAGAAAAAAATGCTCTTAAAAATGTCCTGAAGTTTTTTTGGAGTTGACAATATATTACAATATTAAAATAATGCATGGTCAAGGTGATGGCCTCCAAATATTCAAGTCATCTTCCTGAGGAAATGCATGACTAAAACAAAGCACACTGAGTTAACACAATCTGCACAAGCCTCCTACAAGTTTCTATTAACTGACTCAACAGGTAAATGAACAGATCTCTCCTGCCATGGGAAATGTTGAAGACATCTGCACTTTTCAGCAAGCTGCCACACAGATGGCCAATCAGGCACACCGCTAGGATGGGACTGATGGATACCAGCAATGCCCTTTCTCCACATCCTCAGCCTCTGACTGTCATTCACGCTCCATATGAAAGTATTAGAAAAGCCAGCCACGCATAAAATGTCTGCTTTGACTCCACAGCATGTAGACGTCCAGGTGAAAGAAAGGCAGGAATCACAGCATGTCTGGGCCGGGATTTAATAGAAGAAATTAAAGAGGCCACATAAAATCTTACTTCAGGCCCTTCTGGATAAACATATGTGAAAAACCCTGTGCAGAACAAGATGATATTAAGCTTCAATTAAAATATTCTGAACTTAATCTGGACAAATTTAAAGGGGATTTTCTCAGTATTTAGATTTTTTTGCACCCTCTGATTCTAATAGAAAATAGTTGTATCTCGGCCAAATATTGTCCTATCCTAACAAACCATAGAACAAAAATGTATCATGTTTCCACATAAATATTAAGCAGAACATCTGCTTTCAACATTGATGATAATAAATGGTTCTTGAGCACCAAATCAGCATATTAGAGTGATTTCTGAAGGATCGTGTGACTAAAGACTGGAGAGAAAATTCAGTATGCTGAAAATTCAACTTTGCCATCACAGGAATCAATTACATTTTAAAATATATTCAAAAAGAAAACAGTTATTTCAAATTGTATACTAATATTTCATGATATAACTGTTTTTACTGTATTTTTTGATAAAGTAAATGCTTCCTTGGTGAGTATAAGAGGCAACTTTTTACAAAAACATTTTAAATGATAAATGTAAAAAATATAATGAATAATAATAAAAAATATGAAATTGCAGACATTCATATACAGACAGGACCTGAAAGGGGTCTGAATTAAAAACTCCATCCTCAACATATGCATCCGAAATATCGATGCATAGAAACAGCTGACAAACTCTACAATTACACAGCGATCAATATGTTATTATGTGCGATTAGTTGCTTTTCAATCCTCCCTGGGGCCCCCACCAATTTTAATTTTACACCCAGCATACTAAGTAGAGAGTGGAAAAGAGAAATTGAGGTCGTGCTGCCATCAGTGAAGACAGCGAGAAGAGAAACAGATAAGTGGGACTAACCTCTGACGATTAACTCGGAGTGAAAGCAAATCAAAATGATTTTGTATCAACGTTATTGAGCAGCGAGCTGATGCGCAGGTAGACAGAAACATGCCGTGGAGGATCTGATGAGAGTGACGGGGAAATGAGGCATCAGAGATCTTCACAGGGTGGCAGTGTTTCTCAATAAGGGGCCGGTGTTACACAACAGCATCCGGCAGCCATCTTGAGAGACTCACTTATGAAATTCGATACACTGCTGTTTCCTCACAAAGTATCTCATAAATCCGTCTCAGGACACGTGAGGGCACTCATTCACTGTATTTTGCCTGTAAAACGTGGCCGTCTTTCTCTCTTTTAGATTTGTAAGCTGGGGTAATTAATGCAGATCATGTGGCTGTATAAAAATGCAGTGCACATCTGACATTTCGGTATAGTAATTAAGCCCTGCTTTTGTTTTCCTATGTAAATAATGAACACAGAACTTATTCAATCACATGCCCGAATGAAACACGGTTCATGAAAGTCAAATGAGCTGCAAAAAGCATTACTCATGGGAGAGGCTAATTCAATAAATAAAGGGCTGCAACTGACATTCCATTTGACTAATTGATGACTGAATAGATGGAATGTTTAATCAGAATTGTTTTTGTTTTTTGTTATTTTCCATACTGCATCTGAACGTTTGGATATGTATTATCTTTCACAAACAGATATTTCATGCATTTATGCATTTGAGCACTCATGCACATTCAAGGGTATATGCAAGTCAGATTTCAAGCAGTGTCCTGCAGTGTGACATGCTATACTCCAGCAGAAAACATTTTTGTAATTATTTTATGTTTATTATGGATGCTGTTTTTACTTCATATTTTTTGAGAGGCAAAAATCACTTGTCACACTGCAGGACTATTTACTGTAAGTGTAACTGGAGGGGGGGGGAAATGTAAAATATACAGTTACTGATCCCAAACTTTTGAGCAGTAGTGTGTGTGTGTGTGTGTGTGTGTGTATATATATATATATATAAAATAAAAAATGTATTACACAAAAATAATTTCTAAATATACATAAACGTCTACTATAAGGACCAAAAAGACACTTGCCAAACATAATAAATTAATGAATTTATAAAAATCCAAATTTTGACATTTCTATTATTTTCTATTTCTGTCAACTCTTGAAAAATATATATTTTTTTTTACAAAAATATTTTATAGAACTGGTACATATTTTCAATAAAAATAATAGACCCTGTGTGAATGCATTTGTTTCAGTACATTTATGTATTTGTTTATTTCAAGTTACAGGCCTTGCTTGAGGCACCCATAATACATTTGTGTCATAACATTTCAATTAACCTGGATGGCTAGCACTCTGGAATACAAATGTATTGATTTAGCTTCTAATATTGAGTGAGCGCAGGCTGCTTAATTAAGGTGTATCTGTGATATGATCTATCATCATCATCTGTGCGGCACAGAGGGATCAGACTGACCTGTACTGAGCTCTGTCTCAATGACATAATGAGAGAAACATCAGGCATAAAAGGCAATCAATGTTCATTAAATTGTCAGTCTTTCTGCTGCTCATCGGCAGACAACAAACTCTAACCTGAAGATGACAAGGACATTAATGCAGGCAGCAATTCAACCTTCAGTCTCTCCTATGAGACAGACGTGCAGAGACCATTTGGTAAGCAGTGCCTCAAAACAGAGCAGCTGTTGCCATTGTCTTTAGCTGTCCGGTTAGACTCTTAACCTTTATCAGCTCCTGTGGTGCCACATGCTGGAAATTAAGATGGAAAGAGAGAGATTTTTATTACGTCTACTGTTGCAGTGAAGCGTCCAACTGCCCAGTTTAGATTTTAGATAATTCCTGATGACATTTGGAGAAATTTAGCATTACATCACTTCCTCACCAATGGATCTCTGCAATGAATGGGTGCCGTCAGAATGAGTTCAAACAGTTGATAAAATACCACAATAATCAACAAGTAATGTTTGTAAGCTACATGTTTGTAAGAAACAAATCCATCATTAAGACGCTCTTAACTTCAAACCATTGCTTTTGGCTAAAATACAAGTCCTCTATCCAAGTTGTCTCATCTGACAAGAGAAATATGCACAGATCAAGCACCGTTTACTAGCGTAAACAGTCCAACACAGTTCTAAACAAATATGTCCGTGGATTTTGATGTGAGAAGACAATGGGGAGAGACTTTTTCACTGGAGGAAGCATTATTATGAATCATATTTTTGAATCATAGACTCATATTTTAGCCAGAAGCAACAATAATTGAGTAATAATTGACAGGAGTCTTGTGGATTACTTGTGGATTATTGTGATGTTTTTATCAGCTGTTTGGACTCTCATTCTGACCGCACCCATTCACTGCAGAGGATCCATTGATTTGCAAGTGATGTGATGCTAAATTTCTCCAAATCTGTTCCGATGAAGAAACAAACTCATCTACATCTTGGATGACCTGAGGGTGAGTAAATTTTCAGCAAATTTTCATTTTGGGCAAACTATTCCTTTAATCAATGTTAACTAATATTCAGAATAATAAAGTGTTAAAACAAATCTGTTTTGGTAGTACATAAGACAAAAAAAAAAGTTTAAGAATCACTGATCAATACAGAAGCTCTATGGGAAACCATTTCTCAATATGCGTTCTTGTCTGTACTTGTGTTCTTATGGACTTGTGAAACGTTATCAGTTCCAATTCAAAGTTCACATCTAGCCAAGTACACTTCGGATGTGTCCTTGCTACGCCCCTTTTATCAAGGATGCACCAAGAGGTGACTTGTGCGAACTTGAGGAAGCCGGGTATCCCAGAATGCATTTCGCACCAACCAGCGAGCATTAATGGCGGAGAAAAAAACCCACGTAATTTTCAAAATATTATTGTTATTGTGTCATGAAATGTAGTTTTAAGAGTTTTTCAGGCGAGAATGTAGTTGTTTAAAACTTAAATGTGGTTTATTTATAAAGATAGCGCCAATTTGAAAATTTGCTTAGCTGAGTTTGGAGATGCGAGCTCCAGACAATTACCGGGTGCTCAGTGCTCATGTATCCCACCAAGAGCAGCCTTACCTCGGCTAGTCTTTCTGACACTGGCAGATGCCTCTGATGTCTCTGTAGTGGTTAAACATGAGAAATAATTATTTTGGGGTATATCTAACAGGCAATCTTTGGTCCCATTTATCTATTATTTTATTATTAATTAAATTATACATACAGTGAAGTTAATCAGAGTATATTTGCACATATTGCCTGAACCACATATTTATGTTTTATATTTTTAAAATGAAAACGAAAAGAGGGTTGTGTTTTATATTTTGTTTTATTAAGTATACATACAGAGAAGGTAATCAAAGTATGTACGCGTTGCCTGAGATATATTTTTTGTGGCTATTAATATGTTGAAATGAAAACGAAAAGAGGCAGTGGTGTATGATATCATATTTCGTTTTATTGTAAATATACATACAGTGAGGGTAACCGGAGTAGCCAAGGCGAGCTGAGTGACGTTATCAAGTGCGCTTACAATATACTCACTATAATGACTTACAGGCCATTTATTTGAAGCAGTGTTATTTTACATAAGATGATTTGCCTGAAATGTCATGTAGAGGGCTTTGGAAATATATTTTGGAGTCTGAGTAACAAAATGAATCTATTAACTCATTTAAATTGAAAAATATTGTATTAATAATACTTAACATTTAAATCTGATTCATCTTAGAAATGAAGCACATCATTATGCATAGCATCAAACAGGACAAATACCCAGAAAACGGCATCTGTCCTTAAAATGTCCTCTATCTTCCTTGGTAGACAATCAGAGACTTTAATATGTCCTTCATGTGCCACTAGATGGCAGCAGATGCCTTTTGATGACAATGCATGTAAAACAATATATCGCAGTGTTTTTTTAAAAGGTTGCCCAACACTTAATGTCAACCAACATTAAATACAGATAATTAAACGCACTAGGCCTACTGCATGGACACGGTACACAATGAAAAATTTTAAAGAACCCGTGCCGCCTGTGAATAGACAATGTGCAAGTTTCTTATGCATCCTCCAAAACCACTTAAAAGAGTTAATCAGTTCTCACGCTCTGGCCTGTTCTAAAAGATAGCTAGTGTGGGCACAGGACTGGTTTATAGTGAAACCCTGAAGGGGGTTTCTGACACCTGCGGTTGCCATAAACAGCGGATTGTAGCTATACTGCAGCAACAAATTGCATAATTTAGAGGCGCCCTTAAAAAAGAGAAGAGGAAGACCAAATACAGTAGGCACATCCTCCTCCACGTGCTGCCTCTCTGCTCCTCCCAACACCGACACAAAAGGATTTACTTTGTTCTGTTTCAGCCGCGATTGTGGAAGCAGCTTGCGGACCGCTCTCGTCTGCACTCATTTAGCTTCAGAGCTGGATTAGAAACAGTTCAATAACTCTCCTGCCACTGAAAATAAACTGTTTTCAACCGCAGAGCCGCACCGCTTACAGCAAACCCACAAGCCCTCCATGAATCCCTCTCTTCTTGGGTTTCCTATTTTATTGTAGTAGAGAATAGCAGGGAGAGGCCCAAATAAAAATCACAAATCTCTTTAATATTTATTATTTCTCCCAGATAGCAATGAAATGGAGAGCTAATGGCGCTAATGGAGAGCTAATTGTTTTCATAGGTTGTGTTTATCCTAGAATAACTTGCATGGGCATCATAGCTGTACATTATGGCCACATATGCTAACTGCTATGCTAGTTCCCATATTTCTTGTCTTTCTCATGCTGACTCTCTCTCTATGGTCCCCTACTGTGCTCTCCTTCCTTGTCCTTTCATGGCTCATTTAAATTTTTCTAAGGGAAGAAAGCAGGAATGTTAGTGACTGGCATAGATGATTACAGAAACAATGATGTAATAGCCTGGTTTCACCTGATGAAGGTCCTTGTCTCACAATAATTCATGAAGGTTTTTGAGGCTGCCAACACCTGCGATCTGAAAATTTCAGCAGGCCTGTGAGTGACTACTAAGAGCAAGTTGGATTATCGAGGGACGTCACCGCTTGCTCCTCTAACCAGCTGTGACAGAGGGGCAGACAGAGACCTCGGCTCCTGTGTGCCTCCATGCATGGAGAGGAGGGAGAGAAAAAAGCCACACTGATGTAAAATGAGATACTATGGGATGTGAATGCTCAATGATGACTCGTTTACTTGGTGTCAGCTTGGATTTGCAGTGTGATAAAACACTATTTAAATGCTCAGTACTATTCAGTGACCTGAGAGTCAGCTTATACATAATCAAAAGTCTGTATATGCGACATTATCAGCATAAAGTCTGCTCCACAATGCAGCATTTTCTGAAAAAGAACTACAAGAACAGATTTCTGACCAACATGTAACGTGACCAACCAGAGTTTGTTTCTATTAAATTTGTGAAAAAAAAATTGTGGACTTATAAGTGGAAAAAAACAACCCCCCGCGAGAAAAAAGTCAGAACTGTGACATTAAAAGCCACCTAAAAGTACCTTTTTTATTCCGTGACCGGGGAAAAAAGATCAGAATTGAGAGATGTAAACTCAGAATTCTGAGAAAAGTCAGAATTACAATATATAAACTCAGAACTGTGAGATACAAAATCAGAATTGAAAGAAAAAAAAGAATTCTGAGGATATATCTTGCAGTTCTGACCTTTTTTCTCTGACTTGTGAGGCTGTCTGAATAAACAAAAATATTACTATATATAGTATAGTACTATATATATATAGTTCAGTCATGAAACTCTAGATGGCACATTCTGACGGGGTGTTAACGTAACTGATGATATTCAGAGAGTTAAACGACTTGGCACAAACTGATTGGTTCCTGCTGCATATGCAGCCAATGAGCTTACTGCCTTGCATTTATATGGCTGGCTTGCATTCACTAGAGATTCCTGCAGCGCACTTTCAGAGTTCTCTGAAACCCTCCACCTTCCCCAGCTCCACCTGTATAGATCTGCTACGGGGTTATTTTATATGCTATTTGTGCAGCAGCAGTACGTCTTAAATACTCATGGCACTATAAAATATATATATATATATATATATATATTCTCTCTTTTGGCTCCTGTAGTAAATTAAAAATGCAGATATTCTGTTCAGTGCACAGTCTGTGCACAGTCTGCTCATTTCAATAATTATTCAAGTCTGCATGACAGACAAGTGCTCAGAGACAAACGAAAAATGAAAAAAAAAAAGACTTTGGAAAGAAACATGCTTCCATTTTCTATGAATATTGAAAGAAAGTAATGTTCATGCCACAACAAAAAAATAAGCTTTCACATTTTTCTGTGCTCATGTATTGTCCTAAATCACAGACTCAAAGAGTCAAAAACAAAAGTATTATCTTACAAAGAGCACTGCGATTAGCTCAGAGCTACAGAAATTCATGTTACTCCACCACACTAGTATTACACAAGATGGCAGACTGAGATAAAGTGAAAAAATGAATTCAATTTTGTGTTCTGAGTTTCTACTCTGATACTCTTAAAAAGTATTGATGTATTTATAAACCCATTGTCTGTTTGTAGAGCCTGTACAGTACAGGTATCTTCAGTGCTAATGCATTAGCAGACAAATGTTAATTTTCAGCCTAAAATGATAAAAGGTACAATATCTCATAGCTTAACTATCTGATGGTCTTTATTAAAGTGAAAATGGCAAGTGATGAAACTGGCCATCATGAACTCTCAGAAATGAGTTTTAATCCTGATCAGTACTAGGCTTGCCGCGATAGACAGTGCTGACGGTGATACCATTGTTAAGCCGCAACACCGGTTACGACACTTGCCCACCGCGGCACCGACCCCCACTGTCGTTTTGATTTTTTATAGTAATAAAAATAATTTAGTTCAGTAAAAGAACAGACACTACAATTAAAAACTGAACGTGGCTACTCAATGCAGAGTGCCGAACGACAGTCGCATCACAGATCAGATTTCATTTATCCAGTGAGGAGAGTGAGTCGAGCTGACTGACAAGAAGAGTGGGGTGAGACAGACAACACAATGGCGGATGATTTAGTTTCGAAACGAAATGCAAAAGCACCTGTTTGGCAGTATTTTGGATTTTGAAAAGCCTGTTGACTTTTGCAGTTTTTGGAAGTTTTTTTAAACATTCGTTTCTTATTTAATTGGTTCCACAGTGTTTGCTGATTTTTACTTTTATTTAAATTAATTTGTTTAATTTATTTATTTTATTTGACATCAAGGTGTATGCCGTGCCTCCAAGCTTTCTTATTTGTTTTTCTAATAAACGTTCTACATTTCTTATTTATTTGCTTATACTGTATATTATACATGTTTACTTATATCCAGTTTTGTATACCTATTTAAACTTTATGTAAGTTATTTGTTATTTTATATTAGGCATAGCCTGCCCTATAGCTTGGTGTATTTTTATTTGTTTTGTTAATAAAAGTTCTGTTTTATATATAGGCTAAAGTGAGTTTGATGTTGTATTTTGTTGTTGCATTCAAGCAACTGACGCCGAATTGCCGCTAATTCAAAAGTGAAAGTAAAATGCTCAAGGCGCTTTTAAGCTATTTAAAAGAGAAGGAAAGCCAGGAAAATAGGGAAAATTCAAACGAACAATTGCTTTACCCCGAATTGCCGCTATTTGAAAGTGAAAGGGGAACGCCCCTGCCCCCACGGTGATACCGGTATTATCGGTGCTGTCACAGGTCGATTAACCGGTGGGAAACTTTCCTCACCGTCACAACCCTAATCAGTACCAGAGGAGTTCATTGAAATCTACCGAATAATTCATCAAAATGCTTTTAAAACCTGAAATGGCTTCTGAAACCTTGATTTAAATCATCATATTAAATATCCAGGTCTGATTATAAAATGTTGCCCAATGCAAAAAACACTTCAGAACCTAATGAGCTTTATCACTCACTCTATGATTAAGGAGATTCATACGGCTCCATCAGTCATCTTGGGTCAGCTGTTGCAATGCATTATGGGATTGTCTTTTCTGTGAAAGATGCATGCTATGCTGCCCTAGACTAAAAAATAAGGTATCTTAGAAGAATCATAATTATGCTGCCTACCTTTTAGAACAGCCTTTCACTGACATTATAAGCAGACTTAATCAGCAACAATAAAAAGCTATGAATATGGCCCATTTATAGTATAAAACAGGAATATATTCTAACAAAGACAGAATGCAAGAACAGAGTGAGAAAGGGAATATAAAGAGTGCGAGATAATGTGGAAGCTCTCGAAATATCCAATATCCACAACTGTCAAGCAAAGCAATGCTATCTCCCATTTCCTCAGCCAGCGGCAGAGACCACCTCTTCCCTCTCGTGATGGAATGCCATGTTTTGTACACTCATGTTGAACACTTTCTATTGATGGGGTTTAATATGTCAACACACTGATGCATCTCGTAAAGGAACAAATCATTTTCACCTGGTTCTAAATAAAGAGCTACACAATGGCAGACACAAAGTTCCCTTTCACTTCCGTCTGGATGAGCTTGTGTACCATGGTCAAATGAATGCTGTTGTTAGTGCTTCACTGATTGGCTATTCAGCATGATTAGAGACTTCTCAAAGAGAGGTAAATGATAGGGAGGGAAAATCTGCTGAATATGAGCTGATTTCCTGAAGCTGTGAAATCAGGCAGATTGCTGGGGATGGAGAGGAAGGGATGAGGGAAGATAACAAGGCCTCGGGACCACGGGGGCGGCACGTTTTGATCGACTGCTGTGAAATCTTATACTGACATGTTTACCCCTAAGACCTGACTTGAGTGTTGATCCATACCCTCAATCCTTAGTCCAAGATGTCTGAACATGTGGGTATGTACGTATATGTGAGTGTGGACTAGGGCTATCGTGATAACCACAATATTGTAATACCTCGATACTGACAAGCCAACTGCAGAGTATGACAAGCAACGGCCACAACCGCAATGTTCGTGTTTTTTTCTTTCATGAGGCTATGCGTTTTACACTTAATGCATGTGTAGAGAGTGTTAAATACGTTTTTTACGCCAACTGGCTCTTTTTATTTACATTAACCCTCAGTGTACCATTGTGATTTGTACAGAGGATCCGTAGATTTGCACTGAACAGGGTACGGGAGAGAGAGAGATTAACTGAGCGTGTGCGAATACCTGCGTCTGTCCTTTTTCAGGTCAAGTCATATATTAATGAAAAAAAAATCAGTTTGCCATCAGTTGCTCAGAGCGCAGAGAGCTGATACTGGTGAAATATCAGCACTCTTAGAAAGCCTCTTGTTCAGTCAGATTCGAGAATCGGAACTAACTGTTATACATATAATAATAGCTCATTTATATTGCAAGCAAGCAAGCAATAATTAAATACATAACTAAAAAAATCTATAAATGCGATAATATCGCATACCGCACTATTGAGCCACTCAAAATCACCGCAAGGGTAATTTCTTCACCGCGACAGCCCTAGTGTGGACTCAAATCTGTGCATTAGAGACGGGCACAAGTACACTAAAATGACTGCAGTGATCAAAATATAAATAAATAAATTTGTCATTTTATATTTTTATTTTATTTATATATATATAT
>NW_015558630.1:1038327-1043098 GCF_001515605.1 Sinocyclocheilus anshuiensis
ATTTTTTTCCAGCTGTGGTGGCAGGACTATTTCTCATGGACCACGCGTTTGCGTTTTCATGTGGACGGAGATTATTTTTAAAACGGAAGAAGGAAAAACTCCGTTTATAAAAATACACGCGTACGTGTGGACATGTGGACATGGCCTTATTTTAACTAAAAAAGACAAGTAAATAGTAAATAATAAAATAAGAACAAATAAACTCACTAGATTCGTTCACAAACGCACTTTCATTCATGAATGAAACTTTGCTTTTAGAGATGCGCAGCGGTTATTATATTTGGAACTATCTTCGTTGATGCAATATATACAATAAGACAATAAGAATGTTTGCGGGAGCGTGACACACACGTTGCGGGAGGCATAAACAAAATGTATTTCAAATTTAATTCAAGCACTTTCAAGGACCTATGTTTGTTTTCAAGTATTTCCAGGCCTTGAATCCATATGTCTGAAATTAAAGTACTTTCAAGAAGCGTGGGAACCCTGAAAATATGTACGTGTCTGTATTTTTGTTTGTGGATAAACACATTTGTAGCTAAAAGAATAAATCGCACGGATCTATATCTTTTTAAATTCTGTGTGTTTTGTCTTGTGAATTTTGCCATGAAATGCTATACCCCAATCATTGTGCATTTTACAAAGGTTCCTCCCCCTCATCATCTCTCCAAAGAGAATGAAACCGAGAGAGAAATGAAGGCAATCAAAATAAAAGACAACCTGAGGAAAGAGTAAAATCACTGACATAATTACCCAGATTAGGTTGGAAAGAGTAATTGCAAGATAAACCCTCACGGATGTCATCTCAATGTGCTCTTTGTGGCTTAATCAGAGACACTACAGTATCAAATCAATATATGCTAAAAGCCTTCGGCGGTAAAACAGTTTGTGCTAAAACAGGAAAGTAAAACAGAACTGCACAGCACTACCGAGTGAACCTGCAGTTTGTGTTATAAAGTTTTATAGTAATCACCCAGGCCTCCGTGCCACATGGGCTTCACTACGGTCAAGCCTGGGAGAAATATAGTATTGACAAAGATAGAAAAAAAATCCACAGAATGTGAGTAAACTCAGTTGTGATTATATTTGAGTGTTGTTAAGGGACAATAGCCCTAGCATTCAGTGCACTCTCAGGTGATTTAAGGGCCATGGCTGTGGGGTCCACTTTGGCTCTCTGGGGCCCCCAGGCCGGCATAGATGACCTTCACACTGCCTGAATCAATAGCAATTAACTCGAACGCTATAGCCAGTGGTGCTTAGTAGAAAACCAAAGTTCCCAGTAAAACTTGGCCTGTTTGCAAACACAAAAACACAATAAAACATAGTGTTTAGACACATATAAATTATATTAACAATTCGCATGGCAAACCATGCATATGAACAAAATATCTGAGCCAATTATCAACATATCAGCTCATCCCACAATCATCCAATCTCGTTATTTCATTTAGCATTACTGAGGCATGACCTGTCGAGGTACTTTTGTAATGATCAGGGCCGTTCACACGGAAATGAAGTTTTGCATTTATTAACCAAACAAACACATTTTCTACATTAATGGCTAAAGGAATTAACGTGCAAAACGAAATCTCAGCACTAAATTTGCAAGGCACATCAGACGATGCGTTAAAACGAGTTCAATTACCACATGAAAACAGGTTTTACTTTTTTACAGTATTAACTTTATTCTACTGTGAGCTATAACAGTATTGCATTTTTTTTTTAAGTTGGGAAGCTAAAGGAACATGTATTAAACCATCATTCAGATATAGCAGATTTAAACAAAATATTAAATCTATTAACACAAAACAGATTGCTATGATATTGGCTTGGAATTATGCTGTCTTCCTGTGTAAAGATGGCACTTGGAATTAATTTGTTTAATAAAAGATTTTCATTCAATTTTTATTATGCAAAATAATAAACTATAAATAATAATTAGTACATGGGACTGTGCTATATTGTGAATATACTGTAGTCAGTGTTATAGTCAATGAGTTACATACCAATATACCAACAAAAAAAAGAAAAAAGAGCAATATTGTAATATACACTGTACAATAAAACTGCCCAGTGTTAAATTAGAATTCTGGATCTATAAAGAATAAAGCAATTTTTTTATCTCTTTCACTCCACAAAAGTGTAGTTTTCTGAACTCATATGCAGTGTATGCAATGGTCTTGTGTGTAATTTTGAGAATAAGATATGAAATGACTTGAGAGATCCTAGCTGCATAATGGATTTAATAACTCTTAAAAACGGGATTCAGATATTTTAGACTCTCCAGCTTGCGTTTGTTTTATATTCCAGCAGGCTGTTCTGTGAGGGAAGTTTTCTTTGTTTAGAAGATAATTCATGTCAATCAAACTTTCAAACAAAAATTCATGCCATTGCATATTCATGTTAATTTTTATACATATATGTAGTCTTTTGTATAACATAAAATGTGATATAACATGGTTAGATGTTAGAGTATAGAGCGTCTGAAAGAATAATACATAGAATTTTATAATACTGATCGGCTTGTAGAAATGCAAAACATTTAATGAAGGGGTCATATCATGAGAAATAATTTTAAATATTTTTTTATATTAAATAAAAAAAAATATTTTAACTTTTAAACAGAACAACACTTTATTTGTATTTTACTATTTAAAAATAAAAATAAAATAATTTCTCATTATATGACCCCTGTATTAAATGTTTTGAATTTCTACAGCCAATTAATCAACGGTTGCTCTTCCAGGCCTAAAGTTTCCAAGCACACAGTCACATTTCCACTATCTGGAAAAAAAGAGGTGTTTGTCAGGGTTGAAATGCTGAGTGTGCATTAGAGAAAATCTGAAGTGTATATGTACTGACAGGAGGAGAGCGTGGTGTGTGACAGCAGTCAGTTGTCTGTCCCGAGTAGCAGCTATAGGCTTCTGTGGAGCAGATAATAGATCTGGACAAATATCAGGTAGTCGGGTGTGCACTCTTGACAGAGTGTGGGTTTAGAATTATGAGACTAAAAATAAAAAAAAACAGAACTTGACTGTGTAGTTTAGCAGAACTATTGGACATCTGACTCTCGTCATAAAGTCTCAGCTGGTGTACCCAAAGACACAAGGTCTGTTTACTGGCTGTGTGATGCATTCTGCACACTAGAAAGTCAAGAGCTGGTTGAGTCAAGGTGCATAGACTTTACTAGGAATTTCTTCTGTGTGTTCTAGCTAAGCAGCTTAGCAAGCATCACTAATAATTATAATGTGCTCTTTCATTTCAGTGTTTGGTTATTAGTTCAGACATGAGCCATGCAAATGTGCAGTCCAGGTGCACAAAGATGTGCATGTGTGTGTGGGTGACTGACACTTTGAAAGCTGCATATTTTGCCTTGTGGCATAAGTGCAGTCAAATGACAACGTTTAGACACATCTCTAGTCAGTATCAGAATACTTCTCATACTCGCTCTTCTCACAAACTCGCTATAACACTAGGTGACACTCAATCTGATGCCCTTGCAGATGATGATGACTGACATTCATGGCAAATGAACATGCAGGAGGTTGATTTTTATAATCTGTATCTCAGGCAATGGAGTGTTAAACAGATGTATATGACTTTTACATTTGTCTAAAAACACTGCACAAGGACAGAAAAAGATATCATGACGTCCTCTGACAGTACAAAAACAAAACAATGCATGTCAATGTTTGCTACGTCTGACCCTTTGTATCCTCTTGAGACTAGGGTTGGGTACCGAAACCCAGTACCAATATGGCACTGGTACCTATGCAACCGGTATGTACTAGAACCGAATCAGAACGCAGATTTCGGTGCCTCATTTTGGTGCCATGCCTGAGAGATCGATTGAAATATTTGTCCTCTGGTTCTCCGAAATGGACGTAAGAAGCATCATCATCGGCACCGCACATGAAACATAATTTCCCGACTGAGAAAATGCATGTGAACTCAAGTCGGAAAGTTCTAATACAAATCCAACAAATCTTTGTAGTAACGAGAGTGTCCACGTTGTTTTCACATTCCAACTTAAAAGCACAACTCGGGAAATGAGAGCATCCGAGGAGCGCGTGAATGCAGTAATTACACACTTGCTCTGATGGCAGCAGGTAGCCTTCCGTTAACTAAGGTAAATGCTTAAATTAAAATGCCTAAAGCTAAACTTCCCTTGTATTCACATTTCTAAACTTGTTGTCCAACAAAAGAGAACATTATAACCTTTTTACTCCACAACACCAGTCAAATGCTTCCTTTTGTGATCTGATGTGGCTTCTTGTCACAGAAGGAGGCAGAAAATATGTAGAAAATGCATGTGTCAAGTCGGAAAGCTCTTCTAATACAAATCCAACAAATCTTTGTAGTAACGAGAGTGTCCACGTTGTTTTCACATTCCAACTTAAAAGCACAACTCGGGAAATGAGAGCATCCGAGGAGCGCGTGAATGCAGTAATTACACACTTGCTCTGATGGCAGCAGGTAGCCTTCCGTTAACTAAGGTAAATGCTTAAATTAAAATGCCTAAAGCTAAACTTCCCTTGTATTCACATTTCTAAACTTGTTGTCCAACAAAAGAGAACATTATAACCTTTTTACTCCACAACACCAGTCAAATGCTTCCTTTTGTGATCTGATGTGGCTTCTTGTCACAGAATGAGGCAAAAAAAATTTGTTCCATATGCTACTTTAAAAAGAATACATCGATTAGCAATAGATTATAAATTAGGGTGACCATACGTCCTCTTTTCCCCGGACATGTCCTCTTTTTGGACCT
>NW_015558630.1:1046957-1047571 GCF_001515605.1 Sinocyclocheilus anshuiensis
CAACTCGGGAAATGAGAGCATCCGAGGAGCGCGTGAATGCAGTAATTACACACTTGCTCTGATGGCAGCAGGTAGCCTTCCGTTAACTAAGGTAAATGCTTAAATTAAAATGCCTAAAGCTAAACTTCCCTTGTATTCACATTTCTAAACTTGTTGTCCAACAAAAGAGAACATTATAACCTTTTTACTCCACAACACCAGTCAAATGCTTCCTTTTGTGATCTGATGTGGCTTCTTGTCACAGAAGGAGGCAGAAAATATGTTCTATAGGCTACTTTTAAAAGAATACATCGATTAGCAATGGATTATAAATATACTAAATTATTATGAAAATACCAGAGATGGCTTGAATAACACAGATAAACTATATTGTCGCAGTCGAGTGTTTATTGTCTTTGTTTTATCATTTAAAAGGTTTATATGTTCTGTTTACTCAGTTACATCTATAATAGCAATGTCTTTGTCCATATAAGGGATTTCCTGGAGGGTCATGAGTTCCGGTACTTCTGTGACTGGATATGTGAATTTTCTGTGCAAGGGCACCCTCTGGCGTCCAGTATGAATGAAACAGACATCATGTGTTTATAGTGCTAATGGCCAATCCATCATTTTTG
>NW_015558630.1:1047608-1078446 GCF_001515605.1 Sinocyclocheilus anshuiensis
TTTTTTTTTTTTTAATAAGTATCGATTTGGCACCGGTATCGAAAAAACTCAAACGATACCCAACCCTACTTGAGACTAATTTTTGTTCTTGATAGGGAACATGAGCCTAATTATTATTATTATTATTTTAATTTTAATTTCTCATCTATTTGCATTTAAATTTACATTTGTTTATCAGACATTTTTACCCCAAAGCCCCAGATGTCAAAAATCACAAGCAGTTTATCATAAAGGTGCCAAAAATATTAGCTCTATTACAGTACAGAGCATAGAAGCTAGTTTTTAAAAATAAATAAGAAGGGCTAAAGAAGCTACATTTGTAATATTACTGTTGTCAAATTTTATTGGCGATTTGAGATATGTTACTGAAACGTTATCCAGACAAACGGTTACTGTAAACAGCAGACTACACCTTAAAAATACAGGTTCTTTAATGCTATTGTCGGTTCCATGAAGAACCTTTAACACCCATGGAACGTTCCATTGCACAAAAGGTTCTTTATAGTGGAAAAATATTAGAAAATATTCTTCACACTAAGAAAAAATGTTTATTTCAAAAAATTTTCACAGAAAGGTTCTTTGGGAATCCCAAAATAATTATTCTAAGGCATCGCTGCAAGAATCCCCTTTTGTATCTTGTCTTAAAGCGACTTTGGCAGTACTTGGTTCAAAACATTTGAAAACTACTGTTCTACCTCATATTTACTTCTTATCTACTTCTACTATAAATGTGATTATCTAAATAAGCTATATAGACCAAGAGTAAAATAAAAAAATAAATAGATAAATAAATAAATAAAAACATAACAATGGTTTCTTGTAATATCACACAAATGAATGAAGCCCAACAGAGAAACCAGCTCTCATGCCAACATAATAAACAATTTGCTTTGCTCAGTGTTCACGGGAAGTCCCTCTATTACCTGGTTACCTGGAACCCCTGTGTTCCGGCCCATATGGAGCCCTTCAAACATGCAGCCACAACAGACTTCAAGGAAAAGATCCGCAACCACTCAAAAACCCAGCCATCTCCTGTCATCTACCAAAACCATTCCACTTCATTTTTCATGTGAATATTATTATTTTTTGCCTATGATATCTGAAGATCTGTACGTTATGAGCGGCTGGACTTTTTCCAAGGTATGACATCATCAGGGGTTTGACTCGGACGCAACACTCCCCAAACCCCGGAGAACATCAGCTTCCATACAGCAACATGCTGAGATATTAATGAGCTTATAGTTTAACTGATTATCTGAGAGCTAATCCGCTGTTTACAAACAGCAGCAGATGGGATTTTACAGGTGAGAAGCTAAACAAACTGGCGTGACGGTTATTGTAAACGGTCCATTTTTTTATTCAAATGTTGCAATTGAAATTAAACCTGCCTCTCGGGTTTATTCTAAAACAAAGCAAAAAAATTCTTCTAGGAAGCCAGGGCTTTTAGGATTTTATGAACTAATAAAGGAAAGGTAAAGGTAAAGGCAGCTAACTCACCCCTCTCACACGTGCGAGACCAGTAACCAGTGCCTGTGCAGTCGCAGATAAAGCGATTCCATCCTTCTTTGCACACACCTTTGTTCTTGCACGGATAGCTGTCGCACTGTTTGCCTGGCATCTTGTTGCAGGAAGGTTTGATACCTGCACCGTTCTGGGCCTCAGCGATTTGCCTGATGTCCTTACTGCGACCGTCAATGAACAGGTCCCGAATGCATCCCACATAGCCGTAGTATAGCATGGCAGTCCATAATTCAGTGGGAAGGATAAGGCCGGCCCGGCTATCGGGGAGGCCGCCCAGGTACATGTCCCCCTCCAGGTCCAGGATCTCATTTTCGCCACTGGCGGTGAACGGAGTGCGACGGCTGTTAACAGATATGGTGCCTGGAAAAAAAATAAAGAGAGACAGAGATTATATGAGCCATAAAATACATAAAACACATTCACACAGTTATTGTTAGTGGTCCAGTAATGTTACAATTACTTTTTTAGCAGTTTAGGTTTGTGCATTTAACCCCTAAAATGTCCCCAAAAGTTATTTTATTTTATTGACAAAACTCAAAAATCATATTTGTTAATTGAAATACAGCTGCACGAAAATAAGTAAAATATAAGATAAAAAAAAAAAAAAAATGAAAATGAGTTAGAAATGTTGCCTTGGCAACTTTTATTTTCTTAACTAGCTTCTGCGCTATTCTGTATTGCAGTAATGCTAATATTGTTGCCAACTGTATGATAGATTGCTTGTGATTTTTCTCATCTATTTTGGGCTAAAAATGTCTGATAAAAAAGGTAAAGTAAGTAAAATGTAAATAGATCAGAATTTAAAACTAACATTAAAAACTGGAAGTGTAATAATAAAAGCTAGTTCAAATTATACTATATAATACTATAATAGTATATACATAATGCTAAAACTGGTTAAAAAAATGTAAAAAATAATAAAATATATATATACAATTTTAGTGAAGGTGCGAAAAAATAAATAAAAAATAAAATAAATGCATTTTTAATGTGAAGAGACTATAAACTGTAAACTAAAGTACTGTAAATTACTGCACTGCGTAATCCAGCAGGGTTCAGACTAAGACAATCTGTTGTGTGTCTATCCTGTCCACAAGAGACAAAGATAGGGATAGAAAGACTATCCACAGAGTATGTGATTGAGGGAGAGGGGGGCTACAAGAAAATTATTTTCTATTTATGACCTCATGGGGAGTGTGTGAATCTTGTAAAGCGGCGTCCCTCATACAGACACACTGATGTAAACAATGCATCCCATGTGGGGAACCAGGGATCAATGGGAATAATCTCTTCAGAACAGACACTGGTCCAGTCACCCACATGGCTCTGTCTAAAACCTCGCATTACTGATATCCTACAAGACCTCCCAAGGGCCCTGTGCTATGAAGTGATATGGAGTAGTCATCCATCGATTCAGAAACAGAGTGCCAGCGATTCAAGGGCCAAGAAAGAAAGAAAGAGGTGAAGGAGGATACAGAGAACGATAGAGGGGATAAAACCTAATAGAAAGTTATGTCAAAGTAGATGTGAAATGAAATGAAAATGTCAGCCTGCTTTGGACTAAATCTGTCCATTATTGGTGACTAAGCACTGTGCTTTTTGTTTAAAGCTGTTATCATTTGGCTGCAGAACTTAACGCCTATGGAAAACACACAAGCAATTACAGTATCCGACCGATTTAGTAATGAAACAAAGTGGGAGTTCTTCATGTGCTCAGTTAAAAATTGTTTTTAAAATGAGATACAATTTATGGGTTATGTCTTTAATTCTAAGAGCATATTTCCCACATGGAAATCCATTTTAAATATATTTTTTCTTGAATTTCATTTATAATTTTAGTAATTTCTTTCGCAAATTAGATTTACAAGGTCATTTTAGATATACAAGGCCAGACCTAAATGTCTCCTACCTTTAGGTCTATTTCATAAGGCAAATGAAACAACAGCACAACCACAATAGTGGGTTTGCTTTGTGTTCCTAACAAATTGTTTTTCTACCATAAATACTATGGAGTGATTTTGGGTTACTATATTGAATATTTCCTTTATTAACAGCCATATAATATTCAGCAATGTACACAGAGCAAAAAATAGGCTCTGCATTAAAACACTCATTGTACCTATATTTCTCCTACACTATACTTTAATACTGTAACATGTTAACATAAGCAACAAACAAGCTAAATAAACAATGAATTACCATTAAAAATAAATGAATAAATAAAAATAATAAATCAAATCGATTAATCACATCGAAAATACAAGTTTGTGTTTACATAATATATGTGTGTGTACTGTTTATTTAATAAATAAATATTATAAATATTAATATAAATAAATACACACATACATGTATGTATTTAAGAAATATTTGTAATATATATTTATATGTATAATATAAATCATATATAAATATGAATATATATTAACATTTTGCAGATATTGTTTATGATCAAACAGCAACATTACACACTAACTAACATTAAAAAAGTGAAATCGCAATCAACCACCCCTTTAAATGTGTTCAGCATTAATAGTAATAGGAATAAAGAAGTGAGTGTATTTGTCTGAGAATCCACACACTGACCTGATCTCCCGTCTCGTTGGATGTCCACATGATACCAGGCCCCGTCGTTCACCTTGTTCTGTGTGGCTTTCACTTTGATAGTCCCAGAGCCCATGTCCAGCAGCAGGTACATGCTTCCATCCAGAAGCTCAACTGCAAAAAAGTCCACTTTTGTGTTCTTCTGGCTACGGGCATCCTTTCTTTCCTGCGGCTTCCCGTGGGTGAAGAGAATAAGGCCGTTTGGTTCGGTGGTACGGAAGTCGAAGGATATGGAGCCCATGCGTTTGGTGTTCCACTTGGGTAGGCTGATGTAGGACTCGGGCGTCTCGAATGAGATGGGGTCCAGAGTGGCCACATTCTCGCACTTGAACACCACATCTCCCTGAATCTTCATTTTGGGATCCACAATGCGGGCGAGCCGGGAGAGTTCCAGCCGGATGTCATTGTTTTTGTAAACAACCTGTGTGGATGTACGCAAAGAATCACTGAATGATGATGATATATGGGATATCTTTATCTGGCTTTCAAAAATTATAAATATGAATATGCAAATTATTTTTTTTTATGCTGGATGCTAAATAGAGAGTCCAGGAAAGGTGACTTTATTCAAATATGACCTGTGATAATACCAATAGGCCAGGCCACTGCCTGCAAATGACTGTCTCTCAATGGTAATTGACTCGGGCTTTGCTGGCACAAGCATGTGGGTCTGGTTTTCTTGATAACTATGGTAATAGGTTTATAAAGCTGCAATGGCACTTTCTACCACAAAAGCTCTTAGGAAGCAAGTCCTGCCCCCTGCCTGCTTCCCAAATCTGACATTGTGCTTTGGGTCCTAGTGCCTGTCAGTTGAAACTAAGGCTATGTTCACACTGCGAGCCTTAGTGCTCAATTCCGATTTTTTTCTCAGATCCGATTTTTTTGTATAGCTGTTCACATTGTTGTTTTAAATGTGGCCAATATCAGATTTCCAGTGTGAACAGATCATGGTTCTGAACTGACCCGCATGCGCAAAAGAACGATACAAACAGGGTTTCCAGATTTTCACAACAAAATCCACCCAATTCTTTCTCAAAACTAGTCCAAAACTAGCCCAATCATGTTCAGGGAGGTAAACATTGCGTTAGTGGGGTCGCGTCAACCCACGAAGTTGAAAAACAACCCGCGGCAACAGAGGAAACAGTAGCCCAATTCCGCGGGGAAAATGTGGATTTGGCAACACTTGCCCAGCGTGCCGTCATACGGAAGTAAACACGAAGGATATAAAGTAAGCAATTATGCGTTTATTTATAGTGTGATCTGCTGCAGAAGCCAGCGAAATTATGTGCAGGCGATATGAAAAAATAAAGACAAGGATGTGACAAAAGAAAGCAGAGTTTTGAAACTTTTATGATATGAGCACCTCATGTTTTGCTTGTAGAGTTGTCACTGTAATACACATGAATTCTGTTCTGACACATAACACTTCCACTTATTACCTTTCACTACTGTCTTGATAACTTTGGGTATGTAAAATAGTGTCTCCCGTCAGCGCGGAATTATGATGAATGTCGATCTAGAGTGACGTAAAAGCCGCATGAAAGCCGACATGACCGTTCACACTGCGGTCGCATTGCAAAACATCTGACATAGATCGGATGTAGTACCACATATAGAAGTGGCACAAATCAGAATTCAAAGATCAGATTCCATGCGGTTTGTGCTGTTCTGTCACTGTCATAACAAAAACAGATCTGAGTCACATGTGAGCAAAAAAATCTGATTTGGGCCACATTTGCCTGCAGTGTGAACGTAGACACCCGGCCATGTGCTCTGAGCAAGTGCTTAGTTTTATCAGAGCTTGAGGCTTACTTTTTTCCCCAAGGCACACATGCTCTTAAATTGAATTATTTAGAAGCACATTAAAAAACATTATGGGCGCAACGAAAATGTATTCAAATAATGTTGTTGGTTTTTTTGTAATCAAGTAATACAAAGAGATATTTAAAAGCAAAATGATTTAACATTTTAGAATTAGTTTTTAAATATTTCTGAATCAAACTATATTTAACAATTATGCGATTACATAACATTTATGCATAATGTGGGACTTTTAATTATAAACAAGCCTGAAATACAGCGGACTTTTGTTTTGAAATGCCTATACTATTGACAGCTTTTCAAAAAGATGAGGGAGATAAAATGAATGATGATTCTGGGACTCTTACAACCATCGAAAACATACTGCAACATGCAAACAAAATAAAGTAAATACTGTCATAATTAATTAACAGTAGATCATAAGCAATTTATTGGCATAAATGTGCAGTATTGTGAAATCGTGAACATGTACCAGCACCACAATTTTAATTTGAAATGTGCAGGGCTTATTTATTAAATTAAATTATAGCCTTTTGAAGTTAAATAATTACATTAGGCTGTTTTGCGATTCCTTTTTTTCCATCCTCAAATTTAAGACCTCTTAAAATGATAAGTTTTAAAGGATAAGCCTTTTTACGACCTTACATTTAATAAAACTCCACTGGGACTTTTTTTTTTTAATTTACACACGTGCTCCTTAATACATTTTACAGTTGCATTAAAATATTTAAGACTTTTTTTATTTAAGACCCTACATTTCATAAAACTCTGCGGAGACTTTTTTTTTTCTTTTATTCACACACACAGGGCCGTACCTAGGCATAGGCGAGCTAGGCGGTCGCCTAGGGCGCCACCAGCTGAAGGGGTGTTCCCAAATACATTTTACAGTTTGCACGTGAGTGAGTGAAGCGCTGACAATGTTGAGCCCTGTTTGCATGTGGTAAAAGGCTATCTGGGCTATTTTTTGCAAATTAATACGGTCACCTTACTAATTTTGCATGGTCTGACCATACATTATATTTAATACAGATTAAACCGGTATAGAGCGTACTGTACCTGCAAACTCCGCAGAAATTCGCTGAGTGTGAAATTGCCCGCTTTAGCTAATTTCTCCTGAAGAAAGAGATCTTTTTTTTTTTTGGGGTGTACATTTTTAGAACATCACGCTGTTTGTGAGTGCATTGACACTAGATCAGAGTGCTGTCAATTGCTGCCTGATTGGTGCATGCAAAGTTTGCATTTGGAGCGCTCAACAACGCCATTAGATCAGTGGGCTCTGTCAGTGATTTGGCAAGGTAACACTTTTTTTTGCCATGCAATAAAGCTAAGTTCAAAGGCCAATTTAAAATATTGGTACAGTAAATAAAGTGCACAAAATCAGTATTTTTTTTTTGGGGTGTACATTTTTAGAACATCACGCTGTTTGTGAGTGCAAGCAATCGACACAAACGCTCCAGCCCTGATTTTACAGTTAATCCTGGACATTGCGGGGTGTAAATCAAACATCCTCTCAGGTGCAGGAAGGGCAAAGAGGAATGGAAGGATTGTGTTCTGTTTCTGCAAAAAAGCCACAGAGATATCCAGGCTTTTCTCCTCTGTTGTGTTTCTTATCTGATAGATCATAAATATCATTCTCCCTGAGGGGGATCCATTTCTCAGACAAAGCCATACGTTGGTTCCTCAGATTGGGAGCAGCGTCATAGAGGGCAGAGCCTCACGTTATTTAAAGGGGACGTTAACACGTTAACGAGTATTAAATGATTAAGTAGCTGCATTGGTTACTTTTATGCATCTCATACAAACATAGTAATTTTTCTCCACAAGACTAAAACTGCTAGCTTCAGTCTCTTATTGTTCTTTCAAAAACAGTATTTCTTCTCTGTAAACCATCATGGTGCTGTCAGATAGATTGACGTACACTGGCTCTGTTAAAACTCTAACATCATGAAGAAAAGATTACTTCAGCTGCAGAATCAGAGAAATTTAAAGCACTTATTGCAGCTGTTGTCTAGTAACTGTAGACTATATTATTGAATTCCATGTCTGAAATACCAGCATGATGGTAGAGCATGTATAGACTGTTTTCTTAAAATAAACTATATTATATCAACTGGAAATTTTGAGATTTACCCACACAAACAATATATAGAAATCAAATATATTTTTTTAAATAAATACACTACCATTCAAAAGTCTGGGGTCAGTACGATTTAGGGCTGCACGATTATGACAAAAATCATAATTGTCGATTATTCCGTTGAAATTGTAATTGCGATTATTAATTACGATTATCACAATTTACACTGAATGATGTTTATACCATTGTTTGAAGCAACTATCAATTACTATTACAAACAATTGTTTGAAATATCCACACCCTACCCCGAGTCTTGATTCTGAGCTTGCAAATCATATTTCAGTTGTCCAAACTGTTAAATCTTTTTGCTGAAATATTCTTTAATTGCATTAATTTAATTTTGGACCGCGGTGCAAGCCATAGCGGAAAAGCAGCATATGTCATTTAAACAAAAGCATTTCAGGGGAGAACAAATATTTGTTCCCCTGGGTGAAAAGAAGGGTTACTTCTACGCCCCTAGAAATCTGACATTTCAATATAATGCCAAGGCTTTATCTAACAACACCTGGTATGTAGTTTGCAGGAAAGACAAGCAAGAGTAACTGAGACATAATCTATAGATAGACATGAGAAGACTCCAAGGATCTGTCTGTGTGGATCTCAGCATTATGGATTCGGCTGTGAGGGAACGTAAGGATTGACTGGTTCTTACGTAAGTCTTTGTTGTACAGCTAAGCTATTTACAACCAGAGAGGCCATATGTTCTTCCCAAAGCTTTTGAGAAAATTTAAAAAAAGAAAAAGTTTGATAAAACCCTACGGCATAATAAACCTTATAATTATAAGGCAGCATTGTACGCTTCATGTCTAAGCCAATCCCAGAATGCACTGCACATAAAATACACACAAACTGATTAAAAAAAAAACAACAACTAGAGGTCGACTGATGTATCATTTTGCTGATTAATCGGCACCTATAGTTGATTGCTGCCGATAGTTTTTCCAGGTTGCGTCTGTTGCAGTCATTATACAGTACGAGAGCGGCCCTCTAGAGGCGGAATCACTGACGCCACGTGCTGTTTGTTTTGACTCGTGACACTGCACGCTGCACAGAGCGGGACACTTCAGACGCTCGGATTAAAAACATCGCCAACTAAATGGTGTGTACACATCATTCCGTAGTGCATGTTTTCATATCATTACTAAGTAATTAATTTGCTGACTAGATGCTGCATTAATAGAGAAAGAACAGCAGAATGTTTGCTATCAAGGCTGAGAGGACGCGAACATTAGCAGCACCTCAAATTATTAAAACATTGTGATCAAAACACGCAAGTCTGATCCAAATCCTTAATGTCACGACTGTTACCATCTATTTGCATTAGTTTATATCCAGCTGGCCACATTAATGCATTTGTTAGCCAGCGAAGTTGCAGATTTAAAGCTGTGACGTGAGAAAGCACATAGATATGTTCATACGTATCCTGACGGGAACTCGAAAGCGTGAGCATATTACCCCTGTCCTTCAGTCTTTACATTGGTTACCTATGCGTTACAGAATTAATTTTAAATTGCTCTTATTGGTTTTTAAGTCTTTAAAATGTTTAGCACCCTCATACCTCTCTGATCTGTTGACAGACCACCAACCTGCAAGAGCGCTTAGGTCTGCCAATCTAAGGCTCTTAGTGGTTCCCAGAACCAGACTCAAGTCTAGGGCTGATTGAGCATTCGCCGTAGCCGCTCCGAGACTTTGGAATAGTCTACCGATGGAAATCAGAACAGCCCCTACACTATCCATTTTTAAATCTAGGTTAAAATCATTTTTATTTGATCTTGCTTATTATTCATGATTTGCATTTGCTTTGACTTGGGTCTTGCAGTTTTATTTGTGACCTTGTCCTTGTCTTCTTTCTGTTAACGGTTATTTATTTTGTACAGCACATTGGTCAACGGTAGTTGTGTTTAGTTGTGCTTTATAAATAAATTGAAATTTAATTGAAATACGGCTGAAAGAAATCCTACCGTGCCACAGAGCACCACTCACACAGTTTTCTATTAAATTACATTATATTTGTCCCAAATTGTTGTTAATGTACATGACTTCACCCTAGGCTGTAAAATTGTATATTGTGCATTTTTCAGTGAAACATTTGTCTTTCTGTGGCTCTAATAAAGTCTGTATGCTTCACATACATTTAGCTGTTTTTCTAAACACCGAACTTCAAACTCATCTATGACGCTTTTTGATCATACTTGAAGTGAATTTTTGGCCGTTTGGTGATGAAATATACTGTTTTAGACCACCGCTTGAACTGAACGCAACGTGTCCGGTGTGTGTGAGATACTTGATACCTGCGAGTTGTCCGCGTGGCACTGTGCTTTTTGCCGGGTGTGTGACTAACATATTTTGTTATTTAGATTAGATAACCATCGCATGTTCTAGAATACAATCAATTAAAGTGTGAGAGTATACAATACCCATATATATGTAATTTCAAAGCTATGGCCTTTTTGTAGATATTTAAAGATGGCCATGTGTTAATCTCAACATCTACTAATACATTTTTTAATTTTGAAGTTGCTTCTGTTAACATTAGATAATGAACTATGAACTAAATTTAATGATCAATATATAGGCTAATTAATATTAAATATTGATATTTTTATTCATGTACAAAGTATGGTTCAGCACTGTTTTTAATAGGTTTTTTTTAATAGTAAAGCACTATTTTAGTTTTCGTTCAGTATCCATTTTGAAAACCATTGGTTGATTAATTGGTATCGGTCAGTGTGGACCAACCTAGATATCGGTATCGGTAAAATCCACTATCGGCCAACCTCTAAAAAAAACACATAAGATGACAGTATAAATATAGTTATATTTCATTCAATAATGAAAAGTATTGATAAAATTATTTTCATTTTATTTTACTGTTTGTGCATTTTGCAAACGTTATTTATTTATTTACTATTACTATTTTCTGACAGCTTTTCTCAGGTTCGGACTATGGAGCAAATACTCACTTTTTCCCTGTTTTCTGCTTCTGCTGAAAAAATGCCAGTTACATTTTAATTTGAAGCACATGGATTAATTCAATTAAATTATTATAATTAAAATGGCATATTTCTTTGTATTATTTATGCTTATTTGAGAATTGCATTGTTAGATTAGCAATGCAAACTCAGTTAAAATCAATTGGAAGAGATGTTGACCAATACAAACTGGTCACTTGTGAAGTTAAGATGCTGACTAAGTAGACAGTAGGCATGAACTCAGCTTAATAGGTTTTGGAACAGAGTTCATGTGTCATCTGCAGAGTCCATTCAACTTATTGTATTATTGTGCACCTGTGTGTCAATTCTGCTGATGAAATATTGAAAATATGTCTTTCCACAAATCTCCAGTGGATTAAAAGTCTGAAAGTCCATCTACTCTCACTGACTGCTATAAGCATGAGATAAGCAAAGGCATATTTGCTTGAATTTGAAGCTAAGGTTCTGTTGTACTGCCCATGCTGTTGAGCTGAGAACTGGAAGAGCGGCTATGCACATTCTCAGGGTCCTCCCCATGCCCGCGGCCTCCTCTCTGCCTGTGCTGGGCCTGTAGTGACACCCGCATTCATCATCCACAGCTGTCTGCTTCTACTATAAATCTCTGCCTACAGTGCCTACCCACCACTCTCAAGGAATTAATAGCCCCCAGGTCAAACTGGAAAAAATTTGGAAATGTGCATAGAATATTCACTAGTCAAGCATGCCAGGTGGCCCTTTGTGGATGTTTTGCATGGGAGCTCGGGGGAATGAGGTGCAGAAGGGTCTATATGGCCTGGTTGGACATGGTATAACAGGTCAGGGCTTGCACAGCCAAACGTTTGACTATCGGCATAATGGCATCTGGTCTGGTTTGCAGCTTATTTAACTTATTCTGTCAGAGTTAGTTTTGTTTTGTTCAAACCTCTGCTAGACCACAGCTCATTTGCATACACTGTATTAAAATGTAATTTTCCTCACAAGCTCAGCAGTCTTGAACCAAATGCTAATGCTAATTAGCATGCTAGCATGCTTCACTTTCACAAACAACTTAGCCACATGACCTATGGGAAAATCTGTTATCAGTTAATGGCTGCTAGCCATTTAAAACAGACTATCTAAAAAGTCATCTTAAAGAGATGGAGATGAAAATTTTGTCATAATTTACATGTCATTCCAAACCTATAAAACCCTCTTTTGTGAATAAAATAAGATATTTTGAAGAATTTGGTAATTAAACAGGTTTGGTTACCATTGACCTCCATATAATGGACCACAAAAAATAAATAAATAAATAATAATAATATAAAATAGAAATAAATAAATCTTAAAATCTGTTATTTTTCTATTATTTATATACTATATTATTTATATTATTATACGAATTATTTATATTATTTATATGCTATTGTAGAATTTATTACAATTTTGAATAGGCTTTTATTTTTACATTGTAAGTTTTTACAATGACTTGTAAAGATTTATATTTAATTTTATATCAGCTTTATTTCAGTTTTCAATAGTTTTATTTTCAGTTGACAATAACAACACAGCTCAAAATATTTATGTTCCACAGACATGAGGGTGAGTAAACAATAACAATTTCTGGATGAACCATGACTTTAATTGATGTTTTGTTTTATTTCATCAACATATTCTAAAATATCCTACATATTCCTTTCATTTGAACACTACATGACTGACACAAAAGACAAAGACCACTCCTGAGGTTTCAGGCTGGCCAGTATTCCAGTTCTGAGCTTTTGCCAAATATTAACAGTCCTGCTGTGCTTACCAAAACAAATCTGCTGGATAGAGGATGGGAGAGAGCGAGTGTGAGAGGGAGAGAGGCTGGGTCAACCTATCTATCAGAACTCTCACATCCATAGAGCGGAGCTGGCTCTGGAGCAAGTGTCCAGAGAGCAGGGACAGTTTTATCCAGTCGGCCCAGCAAAGTGACAAATGACAGTCACCATGCGCACATCCTGGAAACTGGTTGTGATGGCGGAGGACAAAGGAAGGGAGCCAGAGGCCAGCTCAGCAGTGGAGGCTGCTCAGTATCCAGTCATTAGTGCTGGCAGACCCCTGTGCAGCCACACGCCCCGCCATACCCTGATTACTGCCCTTCACGCTCAGCTTGAAAGACGGACACAAGGCAGCTCTGAGGAAGCCTGCGACTATCTATACAATACTCTGCTTCATTTGAAGAAAGAGAAAGAAATTTGTTGTTATTTGTGCTATTGTGTTATTGTTATTTGAGCTAAAAAAACAGTCATCCATCATTTTATTTTGAAAAAAGCTGTGGTCTTACACAAATTATTAATTGAGTGCATATTCTTGTGATTTTATGTGTTAAAACCAATTTTTGCATCCTCTGTCCTATATACAGTAAATAGATAAAAGCAGTGTTAAATGTGTATGTGCATTACCCTTTCCACAACATGACTGCAGTAAGCATCTTGTGCCACAGGGTGATACACTCTACAACACCACTGTCTACTTCTAATAATAGTTACTATCACATGAGTTTAACAGAACAAAAATACCCCAGAGCAGGCAAAATGTGTAGTGAATAACAGTAAAATAAAAGGAAATTCATATAAAACAATAAATATTAAATATATAATAATATTAATATTATAAATAATATAAATATCATAAATATAATAAAAACATTCTTTTTGCATGTTCTATGCATGTATAACTAGGCTTATAATTAAAAGGAGTAGAATATACAATAACTATATCAGAAAAAACAACAACAGATGAATGCATTACACATTTCAGTGACAAAAATTTCATTTTTACTTCTCAAAAAGTAAGAGCACAGCATTAGTAAGCTACTGTGAACATAGTAATTGCAAACACAACAAAGTCTGGACATTTTAGGTTGAACTGAACCCAGCTAAAAATGCATTATGGCAGTCTTGAGGTCATGTCATCCTGACCAGATCGTTGATAGTCTCATGCCATATTACAAACCCCATGTGTCTGAGCGGCCACACGTGATCCATAACAACTACATCATTTTCAGCTTCCAAATCAAATGTGAGGTTTTAAAAGCTGAGAAGTGTATAAAATTACTTTTCATCCTTGGGCTCAGACTATGAGAAAGAGTGTGAGGAGGAGGTATCTATCATTATGGCCACTCTTGGGTGGGTGAAGGATGTATAAGTTCTGCTATCTCGTCTTGAGCAGCTCTTAGCATCCAGTTCACCTATCTAGCAGAGCAGTGTTATGTAAGCGTTCGCTATATCGCAGCACACATGAGACTGATTTACTGTAATCTCTGACATGGGTGGCAGTTTTTTCAAAACTCAGCACAGTGAAGAGGGAATTAAATTAGTTTTTTTACGCAAACGCCGTTGTTGCAGGTTTTTAGCCCTGCGATAGGAGGGCCGGTCTGAGATGGAAACGGCAGTGATAGCTTGATGGTGGGTCATTAAAAGATAGCAGGCTGTTGTAGCACTCACTGCGAAAAAGGAGGTTCTGTTGTATGCTGTTTGTTCAGCATGAATTAATGGAGGATCTCGCCAGCAGCCGTAAAAACAGAGTAATTGCCTATTTCCAGCTAAATTAAAGATCAGTCCATTTACTGATAATGTTATCCAGGCTTGACAATGAAGGAATGTGGAAATGAACAGCTGATCGAAGAGAATGACATCTAACTTCTGCAAACAGTATAATGGCTCTTAGAAGGTGACTTGAAAGCAAAAACAAAACCTGTCTGGATCATATTTCACCTAAAAAAAAAAATACTTTTTGAAACTTTTTTAGGACTAAGATGGCTTGCATTGTGACAATTTTCATGAAAAGGTTTTTCAATATCATTACTGCATTTATATTACATTTACCACAGTCAATTTTTTGTTGTCTTTTGATGAAAACCTTCCTTAAATTAGGTTTTTAATTTATTATAACTAAATTACAAATAACAATAGATAAATAAATAACAATAAAAAATAAACAAAAAAGAATGGCCCTACAAATAGGATTCTTTTTCTTTTTTTTTTTTTTTTATTAAGTGGTGAAATGTGACATTTTCATTTTACATTTACAGATGTCTTCATGTCCAACTGTTCAGCAGAATGATGCATATCATTATGCAAAGTCTCATCTCATCCAATCACCCTAGCTTCTTCTCTGGCCTGTGGAACCTTAATCAAATGATTCACCACAACTGAAAAGTCCAATTAAATACGCCTGAAACAATTTCGCATCTGGGCAAAAAGCGAATTTCATTAGAGAAACACACCACGGGTTACGATGTCTGCTCTATCCTTTTCACAAGATAAGCTGTACTGAATCTATTATTCTTCTCAGACGGTCTATTCAAACTTGTTACCTCTCAGTCCAGACAAGGACATGGTGATATGATGCATGTCGTTGAAAGAGCGAGGTTCGTCCAGACCACCTACCTCTTTCAGGCAACCCATAAAGTTGTTGCTGACAGGAGACCCAGGTAAGTCTGCTGTGCTTGGACTTCCTCCGACGTAGAAGAAATCATCTGATCCCAGCATTGTGTAGTCCTCCTGTGTATAGCCTGTTGTGGTCAGGATGCCGTCCACGGATATTGTCACCTGATTGAGAGGAATGACAAAAGGAGAGGGAAAAATCCATTCATGAACATCATGGCTGTGACGGCTGCTCGACCAGGAATAGGTTAGCTTCGATCTTGCTGGTTTGTTGACAGTCTTTGATTGTGTACCAAAGACCTGAACTTCGAGACTTTTAGTAGGCCGTTCTTGTCTAGTATTCATAGGCTTACAAAGGACAGGTAAAGAAAATATTTTTCCGGTATATTTTCTTTATCTTTGATGGTGTTAGAAATGGTTTTCTGGTCTGGGACGTTAGTTTGAGGGGTTAGTGTTATGTAACAAACTATAGACAAATTGCTTGTTTTTAGTTCAAATTCTGTGCACACTGGGTTAGTTGAGTTGGTTTGGATGCATTCATCCAAAATGAGCTAATACTACCACAAATGAGCATGCAACACAGATGATCTTTTTCTGATAAAACGTTAATAGTGACATACAACCACTGCAAACATGGAATCATGCATCTTCTTCAAGCCAAGACAACATGCAAGAGGAAACAGCACATATGAGACCAAAACAAAAGCTACAGTATGAGGGGTAATGAGGGAGGACACAGGCAGTCATGACCTACACCACAGTACAGACAGGACAGGATACTTGGCAGATGGTGGGTTGCTCAGACAAGAGTTTTGGTGTTAGCAACACAAGGGCTGATCCAGCATGAATGGGTCGGCACGGCATGTGCAAACAACTGGAATCAACTGTCAGAGCTCCAGTGCTGAAATAGTTTTTTATTCTTTTATTTTCATATTATTGTTTTCATCGCTTTTTTGTTTTGGAAAGCTTCTGCCAGTTTTTGACAGTATTTGATTGAAAAAAAACAATTTTTAAGAAAAGAAAAAAGGGCTTCTTAAACAGACTAAGCCTTCAAAAACTAAAAAAGGGCCAAAGAGGAAGTTCAAAGAAAGAAAGATAGAAAATGTCAGTAAAGCTGTGGTGAAAAATGGGATGAGGACATTTGAAATAAAAAAAGGAAGAAATCCCCGAAATACAAACCCCAGTCTGTTTATTTTTTTATGAAGCCATGAAACCCCAAAAAAGAGAAAGAAAGAGGGCCAGGAAAACACATGGTAAACCCAAAAAAGGACAATAAGAATGATATCTACCAGACAATGTAGTTTGTTTACCATAGCGTGTCCAATACCTGAATGCTTTGAGAAAAGGGGGAAGAAAGGAAATTAAACAATGAACAAAAGGGTTGTTAATAAAATGAAATAAACTGAAATGAAGTCATGATGAGTAGCACATTAGTTTAGGTTCTGGTTAGTAAATTAAAGACTCTAGTCAATGGTTCATGAGTGGTTAGTCTGGGTCTGAATAAATGTCATCCACAGACAAGCAAAGCATATGAGTGAGAGTAAGAAAAGGTGGAAAAGAAAAAGAAACAGCAGATTCTCTACAGAGCCTGTGGCATTTCACTTTTGTAAAGGCATTGCTCTTGTTGGCAAGATCTTAAAGTGCAGACTCACTTCCAGAATATATTTTTCACCAATAATTCAATTTTTTTCTGTCAAAACACATTTAGCTTTGATTTTTAGGTCCTTTCTAACATAATGTTTCAGAACGTGTTGTTTTCTGCTACAACCGTGAATTCTGACCTCTATCAAGCTGCCTCTTTATTGTGATTCATTTGGTTTTTGACTTTCCTCGGGCAATTGCATTAGGTAATTCTAATGCATGTTCTTGTCGTGATAGTAAAACAGCTATTAAACAAAGTGAAAAAAATGGCACAGTCCTAGTGGATCAGAGCTGAAATAGCTAGTGCTTGTGGGCACTCACGCCTCTACACACGCCTGCGCAAAAAGCGACATACTTTCACTCCTGAGGGGCAAAACCAGCCTAAATATTTACATATTTTAAAATGCAGCGGCGGAGTGATTTAACAGTTCAACAAAGATTGGCTGTGGGTAAATGGAACGGTTGAGGTTGGTTGGAGCCTCTCCCCGCTGCCCTGATAAGACAGACTATTTGGAGAAGTGAGGTGAACATCTAGAGGGGTGAGAGAGACAGCCTCTTGAAGCCATCGCACTGCTGATAGCTTCAGACAGAGGTAAATGCCTGAGGAGGCAAAACATGAGGCAGCGTAGAAGAACTCAGAGAAGAAATAGTTGCGTTAGCATCTCAAAGAACTTAAAATAACCGAAAATGCTAATTTAAACAATATACAATAGCATTTAGTTCTGAATTAGATCAGAAAACATAAAATTACAACCGCTTTAGCATTACCTGTCTGAGGTTGCGTGTGACCTTCACGTCATGCCAGGCGTTGTCGTTGAACTTGCCATTGACAGGCTCGACAATGGCCTCGAAGGCTCCGGAACCCAAGTTGATGACCAATGAAACGGCCCCATCTTTCAGGGCCAGGTTGACATAGTCTGCTGACTTGCCGGTGTGAAGGATAAGGCCATTTCTTTGCCAGGTCTTGAAGGACAATGTGATCTCATCGCTGCTGCTCTGGATGGGATTCTGAGACAAGTCGTAGCAGAAGTACTCAGAACCTCGGAAAGTGGCCACGTTCTCTTCTCGTGCTATAAGAGAGGAAAAAAATGGGGTTAGAACTTCCTGAAACTAAACATACCCAAATATACGAGCTCTGAACGTTTCCTGAGATTGACCACTGAAGGAGTGCAATTAAGGTCAGATGACACAGAATGAGACAAGATGACACATAGCCAAGTGTGGGCAGCAAAACACACAGAGGCTGTGCATTTAAAGCCAAAGATCTGGTGAGATCATCAGTGAGATCATTTCTCTTGTTGAAGCATATATGCGCTAATGTTCAGTAGTTGTGTTGCATGTCTCATATGAGTCATAATCACAAAAGTTGCAGTGCAGTCCAATCCATCAACATCAATATTGGTTAAACTCCTCAAACCATGACAATATGCCTGATCCATGAGATCATCCAGAGATGATACAGATGCTGCATCTGAAGTGGCATTTAGATTTATTTCCGCAGACTGTTTAATGCGACTCAGAGGTGGGATGAATGCATATACACTGCATAAATAATACTAACATCATTAAAACAACAATTATGATATTATTGTAGACAATGCATTTCATACACCTCTATTTAAAAATACAGTAAAATAGAACACAAAGCATAGTTCCTAATAACATCCTTTAAAGTCAATAAAATGGGATGCTACCCATTTTACTGCAGTACATATTTCACAGTGAAACATGTTATTATGCAAGACAAAATGCAGGGCGGGACTAGGGATGTAACGATTACCGGTTTGACGATAAATCATGATAAAATTCCCCATGGTTAGTATTACCGTTTCATCTTTTAATTATCACTAAAACCGTATTAGATTACCGCGATTTGAACAACTCGTGATAAATAAATACTGTCCAGCATAAAGCACAGTTTTAAGTAACAGTCTCACGTGCGCACAGCACGCAGAGTAGTTTCGTTTTGAGTGAAAACAGGGCGTAAAAGCTGGGAGGTTTTAAAAGAGTGCTAAGGGAATTATACAAATGAATATATGAATTAAATAATTATATGAATGTACCTCTGAAGGTTCTGACTGTCTTCAGAAACGATTCGATAGCATTTTGTTTTCATCTTCGCTCCATGTAATACCTAAACAAAGTGTTCTTAATCGCAATACTGCTTTGTCCACGGAGATTACGGGAAACAGCTCTAATTCAGCTTTTCCATAAGCGCCACCTGCTGTCAGCGAGTGGATTTACATTCAGCTTGCGTGCAGTTTCTGTCTGGTCAAAAATGGACCGAATTTGCATGCCCTGCTGTAAATTTTGACCAGTTGATGAAAAACAAGCTTATGTGGATTCTACACATTTAAACAATTCAGATGAGTTATCTATAATTATTTATGGAGCAGATAAAATACATATAATCATTTATTAATCAATTATCATTTTGACTTAACTCTTTTCTTTATCTAAAGGCTGAAATGTGAGGTTTACCTTTTTATTAAACTTTTTCAAAGCTTTATTTGAACATTTACATTAGATATTTCAACATGCTATTAAACTGTTGTCAGTCAAGTTGTCATTTAAAATCCGAACATCACTGGTAATGTTATTGTATTAGTGATTATGCAAACAAAAAGTCATTTTATTTGTTGTTTGTTGAGTTTCAAATATAAAACTTGGTGAAGTGATTTATGTGTCGGTACTTTTTTAACATCTCCAGCACATTTTAACAATACCGTGATAATATTGATAACCGTGATCATTTTGGTCACTATAATCATGATAAGAAATTTTCATACTGTTACATCCCTAGGCGGGACTTGAATTTATCCATGAGGTTTTGATTGGATCAAGAAAAACGGTCTCTATATGACAGGTGGTTAATGGGGAGGAGCTGTAAAAAAAAAAAAATTGGTGACATCAGCTGAACAAGAAAGTAATTTCAGAGGTGGAAGATGATAGATTATGAGGAGAAACTTTGATAACAGCAATTTTATATCAAGTTAACTTAAAATTTAGTTTTAGTGATTGCATGCCAAGATCCCATTGGTCATTGTAATTCAGAGTAGATTATCTACTGCATCCACACTTATGGAAATAAGTTCACTCCTGGTTCCTGTGGTCCCCAGGCCATTAATCACCAAGCTATGCTGATGTGGCTCAGAGGAGGCAAAAATACACATATCTAATGGAAAGTTCCTCAAAACCAACACTGGACATCATTTACATCAGGCAGCCAGAGAAGGGCCTCAGCACTAATGGCATCATTGATTTATCAGTGCTTCACTTGGGCCACCGTGGGGTCGATATATTTATTCTCTGGCTAAATGTTGACAAAACACTCACACGTCCAAGTCTATACTCCACCTCAGCGATCAGCATTAGTGGATGTAGCATGTGTTTTAACTGACCGGGTAAAGACATCTTGACCTGTTTTTCACTGGACTAAGGGAGCCTGAGCATACTGCAGGGTTGCAGAGCAGATTTTCTCATCAGGGCTGGTGCTGGTGCTCAGCTGTAATACACTTCACATGGTAATAAACTCATGGTTAAGAACGGAGCAAACTGACTGACGGTGGAACATATTGGAAACACATGGGACCCTGATGCAAAAACAAAAATCCACTACTTCTGTGCAGTCAGAGAAATTATTCAGATTGTATCGCACATTACGAGGGTGAAAGAAACAGATTAATGAAAGATGACTGGATGGATAGTGGGAAAGAGTTTTGTCCAGCAGGAGAGGGTGGTGTATCATCCATGTGTCAAAAACTGGCAATTAGATGTACTTGGCTACTCGTAGTGCAAATCCCACACTTCAATCCATTAATATTTGGCTAGACTGTACAGGAAAAATAAAGAGAGCTTAATGTTTAGCCTGTGGAGATTACTGGACCTTGCCAAAGAGGGTCAAGGAGTACCCTAGCATCGTTCAACAAAACAGGTCTTCACAGGTCTTCTCATAAAATTCAGACCCACTCTGCATTGCTAGTCCACTTAGTGTTCATGACATTCACAATTGAATATAAATGTAATATAAATAATTTTAATAGCAATAATTTTCTAATAGGGCTGCCGCCTAATAGTCAACTGACCGTTAGTCGACGAGAATAGGCTTAGTCGATCAAAATTTTATTAGTTGCTTAGTCGCAGGAAAAAAAAATCCACAGAAAGTGGCGAAGTCAGATTAGTTAACAGCTGGTCTGTGTGGTAATTAATACATTGGTCAGGACATGCAAATGTTTGTTTCGTTCATCGACCTCGAATGTGGCTTATCATCTGAAACATGCAAGTAGTAGCATCATTACATGGCCGCTCGCTTTAACGTTAACCTAGAAAAATGTGCCCTTTTCAAGTGTTTGTGCGGAGTGTGGAAGCTGAATAGTAGCACGCTTAAAATGAATGACTATTAGTCGATCAGAAAAATCTTTAGTCGAGGGCAGCCCTATTTTCTAATCATAATTTATTGTAATAACAATAATAATATTGTATTATTATATAACAATACCATACAAGCACATCATACATAAATTATGTACTAAATATTTATGTATTTCATTATGTATTAAATACACACTATCTATACACACACACACATACATACATATAAAGTGGCATTACCTTCAAATAGGGCTGTGCGATATGGACAAAAAAAATCGCGATTTTTTTGATCAATTTTGCGATTTCGATTTTAATCACGATTTTGACACACACAGACATGCTTTACAGTCATCAATGCATTCAGTGTGAATTTGAAACATATTTCCAAAAGAAAACCAATTAGAGCTTTATCAAAAAGCTGTAACATGTCTCTAGAACAGACATAAGATAAAATAATCACTAAGTAAAGGTGTAAAAAAAATGTCTCTAGAATAGACATATGGCAGAAAAGAAAAAAAAATCCCGTATCCAGGGATTTTTTTTTTTTTTGCCATGTATTGGTCATAGAGCTCTTTGTGGCGTTGCCTCAGGTGTTCATTTTTACCGCGAATAATGCGCTGCCACTTTAAATCAGCGCGTGCAGCACAGCAGAAATAGATTCCGTGCAAAAACGATCGCTGCATGACTGCTGCAGACGCACCACTCCTGGAGCGCACTGCCGGACCGCAATCGCGTGCAGTGTGAACGCTCTGATCCGTTAACATGGGCGCGGAAAAAATACGCACCACAGACGTGTGTGAACCTGGCGTTACGGTTGTATGCCCGCCCGGTCTGTTCTGTTCTCGTGCTCCATTTAGGCGTGCTGCATTCTGATTGGTTCGGATAGCATACTGCGGGAGGTCGGGGGTGCGGAAAATCATGCTATAAAGCGATTTAGAAATCGCGCAAGCTCAAATCGCGATTTTAAAACGATTTCGATTAATCGCACAGCCCTACCTTCAAATCAGATTTTTTTTTTTTTATAACAGCAATTATAACTGCATAGAACCTACTGCAGCTCTGTGTCAGGCCTGGTATTAATCAAATAAAGGGAATATTTCACCTGCATCACCGTGACCTCCTGCACACACCTAACTGCATATCTCAACATTGTGAGTATGCAAACTGTATCACCTGCTTGAAACACAAGCAAAGATTTCCAGGCTGCTGAACAGGGCCCAATGCTTTCACTAGTAGCACATGGGTGTTATTGTGAGCTACATGCTGGCATGGAAGCCTTGTGCCGACACCTCAGCAGATGCATTTTTACTCCCCAGAGCACGGCTACCATTCGTGGCGTGTTTTTGAAAGAGAGAGCACTCAAATAGCTCCCCGACACCTTTTCTCCCTACCCCTGACTGACTTGGCGTGGTAACCGCATCCCTGAGATCCTGCCACACGTTAAAGAGCCTAGAGAGAGTACTGATCAATTATTAATTAAACAGAGTGTTGTTTTTACTAAAGACACCTCCACATTACTGCCAGATGTTACCCTGCACAATCATCTTAAGCTCTGAATACTTAATAAGAGTCACCTTCCCATGCTGATATTATGTGGGATCACACACTGAGCAAAGTGGAAGATGATACATTAGGGGCGGCTGTATAAAAAATTATTTTTTTTATTTTTTTTAATTCTAGAATCAAAATAAATGAAGAACACTTTCATGAGTTTTGGGTCAGTAAGATTAAAAAAAAATTATATATTTTTTTTTCCCGAATACACCAAGGCAGCATTTATTTGATAAAACACAGCAAAAACAGTAATATTGTGAAATATTATTACAATTTAAAATAACAGTAACACTTTACAATAAGGTTACATTTGTTAACTATATTTAATGCATGAACTAACATTAACTAACAATGAGCAATACATTTGTTACAGTATTTATTAATCTGTTAATTTTAGTTAAAGAAAATACAGCTATTCATCGTTAGTTCATGTTAGTTCCGGTCCAATTAATAACATTAATAGACAACATTTGATTTCAATAATGTATTAGAAAATGTTAACTAAAATTAATAAATGCTTTTGAAGTATGTTAGTTCATGTTAACTAATTTAGTTAACTAATGTTAACAAATTGAACCTTATTGTAAAGTGTTAGCAAAACAACGGTTCTATTTTAACATATTTTAAAGTGTAATTTATTCCTGTGATGGCAAAGCTGAATTTTCAGTAGCCATTACTCCAGTCTTTAGTGTCACATGATCCTTCAGAAATCATTCTAGTATGCTGATTTGGTACTCAATAAACATTTCTTCTTATGTGTTGCTGCTTAATATTGTGGATTACATCCATTTAACCTTATATTTTAAATACATTTTAACACTTAATAGGCTAAAGTTCAAATTATCAGACTATGGTTTTGTTTATTATTTAACAAAACATGATCAATCTTATAACTTGTGGCTGCATTGACAGCATTAATTATTTTTAACAGTCCATATTCTAAGACCCACCAAACAGTCCTATTTTTCTAAGCTCTAATATACATAAAGAGACAGAAAGAGAAATCTCATTGCCAGACATTTGTGTGTTCATTCATTGAATACATTTTTCAACATGTCAATATTTTAGTTAAGGATAATTAGAAGACAGTACACATAGTATACAGTATGTGGGATTCAATACCGGCCTTGCAGAAAATCCAAATGAGATTAAAATACCGAATAGCTACCATTTATTCATTCCTTTGTATTTGTTTTTAAACTTCCTCCTTTATAAAGTTTCCAGCCTATAATAAAGAACTATCGCACAGACTACTGTGAACAAAAACCCGAGCACAGAAGCACATTTCTCACAGTTTCTGTCTCACTGCAGCACTCTTTTCAAAACAAACCTTATCTCTATAGATTTTTAATGAAAATCCTCAAGGGGGCAAAGGTACTTAATCTCCTCTATAATGGAGAATCTGACAGAAAGGACGGGTGAGGTTACAGGCTGTGTGCGAGATAGTAAACGTGCTGAATTATGAAATCTTAATGAAAACATCATTATTAGTCAAATCGGCACCAGGGACAGAGATTCTTATCGAGTCATAATTGCAATGGTCCGCTAAATCTTTTTCCCTCCACTACACAGAGACAGATGGTGGTGGTTTGGTCAGAGACGTGCTCATGCGTAAAGGTGTCAGAGGCCCATGAGTGGAGAAAAGTAGTGTCGTTAGAGAAGCCATTAAATCCAGCATGCTTTGGGGAGGAGACCATTACAGGGTGAGAGCTCTCAACCTGTCAATCACATGTGAGAGGATGCAGGCAACTTTCTGACCAATTGGCCTCTCAGCTCCTAAGAACAAAACTGGCATTTGCCACATAGTGCCCTCCACAGAAATATAGCCTCCCATGACAGACACAGATGGAAATGATTAGAGGCCGACCGATATATCGTTTTGCCGATATTATCGTCCGATATGAGCCTGTCGCAGATATATCGGTATTGGCGAATATGCTGATATGCTGCCGATATTACATTTTTTTTTGGTATATAACGCAGATTAAATGCTTCTGAATGGTGTAATTACTTAGTTTATCCAGCAGAGCACACTCCATTGTTTGCTACTGGCCACCCAGTTCAGTGTAGTGTAGAGATGCGCAGATGAGCTCAAACTTCACCCGAGTCCACTGCTTCAAATTATACGCCCACCACCCACCCGCACCTATATTTGATCGTCACATTACAATGATTCTAATTCTTAGTTTTGCATAATGATATGATGAATGAATGGTTCATTTTTAACAGCAGATTCAGTGACGTTAGAGACTAGAGCTGATCAGCGCATCACGGCACGCGTCGGCGGCGCATTAAAGCCTGTGTTATGGCCACCAGAGCTGATCGCGGCCACTCAGTCAATGCTGGTGTTTATACCGGCCGCGCCGCGGCCCAGAACTCATGCTTATCACATCGGTCAAATCACATCGCGACTATTCGCGAGAATTTCTATTGTATTTTGCCGCGCCGCTCGCGTCCAATGTAGAATAGAACCCATAATAATAATAATAATCAGTGATGTTGTCTACACTGGATGCAGTAAACTGATGCCTCGTTCCATTTATGACATGCTGACACTAAGTTCAAATGATTTTCAATCGCTTTGTCGCATTCTGTTGCGGCGCAGACACGGTGTCAAGCATAGTTTGTCAGGACAGTCAGTAACGTAGCAGAATGAAAAGTTAGTATCTTTCTGCAGTCCAATAGACGGCAGTGCGGTGGTGGCTTGAGTCAACAGAATTTGTGAAAAAATATTATTCATTATTATTATTCATTTTAGATGTTTACATTTGGAAAAGCTGTGCTTCCTGCATAAACCTTCCCCTGTTGATTTGGCAGTAGCTTGCTTGCCCTACACAGTTACCTTGTTTAATTTCTTAATTCAAGTTATAAATATGTTGTTCTATTTGTGTTTTTTTAAGTTATTTATAATAAGTGAAGTGAAGTTTACTGTTAAGTGCACTGATGTCAGACTCATTTTGAATAATAAAGGTTATTGTTAAATAGTTAAATACACTGCCTCCATTACAGTCCTCGTCTTTTACTCTCACAATGAGTTTATCGTATTCGTTTGCTACATTAGTAGGGCCCTATGATTTCCGCGATTCAGAAAACATGGACAGAACCGCGGAATCCAGTCATAAAAACGGAATTTACTGTATAACATGGAATTTCATGGAATTTGTCTTATTTTTGATGAGTTATCATTGCAAAAATATGTATATGTATTCTGTTTATGTAGGCTATATACTATATTCTACATACAGTACCATTCAAAAGCTTTTGACTATACTGTACTATAATATAGCCTACACATAAAGAATATCGGCCGATATATCGATATCGGTCTTTTTTTACTCCCTAATATTGGTATCGGCCCCCAAAAAAAACATATCGGTCGGGCTCTAGAAATGATAATGCCTGTATCAGAGGTGGTGACATTATATCAAATATCTGAAGGGATAGTTCAACCAAATCCGAGAATTCGGTCATCATTCACACATTTAATGCATTTCATAATGTGACATCTTCAAGTGAAACGGAATATTCAGACGTACAGATGGTCGTATCAAACCCAGTGTAAGAATGACGTAATGTTTTGATTGTGGTATATGGAGCAAGTGTGTGTGATCGTGCCCGATTGTGGGTGTGTGACGTGCCTAGCTAGGACAGGAGTAGTTGAGAGGTAGGTGAATATTCAGTGGGAAATAAAGCAGAACAAGACTTAATATTACCCATTCAGGATTTGATTGTTTCGTGAAAAAAATATTTCTCCTGGCTCAAACTGCCTTGTTGCCTTGTCAGCAGAAAAGTTTGAGAAAGTTACATTTTGATGAAAGATTAGATTATTTTTTTTCCACAGATGAATTATGTATAACAAGATCAGAGACATTTTACAAAAATTTCATAAAAATTATCAACCTTTCAGTTAAAGGTCATAAACTGCTGAAGAAAAAAATGTATTGCAACACTGTAAAAATAATTTTTCTAAGTTGTAAATAAAACACAGATTACTAGAATATGCTTTACAAGAAAATACTATCTCAGTCTTCCTACGTCAATGTTACTTGTCATTTCTTTATAATTAATAGTAAAATTTACTAGCAATTTCTTAGAGAAAATTGATTCTACACCTTGTTTCATCACCTTTATTTTATAGCACTTTATACAAAAGAGATTGATTCCAAGAAGCTTGTATTTTTTCATTGCGTTACACAGAATTTGCTTAACCTTGATCAGAAAAAAATAAAATCAAAACGAAAATATGCAAACACAAAACACACACACACAAAAATTATTTTTGATATCATCATGTTATGCACGAAAACACTCGAATAAAGATGCTTGTTCAAACATCAAGCTTCATCTTAAAAGTGACCAAAAGATGAGCACATTCTTGCAATAGAGTACATAATTAGAGCTAATCAATCTCCCTCAGTCTCTCTCTCTTCATCTGTCAACTGAGGGCAGTGTTAAGGCTAATCTTTCTCTGCAGATCCAGAGGGAGCTTCCAGACGGTGTGGTCCAAGCATCCGTCATGCAGTGGTGACGGAGAAAATCAATAAAAAGGGAAGGAGAAACAGGGCCCATCTCCCTCAGGCTGACCTAGAGAGACCCTCCTGTGCAGGCCAAACTCCCATCACGGACAGTTGCTGACTCACCAGCCTCTAGCAACCATATATTACAACCTCCAATTGTTAACACACAAAACTGCAATCAAACCCACCCACAGCTATAATATTAGATTTATATTGTACGGTACTTTTGATCAAGTTAATCGATTATTCAAAATTGCAGAGAACTTCAAAAAGTGTTATGCCAGACATGCTCTTGGTCATCCTGCAGTGGTTGATGTTATTGTAGTGTTTTTTCCTCTGTTTATATAGATAGATTATGTCTATTGATCGAGTCATTTATTCATTCATTCAACCGATTCATTCAAACGGCTGATTCATTCAGAAACAAGGCAAGTGACTTGTCTTTATTAATGAGCCACTGAATCATTGACTCACTTGATTTGTCAAAAAGGTGGATTCATTCAGTAACGAAACACCACTGTGTTTTTGCTCGGAGACTGTGGCTTTGATCGGAACTATTTTCATCAGCGAAATTGAGCAAAAACAGTCAATATTTTGTCTAAAATCTAAGTCACTTAAAGGGGTCCTATTATGCTCTTTTACAAAGTCATGATTTTGTTTTGGGGGTGTACTAGAAATGTCATGCCCCTTACCATAGCCGCCTGCGAGCTTCAGTGTAAATACTGCGTCAAAATCAAATCAATTTGAGCGCGATTTAAACCCGGATGATTGTAACCACTCTAAATTCGTCTGCCTTGGGAAAGTTAGCATGTCTCCGACATAGTGATTACACTCGTTGCCTTCTCTAGTGCAGCTCAACCAGGTCTCGTCCCATTCGTCGATATTTGTGATATCACAAATCCCGGAAAATATGCGTTGTAGTCCAAACGAGTCGTTCGTTGTAGTTTTTGAAAAGTGATTTCTGTTAAATAAAATATCTCCTTTTGAATTGGACTTTGAGCTTTGTAACTTTGCAGATCTTTTTTATGCTCAAACAGCAACATTACAGACTAACTAAAGTTGAAAAAGTGAAAACACCCCTTTAATTTTAACTTCTTGTTTATTGAAATACTATTGTATAAAATCAGCGTCACATTGCATTGCGTGTTGATATTCAGGGAAACATCATGGCAGTATAATGTTGCTTACCTAAATCATATTTTGTAAATATCTTTTTTTTTCTACCGCAGTATGCAACTATAAATTTCTGGTGTGAGAAATATGAGAGACTGACCGGCCGGTCACCGATCCTGTCATGATCCTGCCCTCTTTGCTTTGTCTGTTTTGTCATTGTTTAATGTTTCCTTGTTTGCGTTGTGTGTGAGCACATGGCTCTGTCTTTGTTGTTGTCTGCCATGTGCTCCTTTTGTCCTGCCTCCTTGTTTCCCGTTGCCACGCCCCCTTGTTTAGGTCTGAGTGTCGTCACCTGTCCCTCTTGTTCTCTCCTTGTTTGTCTGAGTGTTCCCACCTGTTCCTCGTGTTCTTCTCTCCTTTATATTGTGCTCCCTTCCCCCCGTGTGTTGTCAGTTTGTTATTCTACCTGTTAGCCTAACCAGTGTTTGTGATTGTCTCTCTGTCTGCCAGCCCGTCTCACCATTATTATTATTCAGAGTATCCCTGCCTATTTGCTTGTGTTTTGTTTCTTGTCTGTCCAGTTCTGCCCTGTTCTGACTAGCAGGCTGAGCTACTGGTCTTTGCCCCGGGTCTGCCACTCTGCTGGGCCTATGCAGTGCCTGATGCATCATGAGTGTGGAGTAGCTGCAGAGTGGTGAGGAGTGTCTGGCTACCTCCAGCTTCGCTGCCTTCACTGCTTTCTGGCGGTCTGCCATCCTGGACTGGACTCTGTGGTCGTACACCCAGGCCTGCCTGTCTACAAGTCATTCCCTGCCTAGTGTTTGGACTGTGTTCACTCCTCTCCTCACCATCTCTCGTCTTGTCTGCGAGTCTGTCTAATAAATCTGTTAACACTCACTCTGCATTTGAGTCCTTCCTCCAGATCCGTGACAGATCCAGGCCAGTCATGTGAAAAATCGGCTGATTCTGTTCACTGGCCGGTCAATCGGTGCATCTCTAATTAGTGGTTGACCGATATGGGTTTTTTGACAGCCGATGCCGATATCTTGGAAAGCAGGGTGGCCGATGGCCGATATAATTGTATGTATTTTAATTCATATTTAAGAAATTTGAAAATGGATTCAAAATAAACGTGTAAAATAAACATACTTATACTCTAGAAGACAAAGTATTTTTCATAAATATTTAATAACAATATAATTTTTCAAATAAAGCCAAGGTAACACTAATTTTACATACAGCACACAGTGAAAATGACATGAATATGACAGTGGGCAAATGCATAAAGTGCAGCATAATTTGAAATCAGTCACGAGTTTAAAGTTTGTCGATCACGCATCTCCAGTGAAGCTGAACTCTCCTCCTGTCCGTATTCAATTCGCATTGACCATAGGACCGACCGTCACACAGAGAACACGCAATCATGCAGGTCACATGCACACTTCACAAGATCTCACAACTGGATCCGACTAAGTTTGCAAGGTTTGTGAAATTAAATGTTCATTAGTCATTCAAAAAATTTTTTAAATTATATAAATGCGTATTTGCGGAATGCTGACGGCAAACGAGAAAGTATTATAATGTTTGCCTTTAATAATATTAAAGCAATCATAATACTTTTTTGTATACATTTTATAGACAGAACTGAATGACAACGGTGAACAAGAGGGAGAATGTGAGCACTGTGTGCTCAGGCGGTGCCGCAGCCATTCTCGGCGCCGTCAAAATAAAAGTCCCGCCTCGAACATATCGGCCAAACAGAAAAACTTATCGGCCGATGCCGATATTTGAAAAAAAATGGCAAATATCGGCCTTGGCGATATATCGGTCGACCACTATCTCTAATATACATACAGTATATATACACATATGTATATGAAGAGTTCATTTGCAAAAACCGATAAACGCCAATTAAAAAAAAATTAGCTGATTGCCGTGCATTATTCTCCAGATATAGCGTGATCTGAACCAGGGCTCCAGACAAAAAAATCGAATAAGGAGCCATTGGCTCCTATAAGAAAAAACGTATAATTATAATTTATATTTTAATTATTTTTTAAGGTGCCACAGAATAAACTTTAGCACAGTATGGGTATCATTACCTTGCTGAAAAAAAACAATAGAAACTATCACAGAAATTCTTATAGTTTCCATTAAACCATTACAAAATTCCTT